>NC_081190.1:64127019-64458269 GCF_902713425.1 Acipenser ruthenus
GTTCTGGGCAGCTTACAGACAAGCCCGCAGGCGCCCGGCCAGACTACAGGGGTCACTGGTGCGCGGTGAGCCGAGGACACCCTGGCCGACCTAACCCACCCTCCCTCCCTCCCTCCCTCTCCCCCCCCTCCCCTCCCCTCCCCTCCCCTCCCCTCCCCTCCCTTCCCTTACATTTTCCTTGAACAGAACACACGCACAAGAATACCGTTCTATGGAAGTCCAGCAGGTCTACCTATAATTTTTAAATCAAGAAATAGAATACCCCCAGCCAAAAAAAATTAATTATCTTTGTCAGTTCACATTTCTGCTAATATTCAAAGAGCAGCCACACATTTTTGATTTATACTTTTACTACAACTATATTGCCATGTGTAACAAAATGTATTTTAATTAAGTGTATTTTCTTTACTTTTCAGTCTTGAAGCTTGATGGCCTTATGTTTTATCATTAAATTATACTAAATATTGTTATGAGATTGTTATAATGTGTCATATATTTAATGTTACCCACATTTTAATAAAGTATATTAAAATCAGACCACATTGTTAATGTATTTAAATACAATTAATTTATTTAATAGACAATAAAGACTTGAAATGTAGGCACATCTAACTAAAATAACCGGCAACAATGTTACAGCTATGCCATCTTAGTTTGCCTGCCTGCCAGGCTGGTTGAAATTCTCTGGCAGCTGTCTGAGATGGGGGACTCGCTCCTTCCTAATTGTTGTAATATTGTGGAGGACCTAACATGCCACTGTGATGTCACAGGCTCTTTGTGGTGACACCGGAGGCCCTTTAAACAGGCAAACCTGGCTTTAAAGGTCATCTCAGTTTTTACTGTGGTCTTACATAAAGACAAATTCAGCTTTGCCTGAGACCCTGGTTGGGGGTTGAGCTATGGGGTCATCAAAAATGGTCGGCACGCATACCCATTGTCACCCGGAACCAGTCCATTATACTGACCTGAAAAGTAACATAAGTTTTTAATATTGGAATTTAGTGGTACATATGAAAAAAACCTGACCAATTCAGTTAGAAATGCGGGTGCTCACTTTGCTTAGGTACATATGTTAAAATGTATTTGTCTTATATTAACCTTGTTCAAAACGTTGATGTAACGTACTTTCCCTAAATATTCTTGAGTCATGCACTGAACCAGGCCATTGTGCCTCAACATTAGTAATGAGGCATTGTGAGTCACAGACCATCTGAAATATAAATAAATAAAAATCAATACATAACAGAGATCTGTTACAGTAGTAAAAGTAACGATTAAGCAAATAAAAGCTTGCATTGTTAATAAATTATTGTTATGTAATATGTTTGAATTTTGCTTAATTATAAATCATTTAGTTTTGATTTATAAAGCATTCACAACTCTGAACAAAGTGCAATGTTAAAAAGTGCACACTTAAGAAATGTTAAAAGTATTCAAATTAAAAAGAAAAGTCATAGTAGATTTCTTCCTCATTGCTTTTCCCACACACTTGTTACTTTTTAATTTTATAAACTGTTATTTTGTTAGTAATTGTTTGTATAACATTATAACGTTGTCTGTTCTTACAACAGCTCACTCGATTTTTTTTTCTTCTTAATAACAACTACACAGTAACAATGCCTCCAGTTTTATTTATAGGATTCACTTTGTTGTTGATGAAAGGAACACCCAGAGCCTGTGGTTGTTTCTACAATACTTACAGTATTAAAAACCGTTGTGTAGTGTCTAAATATGTTTTTTGTTTTCTCCCCCCTTCCTTTCTAGCATTTAAACTAGAAAGGAAGGGGGAGAAAACAAAAAAACACAAGGGAGACCACATCAAAACAAGGGCAACAACTCAGGTAAGACAACTATTAAATGTATTTATCTTAATGCTAGAAGTCTCAGAAACAAAATGTTAGAACTTGAAGCTACTGCACTAACAAGTAACTATGATGTGATAGGTGTTACAGAAACTTGGTTGTCTGAGAGTGATGGAGACGAATATAATATTAGTAGGTAAACACTGTATAGGAAAGACAGGCAGGACAGAAGAGGCGGAGGGGTAGCGCTATACATAAGAAATAGTCTTGAAGCCCAGGTGTTAAATCTGGACAAAGAAAACAACGCCGAATCAATATGGGTCAGAATAATGGACAAAAATTCAAAGGGCATAATAATAGGAACATGCTATAGACCGCCAAATTCAGACGCTGAGCAAAATAATCTGTTATACAATGACATTCGAAATGCGTGTAGAAAAGGAGAAGCCATACTAATAGGGGGATTGCAACTTCCCCCATATAAAATGGGAGAACCTGGTGGGGAGCACGACGGACGAAATTGAAATGGTGGAAATGACAAATGACTGCTATCTCTCTCTTTGCCTTTCTAACTTCCTTTTCGACTTGCGTTTGCAGTTCCAAGTACTCTTTCTGTGTACTTTGTTTTTGGTCCCTTTTAAACGCTCTGTAAAGTTCCTTTTTTCGCAGAATATTTTTTTAAATTGATCTATTAAACCATTTTGGCAGTAAAAATAGACATAATGAAGCGTTCTTACCTTTTTTTTTCTATGGGTAAGTATCGGGACTTTCTTCCTATGCATCGGGACGCGGGACATTTGCTAGGAAATCGGGACTGTCCCGACTATATAGGGACTGTTGGCGTGTATGCATAGGGGCGGGGCTCACCGTCACACCATGTTGTACAGGATCAGTTGGCTCTTGCACCATGATTTGATACTTGTGCCAAATGTGTCAATTCACAACATCCAAAATAAATAAGTAACCACAATAAGCCTATTTGTTTTTTTGTGTTTGTTTTTTTAATATGTAAAAAAATATACACTGCTTGACAAAAGTATTGGGACACCAGCCTAGAAACTGCTCCTTACTTACTAAATATGTTGTTGGTATCACTAACTAGATAATCCAGACCAGATCCTGACAAACCATCTTAACAAACAGTGCAGGACTGAAAAAAGTTACAAAACAATAGACTAAAACAAAGTAAGAAAAATATCTGAATTACAAATTAGAATCTCAAAAAGGGTTTGTTTAGTATTACAACAGCATATATTAATTCCCTTGTTATGAATGTTACTTGATCACAATTTGTTTTTTATGCCACACAACCTTTACAAGATATATCTTTGAGTCCAATGCAGGGGATAGGTGTACGAAGTAAACTAGAAAACTATAGCAGCATTATCTTTAAAGGCCATGTGGAAGGCCCTGTAAATGACACGCAGGAAAAGGTGGGGTGTGGAAGAAAACAGGTTTTATTATATAGAAGCCACAAAGTGCAACAAAAAGTTCATAAATAAACAAAACAATAATGGTGCACTGTGACGTTAAATGCAGTGACATATTTACAACGTGCAGCTTTGATTCACAGGGATTCCAGGGTGGAAGCGCTTCAGGCTGCTGGGAGAACAGCAGAGCTGTAGTAGTGAGAGTCAGGTGCTGCAGACAAGCAACTCTTCAGTGGTGTGGAGCGTGGGTATACTCGTTGGTGGAGAGTATGCCACTTTTGTACACCTTACCGCCCCCTAGCTGTTTACCTGGGACCCAGGTGTACATCGTTCCCCTCCACTAGCCTCCTAGCTAACCGGCACCTATGGAATATTAACCCCGTAGTTGCCAAAGCATGCTAGATGGACAGGTTCCTCCTGTTCCCTCTGCTAGTGGGAGGTGAGCTTTTCAGTGCAGGGATTCTACCAACCCTGTCACAAGCCAGTAAACAGTTTTAACTTTTATTCCACAACAAAAGTTGCTACAGCTTTTTAATGTACACTACTGCTACTTTTGCAATAAACACCTAGCAACTGTAGTTGCTTTACTATAATGGTTTGTGCAATTTCTTTCAAGAATTAAGACACATTGTTATTAATATAACAAACTTTGTTTAAATCTTTGACATTAGACATGAAGTCTTCATTACCTGATGCCAGAGATAAAAAAAAAAAATGTATTCAATTGTTCTCCTCAGATTTCTCTTTTTTAGTTACTTCTATTTATACAGTCATAATACTCCGCTACACATTCTAACTACTGAAACCGACTTTATATCCATAGCTTATTCTTTTAAAGCAATATTCAGAAAACTCAAAATTAGACACCGTAAGTTTTAAAGATGAAGAACAAACAGTACTGTTGAATTATTTATCAGCCATTTAAATGAACGACTAAATGCATATAGCAACATTTTTATGACAGTTTGAAAACCTATACCCTCTTTGAGTACATGGCAAACAGAAAAGTGTTGGTTTATCATTGTAAATCATGGTTTTCATAGTACAGTATTGTTTGATCTCTGATCTATTTGTGTTGAAAGGTGAAACCTGTCTCTTTCCACCATTGGATGAATTAATATGTGTGGCACTGGCACCACTATGTGGTTGTAAATGGAACAGCAAATTATATTCATTGTATTGTTTAAAAAATTTAAAAATAAAATAAAATAAAAGAACCTACAAGACAAAAATGAAGAAAGTTTCTTTATAACTTGATTTTTTTTTTTTTTTGATTGCAAAGTTCCTAGTCTCATTTTGAAGCACAAGAAAAACACACACATCAACTGTTATAATTATTCAGGAAAATATTCTGAAAAATAAAATCTGATTTTACCGGTAAAAATGCAGCGTATATAAAGAATGCTGTTCACCTGGCGTTCTGCACCTGCTATCAAATTTGCACTTTGCCATTATTAATCCTTTAAAAATTATATTGAAATGTATTCAAATGAAGAAAGGAGCATAGAATTGGCCGGGATCTGGATACCTGGTGCAAACATTATGTAAGGATTGTGCCTTGCACTTTGGCAATTTTTGACCCTCTAAAAACGTTACACCTCTTTCTTACAAGGTGCAAACCATGTAGAAGTGAGTAACCAGTCCATGACCACATTCCGGCGCCTCCTTAAGACTCACCTCTTCAAAGAGCACCTGTAGAACTCCTCTGTTTGTATCCTGGGACACTATCACCCTTCATGTAAATGTGCTTTATTTTGCTCTTATCAGCCCCTATTTTACTGCATTTAATCCTGTACTTCAGAATACTGTAATCTGCCAAGTTTTTAACCTGTAGTACTTTGTATTTAATCACATCCTGATGTAACTATCACTATTTAATCATATCCTGATGTAACTATCACTATTACCTGCTGCTGTATTATTGAATTGTGGTTTGTCAAACTTGTACTTTACTTGTTTTATTGTATTTCTTGCTCTTATTGTATTACTTGTATTGTAACGCTTGAAATGTTTTTGCTTACGATTGTAAGTCGCCCTGGATAAGGGCGTCTGCTAAGAAATAAATAAATAATAACTAAGAGCTGTATAAAAGCACACACCTGCAGAGACCTGTTATTGGCTTCAGGATGGCTGCTGTGGTACACTTCCAGATGTGGCCACACTTGGGTCATGTTGAGGAGTATGGAAGGCCATCTGGGTCAAAAACGTGTGTCGTTTAGTAAACGTTTCACATAAATTACTACGTGTAGTACTATGATACACTACATGTTCTATTTTGTTAACTACGCGTACTATTTTTACTACACGTACACATTTGGGTCAATCAGTTTGTTAGAAGCCAATAGATTTAAAGCAAATAGTATGTGTACAAAATGATCCAATGAAAAGTCTCCTCCATGCTCTTCCGAAAGTGATCAGGGAATCTGAGCTTTGGAATATTTTTGAAAGCCGTCTCAAAACGTACTTTTTTAAAACTTGCCTTTCCAATTTTTTAACTTCTGTTTGTACAGTGTTTTTTTATGTCCCTTTAGAGGTTAGTGGTTTTTCTTCAAGCACACAGCCTTCTCTCCCCTGGTCCTCGGAACACTGCCCTGGGCCTGACTGCTGGAGAGGATGCCCCTTTTGTACACCTTAGCACCGCCCCATAGCTGTAATAGTGGTAGATGCAATTCAGTTTTTCAATGCAGATTTGTTCTTCTGCTTGTTTATTTTCTAATGTTTTTCATATCCTTATTTACTTTCGCTTTATACTTTGGGGGTGTGCAATACAGTGGCTTTTTGTTATAAGATAGAACTGTGTGAGGAGATAGAGGCTGTGTGGTCCAGTGGTTAAAGAAAAGGGCTTGTAACCAGGAGGTCCCCAGTTCAAATCCCACCTGAGCCACTGACTCATTGTGTGACCCTGAGCAAGTCACTTAACCTCCTTGTGCTCCGTCTTTCGGGTGAGACGTAATTGTAAGTGACTCTGCAGCTGATGCATAGTTCACACACCCTAGTCTCTGTAAGTTGCCTTGGATAAAGGCGTCTGCTAAATAAACAAATAATAATAATACTTAATACCCACTGACACAACCTTTTAACGATGTTGCTGGAATGTTGCAATTTAGTTATGTTAATGCTATAAGGTTGTATGTTGGTGGCTTCTGGCCACTGACCGACAGCCCACAGCCCCTACCGGAGAGCCGGTACATTTACATACACACTGACCAATAGCTCAGACCCTCGGTCCTGCGCAAGCACCTGACTGGCGGAACCAAACACAAATCACAGTGCAGCCAACACAGACCCCCTCCTCTCTCATACAGCTGCAGTGTGCACGACACCCTAGGCATCACGCCAGCACTGCCTATACAGGGTGACACACACACACACACACACACACACACACAAGCGACGGGGAAGACAGGACAGCACACACACACACCAATACCTAGCACTAACACACCCGCACCCCTCCCAGCGTCCCGTCCCAAGAAGTCCAAACCCGCCGTTACACTATTATTATTCATAACTCGCCGTTTAAAAAAGACTCGGTGATTATTGGAAGTTTTACGGTGACAGAAATAATAATAATAATAATAATAATAATAATAATAATAATACAAGAAAAGTAAAGGCATATAAAAAAAACACTACAAACAGAAGTTAAAAAATTGGAAAGGCAAGTTTTAAAAAGTATGTTTTGAGACGGCTTTTAAAAAGATTCCCTGATCACTCTTGGAAGAGTACGAAAAATGTGAGGCGACTTTTCATTGGATCATTTAGTACTTTTATTGGCTCTTATTTCATTTCTAAAGAACTGATTGGCCCATGTTGTAAAAATAGTATGTGTCGTTAACAAAATAGAACGTGTAGTGTATCACAGTACTACACGTATACACGTATACATGTATCAGGGCCATAAATGCATTGACACAACGCGTAACTGATTTTGGCAACGCGTTGTGAAAGTGACCAATGAGAACCGTTATCTATCAATGCATAAAGAACAGCCTGATAAATACTACACGCTACAAACCCCCCCCCCAAAAAAACATTAAAAGCCAAAAGGGCCATACAGTTTGTATCCAACGCGTGGTGGAATAAATTTGACCTGTATCATAAGGAGCCAATGGGGAGGAAAGTATATTTTGTGGGTGTACTGTGTGACTCTAAGCCAATCAAGTCGTTTCTTACTTTGTAGGTAGAAAAGGTCACGAACTCTGCTTGAGAAAAGAAGCCTGAGGCAGTCCATGTAACATTGTGAAGGTATAATTTTTTTTTTGAATGGTACAACCTCTAACCATAATATACTGCTAACAAATTATTTTTAATTTCAAATTACAGAGTTATCTGAATTGTACAAAATTAAAATGTTTAATTAAAAAAAAACTAAAAAAAAACTACTGTATTTGCTTAAATGATAGTGATACTCCACATGGCACGGAAGTGTAGGGAGTATCTAATTCATTGTTATCAGTAAGAATAAATCACCTCATTATGTTGTTGAGTACTTAATTGTGCCCAATTTTACCGTCAATTTACAGCAATTTGTCCTTAAGCCTTTTTAAATGTTTATTTTTAGTCAAATCAGTGCGTGTCTTCTATTAATAGGATACAAACAGCTACATTTATTTTTAAGATGTGCACTAAAATATTTTAACAACTGGTATTCATCAATTTATGAATTGTTGATAGCAGCATTAAAAGCAGGGAGAATACTTAATTAAAACATATAACATTACAAATATGAAAAAGCCCCTCTCTTTTCTTTCAGTTACTTGTATAAGAGACCATGACTTCAACTCGCAGATCTATTCAGACAATCCTAAAACGATAACAGGGAAATGCATCTGCACCCCTTTTTTATTGCCAATCTGTCTATGTGGTGGATGACTGTGTCTGTTTAGTGTCTTCTGACAGTGTACCTACACAAACCTGGACTCACTGCATCACATGGTAAACTTCCTACCTTTTTGTAAAAACATTTGCTTGTTAGGTTTTATTTACCATAACCACTCTTGTCTCTTGGTAGGTTTATCTTGAAACCTGTCAGTTGCAATCCCTGCTGAGAACCCTTAAATTATCATTAGTTGAATTTAAAAGGGCACAGTAGACGCTGCTATATATTAAATATATATTAAATGTATTTATATCTTCACCTGTCTTTGCTATGGGTTGTCAGTCTCATTAAAATTTCTGGTAGGTTTTAATTACATGTCATCTTAGCTTCCATTAACATGTATCTTGTTCAAAGGTTGTCTCATTATTCTGATATTTTGAGTAGTTGTTAACGGACGTGGCATGCCATGTAGGTGTATTTGACTGAGACCTCAGCAGTTACTTTTACTTTTTCAATTGGAATTTGGTGTTGTAGGAAATTAGGATAATTTAACATCTCGAATAAGAATTGTTTTCAATATACAATTAATTGCAGGCTAATTTGGACCCTACATTATGACTATCCTTGTGACCTTCAGACAATGAAAACCTTGTGTCTTTAAAAGTGATTTTTTTAAAACTCCATTGGATATTTTTTTATATAATTAGTTGTGAAGTCACTTTATTTAAAAAATGGTGTGCAGGAAATCATAATACATTGCCATAGTTAACTTAATTTGTATTTATTTATTTATTTTTGGGTGATTTGTCAATTTTGTTATTTGTTTAGGTTAGAGGCTCTGGAGAGGAATGTGACGAGGGCCCATGGAACTCTTTTAGATGAAGACAAGAGCACAACTATTCAAGCTGTCTTAGAGGGGCTCCTGGAAGAGTTTAGGAAGATGAATGGAGACCGTGATAGTCATGGTGAGAATTTAACATATTTTATTAGTTTGAACATTATTAATTTTTCCTGATTACTGTAGAAAGGAGTATGAAACTTAAAATGGTTAATTAGATTCAAGTCTGCTGCTCTATACACTTTAAAAAAATATCTTACATCACTACCCTGCCTATGACTACACATTCCATGCATTTTTTTCTATTATTTGGATTATAATATTTGTTTCTGTCTAGGTCACAGTGGGTACCAATCAATGTGGACTCAAGCTTCCAGAAGAGCTCAATGCTATGATGTAAGCAGGGAACAGCTGTCCTTCCTACTTCAGTGTGAATTCTGTATCCGAAGAATATCCCAACTCTTAGACATTTCATTGAGAACTGTCAAAAGGTGCATGAGGTAAGGTCATTAACTAAATTACAGACATTTATTGCAGGTAATTTCTTTCCACATGTCCATACATTTTTTGTTTTGCTTTATTTGAGAGCAGTGGCAAGGATATATTAGGAAGGGAAAGGTCAGCGTATATTTTCTATTACTTAAGATTCATGTCAGTATTCTTTAAAATTTATTTTTAGTGAATATGGTTTAAACATCCAACGCATGTACAGTTTGGCTACTGACCAAGAACTGGATGAATTCGTCTGAACCTTCATGGGAACCAGAGAATTGGTCCAAGTGCCATCTGAGCATGTCTGTTTTTTTACCTAATTTCTCTGTGCCCTCCACTCTAGCTTTCCTCAGCCACGCTCCGCCTGGGGGAAGTGATCAGCCGGCTCAATCACATATCACATCCGGGGGGGCAGCTAATTTCTAGTCATCTCTAAATAGCCTCGCGCAGAGCTTGCCACACCAGTCAAGGGGCATGGCCAGGGCAGCGCCAAGAGTTCAGGCCTGTCACATCCCTGGGACCCTTAATAATGCTGCCAATGCTTTGTCTCGCCTGCAGGTCCATAAGTTTCACAGCCAGGTCCCAGAAGCAGACCCCAATCCACGGCGAGTTCCCCCTTTCGATCATCTTGTGTTCCACTAAACTCCACACTCTCCGGCCTCCTTCAGTTAGTCCGCAACTTTATGGAAAATGCCTTATCCCCTTCCACTCGCTCTTCTTATTCTATCACCTGGTCTTCCTTCACCACATTCTGCGCTCAGAATCAGATTTCTCCCACCACCTATAATCTCCAGCACCTCCTTGCCTTTATCACACACCTCAGGCTATCCCTTAACCTGGCCCCTTCCTCCATCAGGAATTACCTCTCAGGTATCCAGCACCAGTTCTGCCTCCAGTCCATCCTTTCCTCCCGCTCCTTTCCATCCCAGAGGTCCGCCTGTCGATCCGGGGCATGGAGAAAAGTCTCCTTCCCACCTTTCCATCAAGACAACCAATCTCATCAGATATCCTCCTTCACCTCATCTCATCCCTCCGTTGCGGCTGCTTCACCCCTTTCGATGACATCATCATGGAAGCGCTGTGCCTAGTCGCCTTCTTCAGGTTCCTGCGCTGATCCAAGTTTTCAGTCCCATCAATCAGTTTCCCAGCCATTGGCCTGCAGCACTCCGACCTCACTCAAGTCCCCGGAAATCACTTCGTCCTGTTCATCAAGACTTCAAAAACAGACCAGTTACATCAAGGTTAGTGCATTCAGTTTTCAAAAATTGACTCACCTCCCTGTCCCAGCTCTGCCCTAACCAAGTACCTCGCCACCAGGAACTCTTGTCTCCCTTCAGATCCCCTCTTCATCGACTCTTCAAGAATCGTCATTACAAGACATTGGTTTGCTTCCCATCTCAACACCCTTCTGTCCAGGTCCAGGCTCTCCCCTCAGTTTTATTCTCCCCACTCCTTCCGAATCGGAGCAGCCACTTCTGCAGCAGGTGCCGGAATCAACCAGCACCTAACTAAAACCATGGGGTGCTGGTCCCCTTCAGCAGTGGAGGCATATATCAGATCATCTCCCACGGACACTGCAGCAGCTCACAGAGTCCCTTGTTAGTATGCCTGGAGTTGGGCAGCCCTCTCCACCAGGTCCACCAGAGGTTTCCTCCCAATAGGGGTGGTGGGGATTTCTTCTCCACAGCACGGATGGTCTCCAATCCATAGCCCGTCATACTAACCTCTCTTTGTTTTGTTTCTCTTTCCAGCATTTTCTATCATCTGTGTGTCTTTCCTATCTACACAGTGTGGTTCTGCGGGGAGCGCGGGGTCCTTCTTTTGGGGGAGGAAGTGCGTTTCACTCCCCCGACCAAACGGTTCGGCCTCCTCAGAGGGGACCTGTAGCCAGATCTATACTTTCGCATCTTATGTGCTAGCCTCATGAGGCCACAACCTGTTATCACTCTCCCCAGTTTCTTTTCTAGGTCCGAGTACCATTCTTGCCCCCACTGAGGCAGGCCGAGTCCCGCACCCGCCGAGTTGGGCCCTGTACGGGGGGAGGGGGGGGGGTATCTTCCTTCGTCTCTCCTATATGGACCCAAGACACTTCTCCCTAACTCTCCATGCCACCCAGCTGCCAGCCGATGCTACCCTTTTGTCCTCTCTCATTCTCCTTGTCGCCCAGCAACCAGAGGATGCTGCCTGACCTGGCCTGGACTTGAGAGCTTCGTCTTTCGTATGTTCTGTCTCTCATCCTCCTCAATGAGAGTTCAGAGTGTCTTGTCCTGGTCCTTACTCGTCTCAAGCCTCCCAGCAGCCAGAGGATGATGCCTGACCCGGTCCTTTGAGTACAGGGATCTGTCCAGCCTGTCCTATGTCTAACACTTTTGTCAGTCAAGCACTCACATGCTTCAAGCTCGCTGCCCCTTACGTATTTCTTTACTTTCAAACCCTTGTAGGAACCCAGTGAATTATATTGTGGACAAAGTTCTTATAATTATAATTGTATATTTTTCATTCATATTTTACACAATTAAGTTTAGGAGTTCTCAGCACTATCGGCAGTTAACAGCAGGATAATGCAAAATCTGTCTGGCTAACTATCTGAGGTTAAGGCTGAATATGGTTTTCCTTTTTTATTGGTTTATAGGTGGAAGATTGTTATCCATGGGGGTGTAGATGGCTTCAGCAGACTGCTAACATTTTTGCATGCGTCCTCAAGTAACCGCAAAGACACTTCTTAGGTGCAACATCACTGTATGGCATACTATCACATGTGCGTGTTGATCGTGGTGGAGAGAACAATGATCTGTGTGACATTATGGAAATTCTTCGTGGTCCAGGTAGAGGTTCTGTTATCAGAGGATGCAGTGTACACAACCAGCGTATTGAAAGAGCCTGGGTAGGATCAATCCTGTTGTGGGGTCACCAGAACTCAGCATGGACATTTACTTAAGAGTCCTAAATTTTATAAGTGAAGTACATGCTTCTTCCAGTAATTAAGTTTGAATAGTGAGTAAATAAGTAAACTTAAAGATACTGTTTTCTGAACAAACCTCCTACTCACCCTGCACACATTTGTTAGAAAATGGGTCAAGACGGGATTACCAGACAATTTGTATTTTTTTCCATCCTTGTCAACCCTTACTGTCGTGTAGTTATTTTAAAAGAATGAAGAACTGCATTTGGGCCACTGAGTTTTTTTTAAAAACATTTTCCTTTTTTTATATTTTTTAGAAATATCAAAAATAAAAAAATAAAAAAATTACAAGAATTATCAATGTTTATTTTAATGTGAAGACAAACATTGCATTATACATTTAAGTGCTTTTCTTCAAATTAAAATAAATACTTTGTTTTAACAATGTCAATACCTAAATGTTATTGTAAATAATGTTTTACTAATTGTTGTAAATGTATGAGCAGATATATTGGTTGGATTAGATGAGCTGAAGTGGGGTGGAGGAGATAGTGGGTAGTTACAGTGCCTTGCGAAAGTATTCGGCCCCCTTGAACTTTGCGACCTTTTGCCACATTTCAGGCTTCAAACATAAAGATATGAAACTGTAATTTTTTGTGAAGAATCAACAACAAGTGGGACACAATCATGAAGTGGAACGAAATTTATTGGATATTTCAAACTTTAACAAATAAAAAACTGAAAAATTGGGCGTGCAAAATTATTCAGCCCCTTTACTTTCAGTGCAGCAAACTCTCTCCAGAAGTTCAGTGAGGATCTCTGAATGATCCAATGTTGACCTAAATGACTAATGATGATAAATAGAATCCACCTGTGTGTAATCAAGTCTCCGTATAAATGCACCTGCACTGTGATAGTCTCAGAGGTCCGTTTAAAGCGCAGAGAGCATCATGAAGAACAAGGAACACACCAGGCAGGTCCGAGATACTGTTGTGGAGAAGTTTAAAGCCGGATTTGGATACAAAAAGATTTCCCAAGCTTTAAACATCCCAAGGAGCACTGTGCAAGCGATAATATTGAAATGGAAGGAGTATCAGACCACTGCAAATCTACCAAGACCTGGCCGTCCCTCTAAACTTTCAGCTCATACAAGGAGAAGACTGATCAGAGATGCAGCCAAGAGGCCCATGATCACTCTGGATGAACTGCAGAGATCTACAGCTGAGGTGGGAGACTCTGTCCATAGGACAACAATCAGTCGTATACTGCACAAATCTGGCCTTTATGGAAGAGTGGCAAGAAGAAAGCCATTTCTTAAAGATATCCATAAAAAGTGTCGTTTACAGTTTGCCACAAGCCACCTGGGAGACACACCAAACATGTGGAAGAAGGTGCTCTGGTCAGATGAAACCAAAATCGAACTTTTTGGCAACAATGCAAAACGTTATGTTTGGCGTAAAAGCAACACAGCTCATCACCCTGAACACACCATCCCCACTGTCAAACATGGTGGTGGCAGCATCATGGTTTGGGCCTGCTTTTCTTCAGCAGGGACAGGGAAGATGGTTAAAATTGATGGGAAGATGGATGGAGCCAAATACAGGACCATTCTGGAAGAAAACCTGATGGAGTCTGCAAAAGACCTGAGACTGGGATGGAGATTTGTCTTCCAACAAGACAATGATCCAAAACATAAAGCAAAATCTACAATGGAATGGTTCACAAATAAACATATCCAGGTGTTAGAATGGCCAAGTCAAAGTCCAGACCTGAATCCAATCGAGAATCTGTGGAAAGAACTGAAAACTGCTGTTCACAAATGCTCTCCATCCAACCTCACTGAGCTCGAGCTGTTTTGCAAGGAGGAATGGGCAAAAATTTCAGTCTCTCGATGTGCAAAACTGATAGAGACATACCCCAAGCGACTTACAGCTGTAATCGCAGCAAAAGGTGGCGCTACAAAGTATTAACTTAAGGGGGCTGAATAATTTTGCACGCCCAATTTTTCAGTTTTTTATTTGTTAAAAAAGTTTGAAATATCCAATAAATTTCGTTCCACTTCATGATTGTGTCCCACAAAAAATTACAGTTTCATATCTTTATGTTTGAAGCCTGAAATGTGGCAAAAGGTCGCAAAGTTCAAGGGGGCCGAATACTTTCGCAAGGCACTGTATGTGCAATGTGGTAGTTATAAACTATGTGAGTAATACTTCTCATGGGTATTGGCTTTGATGTATAAAAAAGGTCCAGAATAAATGTTATATTTAGTGACCAATAAGTGTCCACTAACTGAAAACTCACAAACTACAGTTTGTCTACTAATGTGTCAATGCAAAGTTGTTTTTTTTTGTTTTCTTTTAGTGTCTCTGTTTATTCTTAACCTTTGGTTAAGAATAAACAGAGACACTATTTTCACGGTTTTATTTATTCTGGAAAAACAGTATGGAATTGCAGTGTGAAAAATGTAATAAATCACACAATAATTTGATTAACATGCTTTTGCCTTTATAGGTATTTAAACTGATGCTGTGCAAAAGTTCAACTTTAGTCTAGATATAACTTTGGAGAGAGCAATTTCACTTTCCATTTTATAACGATAATGATGCAAGATTTAATGAAAGAGGTAATACACAGTGTTTGGAAACTGCTTGAATGGCCAGTACAAAGTCCTAGTATGACTCTTACTGAGGCCCTTGGGGATTAGTTAGAAAACAAAAGAACAGTCCAACAAACCAAACAGACTTGTTGATAGTTTTGCAAGATATTTGATGAACATTCCTACAATGGTACTCCAGTCATAGACCTGGAAACATTACTAAATGTACAGAGGCATTTGCAGAAGCAAATGGTAGAAATAAGAATAACTGAGCAAAACTGCCTTGGCAATTCTAAAGAGCAACTTTCTGGGTTTTCTTTTAATTTAGTTATCAGTCCCCATGAGTTGCTACAGCTGTTTAAGTAATATACCTGCAATTTTAACCTTCATTATTCACCTTCAAGTCCACAGCAAAGATGGCCGATCATGGAGAGCAGATTTTGTGCAGCATAGTCATGTGATCTTTCCTAGAAATGCAAAATAATAATAATAATAATAATACTGTATGCCACACAAATGGTTCAGTATGGTGGGTTGTTATTGGTGTGCCTCATCTGTATAAAACAAGTCAGGATTAGAGTAGTTTGTTTATGTAGGATTTTTTAATTTTTTAATTTTACTTATGCTGCACAAAATCTGCTCTCCATGATCGACCATCATTGCTCTGGACTTCAAATTTTAAAGTGTAAAAACCTGTCGGAGAATGTAACAATGAAAGTTAAAATTGCAGGTATCTTACTTAAACAGCTGTAGCAACACATGGGAACTGATAACTCAGTTTTTAAAGAAAGCAGATAGTTGCTCTTTAATCTAATATATACACCTGTTAATTTTTTTGTCTGACTGTGATACCTCATACAATGATCAATGCTTTTATAGTGCATTCATGCAGAATGACTCAATGTTAGATAGTGCAGCTGTGAATACCCTTTTCAGGTCCTGGAAGGAGGTGTGAGGAATTTTGTAATAGTTTTTGTATTATAACTCATTATTCTTTTCTAATACGTTATTTTCTGCTACAAATATGATTTTTTTTAGCTCAGGAATGTAAGAAGAGTCTTCTGCTCTGCTCTGCTTGCTTGCATGGGGGATGGGAGAATTTCAGAGATAACAGATTCAAAGGAATGTGAGGGGCCTTGCTTGCCTGCCTATGTGGTGTTGGTGAAGTAAAGGAATGTTTGTGAGGCTTCGAAACTTGCCATGAGTACACAGGTATAGGAAGGAGGGGTCATAAATGACATCATTAACCCTTTGCAGTCCTGTGTCGGACCTGGTCCGACATTGCAATTTTCCCTTTCCGGTCCAATGTCGGACCCTGTCCGACATCATCAAAAAGCCGCAAAAAACAGGTCTCTAGTCTTTTTTTCTCCGGAAAAACCTGAGAAAACCATTCAATGGCTGAGTGAGATCGATAGGAGCCGAGAGAAGCCGAAAAAAGGGGCGTATCTCATGAATACAGATAGCCCCGACACCACATAGATAACACAAACATAAACAAACAAGATAGCTGCTTCTGCATCCAGCGCTCAAAGAATATCACAAACATTTGTAGAGCTTATTTTAGATGTTATAGTAATAAAATAATGACTTGGATCACATTATTGAGGAGTTTGGTGATAAAAAGAGTGATCAGGAGATGATTTATCAGTATGCACTACTATCAAGAGGTATGTGAAAAAAACAGCGAACGAGGGGTGGGGCGGGGCTGGAGATGTAGTACTGAGTGTCCTGTTGATATGCAGTGCCTTTTAAACCTGTTTTACTGTGAAAAAATACTTTTAAACAGTGCGTCTAAAATAAACTGTGCGTGTGAAAATAAATTGGACCTGACGCCTGAGACGCGCTGAATAAGTGGACCGCAAAGGGTTAAAAGGGTGTGTTTTGGAATCTAAAAAACTGAAGTGTATGCATTGTCTGGTGCTCAGTTCTATCAATCTCACTTTAGCCCAGAGTGACGCGACTCTGTTCAATACAATTGTTCTATTCTAAGCTATACCAATAAACATATATATTTGACACCGCTAATATTGTTTATCAGTTTCATTATTTCGTACAGTGGCGAGCCAGCCAGGAGCGAGAAAGAAATCTGGAGATACCTGTTGCTGTTGCTTCTTCTGATGAGGAGGGGCTGCAGTTGTGAACCAGGCAGCATGGCAGAGTGATTCGATCTGTGTACAACTCGAGTTTCTACTTCTGAAAATACTTTTAAGGTGAGTGAATTTAGAAGTGTTTTCTGGCTTACAAAGGGACAGAAATTGGGAAGTCCCATATTATGCACGACAGCATATTGTCTGCCTCGATCGTAAGAGGTTTGATAAGGGAAAGTTAGTAAAGATTTATTCTCGTTTAGGAATTAATTAAACATTAGCCCAGACCGAACGAGGCTGATCACCTCCAGTATGTCCGAGTGAATAGATTAATTGGAGATCGATAATACTCTTGACAGCCATTCATTGAATGTAAGCGCTGTTGGTTCTGTAAGATTCCAACGATCTACTGGAGCAGGGCTTTTCTATATTTTTGATGTAACCAGATTAGGTAAGCGCTGTTGGTATTGTAAGACTCCAGGACCTACTGGAGCGTGCTGTGTTTTCTATTTTTTTTATTTTGGCAGCCATTCTGCGAATGTAAGAACTGTTGGTTCTGTAAGACTCTTAATGTACTTAGAGCATGGCTTCTTCTATTTTGATTTAACAGCCACTAGTCTAGGGCATCGCTGTACATAAATAAGTGCTGTTGTGAGTGTAGATATTGTTTCTAGTTAATAAGGATTAATAGGGCAATATTAAGAAACTACCCCAAGTGAACGCTGCTGTTCCAGTGTAAAAATAAAATGGATAAACTACGTTCATTGAGAGATGACCCTATCATATCAGGTAAAATAAATAAAATTAAAGGTGTTCTTGAAGTATCAGAAGATAAGTGTTGGTGTCAGATCCCTTGGCACATTTAGTATATAATATGTTTTATGTTTATCACAATTAATGTTTTACAGAGCTTCTTGTAAGTTTGCTTTTCCAAATGGTCAAATGCAATATTGGCATACACAGGAGAGGTGATGATAACTAGATTAATGTGATAATTACAATGAAACATAAAAAAGATTGACAATTAAATCTGAAGGGTACATATCTACAGAGAAAAAAATACTGTTTGGGCAATGTGCGCAATCTAAATGAGATTCTTGGAATGTGACTATTAGTTGTTTGTATTGTGTTACTGTTTGAATGCAAAGGAATGGGCAAAATTTGAACTAAAATGATAGCACATATACAAAACAACAATGACAAAGTTTGTTTCGGGAATATATTGAGAAACGTTTTGTTTTTCTGGTAGAGGGTTAACTTGAGAACAAAGTGGTATTGATTTGGTACGCAGGTTCTGTTTCTGTCTCACTGTCTCAGATTCAAAGAGAAAAAAGCTAGCATGAAAAGAAAAGCTGTGTGTTAGACTGAAAGTTTGAAAAAAAAAATTGGAAAGAAAACAAATGTTTTTGGAGATCTGTAAATCTGAAACAAACTAAGATATCTAGCCAGCAATAATTTATTAAAAATATTTTCATGAATGAATGTTTGTGTGTGAATTAAGTGTGCTAGCAGTGACGTCACAGACTTTGTTGTGTGTTTTGTGTGTGAGTTCTATGTTTTCAAGACGCGGGTGAGTTTAAGAATCACCTCTGAATCATATACTAAATCCATACATATTTTGAGGGTATTAGTAATTTGGCTAATAGGTCAATGTGGAAAGCAGCTATCAATGTTGTTGCATGTACTGTGTTTCTGAAGGCACAATGTTTAAGCTATCATTGATATTTCACCACTCACTGCTCAGAGAAAGAAAGTATACATTATACTATCTAACTCTAGAGTGTTGAAGTTTACTGGTAATTTGGTAATGACTATAAGTGAAGCCAGACGTGGTTTTATCTTATTTTGTTACATCAACTGAATTAAAAAAACTTTAAATTACAAATGTGTAATAATACATTGGAACGGTGATGAAAGCAGTTACTTTTATGTTGTACACGTGATTATTTTAGTGGTTAAAGTCGACTACCATTAAAATAAATTTGAAACAAGCATTTTTTTTTACTTTTGTTAAAGGAATGCAACAGAACTGTTGTCTTGACTTGAGTAAAGCAGCAGTATGCTTATGATTGACAATGGTGATTCTGTCTCTTTTGTTAAACTGGTAATTCTCAATGCTTTATGCATTTTTTTTAAGGGATAAGGAGCTGTTTTATTTCTAAACTTGTTGCTCTCATTATTGATATACACATACTTAGTTGTTCTTACTGGACTATTTCTATAATAGATACTTTCATTTGTGTGTGTGTGCCACTGAGAAACTTTTCTTTGATTTTTCTTTATTTTTCTTTCTGCTGCTTTTCAAGCTGCTATAGAAGGTTTTTTTAGGAGTTGCAAAATAATTTGACTACGTATGGTTACCACCTTGTGGGTTGTGGACTGGTATTTCATATTGTGTCAGCAACCAAAGGGGGGAGTAACATGACTTTAGAAGATAACTTCTGAGCTGATACATAGTATGTTTGGTTTGTTTACAAATGAACCCGTCATCAGTTAAGGGAAAGCTGAAATCTGCTTGATATGTTCCGAATTAAAAACAGCACAGCTGCTGTAACAGTAAAGGTAATGGGGGAACAAATATATTGCAGATGGGTATTCCCATCTGCAATATATTTGTAGTGAGGGTACATAGGGGAATTGATAAATACTGTGTATACAACACATGTTACATACTGACATCCGGTGGTGATTGTTGGAACTGCAATACAATTATTATTTCAGAGAAGAAATCAAGTTACACTATTTTCCTTTTTCAAGTCTAAGGAATGTACTACTTATAACAGAGATATCTGTTTGTGTTGAGACAAAGGGAGGATTTGCACTCAATATATCTCAGAAGAGATCTTGCGAGTGGATAGCTTTCATAGCGAAACAGATCATTGAGATAAAAGCAGCAAATATTCTTTCTCTCATACAGACTGCATCAGGTAGGGTACACATTCCCAGATGAAAGAAAGATAATTCAAAGAGTGAATGACCCATTAAAGATTGAAATTAAATCAAATGTTATCAAAAGAATTAATACTGCACTTGATTTTCTTCTAGGTTCTGGAAGTGGTTACTGATTCTGATGGCGATGTTGGGGACACAGGTGGAGACAACAATGAAACAGAGCTGTTCATACAGCAAAAGCTGTGAATAGGACCATTGAAAACGACTGTTCTTAACTGAAGAATATTGTCAATATTGGGGTAGCAGTGTGGAGTAGTGGTTAGGGCTCTGGCCTCTTGACCAGAGGGTTGTGGGTTCAATCCCAGGCGGGGGACACTGCTGCTGTACCCTTGAGCAAGGTACTTTACCTAGATTGCTCCAGTAAAAACCCAACTGTATAAATGGGTAATTGTATGTAATAATAATGTGTAAAAAATAATGTCATTGTATGTAAAAATAATGTGATATCTTGTAACAATTGTAAGTCACCCTGGATAAGGCCATCTGTTAATAAATAAATAATAATATACCATGGACATTTTTTTGAAAATAATTTGACTATTTAATGATATACTGTAGTGTTGAATATGTCTAAAATGAATGAAGGGAAATTAATGTTAATGTTATTTGTAGCAATAGATTAGCAATAGAAGTGTTATACAAAGGATTACATCTGTGGGGGTATTTTATAGAGAGTAACACAAGATATAATGGAGGTTTGTATAACTATATAAGGAGAAAAGGAACAGTTGCCTACTAATGTGTTACAGATAGTTAAACATTCACAGACTATTTTAGTTCAATGCATAGTGATAATTTTTGAAGTTTTAGTTATAATTTGTAATCAATCTTACATGCATCATAAGGTTGAGATGGTCTAGAATATTGGATTCTAGAAAGATGGAATTTTATATACACAGAAATCATAAGGAAAGTGATGATACTGGGGTGCAGGTGGAACACTTAGAGTGTTGCAAGATTAAGATGGGTCAATCTCTGTCTACTTGTTCAGTCGTCAATATGAATGCATTTTTGCCAGGATGTGTTACATCATCTTCTAATAAATATGTTAACTCTACGGAAGGTAATTGTATTATAACTGTCCAGAAAATTAATTATGGTTCAGTATTGAATTAAGCTTATCAAGGTCATGGCAGACATTGTTTTACTACTAATCTGAAAAACTATGTCATAGATAATTAAGTTTGCATGATTAAGAATGCTTCTTTTTGTATCACACCTGTTAAACGTGTATATATAGGAAATATGGTTTTTCCTTCTATTCAAAGAGAATAGTGAATCGTGCTGCTGACACCTATGATTTTAATAAGCTTCGTGTGACTCCCTTCCCAGAAATTACAGATAGATTGAAACAAATACTGAGAGAGGAAGAGGAGATACGGGTACATTTGATGGAAATACAGGTTAAAGTGGATGCTCATCAAGAAAAAATTGATGAATTCATACGTGAAGGAAATTTGGAATTTCTGTACATGCTGGGATTATCTGTTTAAGGGAGCTATAACAGGGGATATCTGTACTGACTGTCTGATGTACTGTACTGACTGTCTGATGTATGCATGGTGCTGCATGAAGAGGGCAGCAGTCTTGTAAGATCTGCCTGTCAGTCAAGCCAGACAGTTCAACTCGGTTTTGCGCTGACTTCAGACGAGTTAATGAAAAATCAAAGTTTGACGCTTATCCCAGATGAGTTGCTGGAGCATCTAGGCACGGCTCATTTTTTGATGACACTGGATTTAACGAAGGGGTACTGGCGTTTTCGACTCCCTTCGGGTTATACCAATTTTGGACCATGCCCTTTGGGTTGCATGGAGCGCCAGCCACTTTCCAGCAGATGATGGTTCATATTTTGCGGCCCCATCAGCAGTACGGCACTGCTTACATAGATGAAGTGGTTATCCACAGTGAGGACTGGCCGGGTAAGGTGGCAGTGGTGCTGCAATCCTTGCGGGAGGCTGGGCTCACGGCTAACCCAAAGAAATGTGCCATTGGGAAGAGTGAGTCAGAGTATTTGGGGTATCGAGTAGGGAGCGGCCAGATCAGACCGCTGATTGCTAAGGTGAAAGCCTTGGCTGACTGGCCGATTCCTACAACCAAAACCCTGGTGCGCTCTTTCTTGGGACTAGCGGGCTATTACAGGAAGTTCATCCCAAGCTTCGCCACGCTCGCTACTCCCTTGACAGACCTCAACCAGAAGGCTGCCCCAAATACGGTTCTGTGGACAGAGTTGTGCCAGAGGGCCTTTCTCGCTCTGAAGTGAAGGTTGTGCAGCAAGCCAGTGCTATGCAGTCCTGATTTCAGTAAAAGGTTCACCCTGCAGACGGATGTGTCAGAGACAGGTCTCGAGGCAGTGTTGTCTCAGGAGGTGCGGGGAAGCGAGCACCCGGTCCTGTACATCAGCAGGAAGCTCCTTCCCCACGAAAAAAACTATAGTACCATCAAGAAGGAATGTCTAGCGGTAAAATGGGTGGTTGAGTCACTCCGGTACTACCTCCTGGGGCGACACCACCCTGGTTACAGATCATGCCCCCTTAGCATGGCATCACCGGATGAAAGATAACAATGCCAGAATCACCCGGTGGTACTTGGCCCTGCAGCACCCCCCATTGTATTAGCATGTTTATTGTTAATATATATATATATATATATATATATATATATATATATATATATATATATATATATATATATATATATATATATTAGTATATGATGCTGCCTGTATTGCACCACAAGACAGCAAACTTCCCCAAAACTCAATGTTCACTTTCAGCCAAAGTAGTTTGATGAGGAGCCCTCTAGTGGCAATATTCTGTTTGCAATCTTGCTGTATTACACTTGTTAGAAATTATATACGAGCAACATTATATTTCACTTTATTTTTTGACCTGCTGTTAAAATATATAGAGATTCTGACCAAAACATGTACAAACAGATGAAAAAAAAAAGTAAAATGTAAAAATGTTTTTGATCACACCTATATCCATGGACATAGTGCTTTAGACAGTTAGGCTGGCTTCACTGTTTTTGTAATGCAAAATTGGATTGAGTTGGATGTTGCCTCTTCATAAACCCCTAAAGGCCATGGTGGTAACCTTTAAATAATAAAAAAAAACCCTATAAAAACCAGTTCAGACAAAAGGGTCGATGTAAGGATACGAGCTAAGAGATTTGCAGGTGCACTATTACAGCACTGTATGTCAAAATATAGCACCTAATCCACAAAAACAACTAAATACATCCTACTTTATGTATATTTTACATTTTATTTTTAAAGTTAAATACATTACCTGAAGCAGATATAGGCTAGGAGTTTATCATATCAACAACAAAAATGTATGCAGTGGTAAAAAAATAAACCAATTTTTTTTTTTTTTTTTGTTTAAACTGTGCAAAATGTTTACTTAAGCCAGGGCTGAGAATGAAAAATCTATAGAAAAAAGTGGCATTTTTTACATTGCAAAAATAAGTGGCTGCAGGAAGGTAAATCTAAACAGAAACATAACAGAATGTATCTAAGTACAAATGAAATGAAATGAAAAATGAAATACCAGGTATATCATATAAGATGATGTGAAGTTCTTAGAATAAAAAACAAACAAACAAAAAAAAAAAAAACAGGCTATATATTTTTTATTATAACTCTCTTATAAATTAGACAAGTGCAAAAACCTTTGTAAAGTTGTTTTATGAAATACCAGTCTGGAGTCTAGAATACATTTTTATTATATATTTTTGGCCCTGACAGGTGAGGACAGGACAGTAGATCTATTAAAAGAACAAAGTTAATTTAATAAGAAGTGAGGAAAGCAAGAAAAACAAGCAGAATAGAAGAATAATAGCATCTCAAATAAACCTCACTCGTTTTTTTAAAAAGCGAGCTGCTAGATACAATGGTGAGGACGGTGAAAGTGACACTGTAAAGCGTACCAGAAACAGTGACATGTTAGCTGATTGTGAGTGTGACAGCATACAAACAGAACAAGAGATTGAGCCTGAATCAATAAGTATTGATGAAACCAACGATGACAGCCTTCCAGAGTGCTGGACAGTGACTCAGAAGGTACAATTCATGGAAAAGAACCCTTGGTTGATAGTGTAGAATAATAAAAAAAAGGGTTGTAAAACATGCAGGGAGGTTGGAAGTCTAGGTGCCTCGAAAACAAAAGGAATGAAAATATCACTTGAGTGGTCAAATCCAGTATAACACATTATGGAGAAACTAAAGAAAAACAACTAATGTCACTTAGGAATGATTGGAGAACATAAAAATTCTGAGGCACACAAGGCTGCTTTGAGAATTATAGAAAATACTAAAACATCCAGTCTTGAAAACATGATAGCTAGAGTGGCAAGGGAGCAATTTGCAAGTACAGCTTGAGTGTTTCGTACAGCTTACAAAACTGCTAAACTCAACAGGCCATTTACTGATTTTGAAACAGATATTCAACTACAAATACAGAATTGTTCTGACCTAGGGTGTTCTCTGCACTCCAGAATTTCTTGTGCAAATATTGTGGATATTTATCCATACTTCTGGAGAAATGCACAAAAAGCTGGTGTCTGCAATAGTTCTATACAAACCTAAACCTGTACTTATTCTTGACGGGTCCACATCATCGAAAGCAAGAAAGCAACACTAATTGTTTATTTGAGATTGCAGCTCAGTGACATGAGTGGTCCAACTAACGCATTCCTCTGTTTGATTGAGCTTTCTGATACTTCAGCTAAAGGAGTTTTCACATCTCTACTAAACAGCCTTAACAAATTTGGAATATCTCAGGAAATTCTCAGTGAGTGTCTTGTAGCTTTGTGCTGTGATGGGGCTGCAGTCATGTCAGGACAGAAATCAGGTGTTGCTCAGTTATTACTTGATGTTTTTCCAGGGGTTGTTATTTGGCATTGTGCAGCACAGCGCTTGGAGATCAGTGTTAATGACACAATCAAAGAAGTAGCTGACGTAAACCACTTTAAAATATTTATGGACAAACTATATACACATTATCATGCTTCTCCCAAAAATCAGAAAGAACTCGGTGAATGTGCAGAAAGACTAGAGGCAGACATTTTAAAAATTGGGAAAGTACTTGACACTAAATGGGTGGCCTCAAGTCGAAGAGCTGTGAAGGCTGTCTGGGAATCCTATCCAGCATTATATGCAGAGTTCAGAGAATGTGGAAATGGGATAACAAAGAAAAAGCCATGTATTCTGGACTTGCAGAGAGGCTTTCATCAGAGGCATTTGTAATGAACTTAGGTATCATGCACTGGAAGAACTGAGTGAGTTATCTTTAGAGTTTCAGAAAATGGACTTCACCATTATAGATGCTCACAGGGCAATCTTCAGACAGATTTGTGTTTTTGAGTGTATGACTGTGACAGAAATACAATGATTCTTTTAAACAGTGCGTGTAAAATAAACAGGTTTTGTGAAAATAAATTGACCGCAATAAATGGGCAAAAACAAGCCTTGAACAAAGGCTGTGTTACTATATATATATATATATATAACTTTAAATAAACGGCCCAGTGATTATTTACAATATTTGCCAGTAGCCCCGACACCTATTGGAGACCACACCAATTTTTTTCTTGACTACACCAATTGTTTTTTTGTGACTGCTTTTCATGCCCCGTCATATTGGGCTTTTTTTTTTAAAGCTACCAGACACTGCGAAACTCATTGGGATTGTAGAAAGGTGTTTTTTGTAGCTGTATACATCTTTTTTATTTTTTTCTGGTTGTGCTTGCGTTTGGCTGGGCTACATTGTAGGGGCTGTCCAGGTTTGAGTAGACGGTGCCAGGAGTCCTGTGACCTGTGAAGAGAGGGAAGGGAAGTGACGTTCATTATTATTCGCTTATTCTTTTGAGACTTTGATATATTACAAACTGTACATCCATAACTTATATTTACCCACCCTGAGTCGGCTTTGTGTTCTATCAGGGTACGCCCGAAGCCCACCATGGTGGTACTTACTGGTTCCACGTCGGAGATCGAGGTCCAGGGGTCCATTCCAGGGTGATACTTACATGTCCACCGTTGGGGGTTGAAGTCCAGTGGCCCAGTCCAGGGTGCAACAGTCGGGTTCCAGAACCCGGAGAGAGAGGGAGATATGCGAGTCAAAGATAAGCTAAGGGGAAGTAACCAGCTAGAACACAGGAGTGTATGAGAAAGCTTTACTTACCGTTGTATACATTCCTGACATCCTCCTTCTTTGCCCCCCTTCCCCCTCTCAGGTTCCCCGGGATCTCCATCTTCTTCAGTGGGTTAGCGTATCGTTGCAGTGAGGTCCACTGGCGGTTCGATATGTGGGATGGTGGACGTTGGGACGAGTGGGTAGCTGAGCGATTTGGGAACCAACTTTAATCGGACTTCCAATACTTTTACTGGACTTTTTGTGTGGCAGCTAAGCACAAACATTATTTATTTATTTATTTATTTTTTTTTTTTTAGAGACTTTTACCAACAGAAGGGGATTACCTCAGTTTGTATTTTTTGGGGGGGTTCTCCCTCATTTTTAACAGTTTCTATTTGTTTTGCGAGTTTGTGTGTGGTTTTTAAAGAGCATTTTAACCTGTTGAGAAACAATAACATTTGTTTTAACCGACCTGGGTTTCCTTTAGTGTGTGTTGGACCCCCAGGGATCAAAAGAACCTGTTCTGGGAAGACTATTACTACTCAGTCATAAAGGTCCTTGCCCTTTTCAAACTCAAGGTGGCGTAGTTGGTAGTATTCAAATCATTTATTTACTTGTGGTTACCCCTGGTCACCCCACCCATGAAACAAGTACCAGTTTTATCACAACGTGTACACTGATAAATAAGAAAGCTGGAAAAGGAGCAAAATATGAATATTCATTGCAAGACTCAAATGCACAAAATACTGTGAATACAAAAAAAAAAAAAATGCGTACAAATACACTAAAAGGCAACCCTGTTAATATCAGAAAACAAGTTTGTATTTTACTTACTTTCAGCACGCTCAAAAAAGCTTCACAACTGGTTTAAAAAAAAATAACAAATAACGTCATAAAAATAATGTATGTATTACGTGTACCTTAAAATAAGTTAAATTCAGTTTTCTTATCATTCATCTTGAGCCTCCGGGTCTCTTTTTCGCTGTTGAAAAATAGAGGGTTTTTTTTTTTTGCCTATCCCTTTTACAACCTCCAAAGCGGGGTTCCTGTTCTGTCATTGTAACTATAGAACAAAACGCTGTTCAGGCTTTGAGAAAAAAATATAACTGTAATACAAGGCAGAGAGGGAAATTCCTCGCCTAATGTTTTCTATCCATGCTCGGCCATTAATCGGGGACAAATTCATTATTAATTAGGTTCCTTATCCTTAACTGATTGATGAGCACCTGAATGGGTTATACAAGGAGGACAAATATAATGATGTTTTCGAGATGGATTGGGAGCAGTGCTGGTGGCAGTTGTCATAAAAAGTATAAGGAAAACAATGCCCTATATCAAAGATACATAACTGAATTTGAAATCTTATTGAGAGGAAAAAAAGCTTTTTTATTGTTTGTATGAGATGTTGGAAACTTCTGTATTTTGCTAAAAATAGTGTCGCCTGAATTGCATTTCTGTCTTGCCACCTTCCTGTCCGCCTCACTCTTTGTGGACATTCCCACAGAAAATTCCAATTGAAAACTGTTAGAACTTTAGATAAATGAATATTCCATTCAGTAAAAGACTATCAAGTGTGATGAATGATTCGGGCAACAATAGTCACAGCAAATCAAAACCTTAAGATGCATTGTATCACCACAGCTCCACCTACTGAACAACATTTATTTTATATGTAATATTAAAAATGAATTGAGTAACAATCCCAAAACCCATTTGGCACATAAGCACCACTTGTTCAGTAGTTAGTATATGTGAAAGAAAAAGCATCAGACAAAAAATGAAAAGGAAAATGCTAACAAGAAGAATGCTGACAAAACATATGTTTTCTATTAAACAGGGTAGAACATACATATACTATTTTAGTTGCAGCGAAAGAGTTATTGTAGTCTCCACATACTAGACTTGTAGGACTCGAGTCACGGCCAGAAAGACTCGACTCTGACTCAACCCTGTGTGACTCGGACTCGAACATTCGTGCTCTGTGATTCAGAGATGTTAATGATGAGTCCTTTTTTATTTTCTATTACACAAATAATATTACAGTTACTAGGAAACATGTGCACAATAAAAACCCACCTAACAAAACATTATCCAATCACTGGTTAGCCCTGTTGTCTTTGCAGTGAGTCGCTGTATGATTAAATATTCTGTCTTCTAATCTCCACTTGTTCCTAGCACACGCTATCCTTGAGGACTTGACTACAAGTCTGCCAAATACCAACTTTTATATTAATGCACACACATATTGCACACATAGTGTAATCACAGCAGGTTGAATGGTTAGCATGTTGTTGCTGTTGTTTGATAGTCAACTCATCTTAGTTGCTATTATAGTTAACATCGGTGAACACAAAATGTGTTTCATTATGGATATTTTAACCACTCCATTTATGTATTATTGATTTTTTGAGGACAACAGTTTATAGTAAATGTAACATAAGTGTAGTACAATAGTGTCAGCTGTATCATTCAAATATAAATATTGTATACAGTACTTATATATGATTTATGACTATGATATTCTTTGGAGAATACTTCAAACAATAATTATTCATATCTAATCTTTGTGATTTGTTTGAAATACATGTGCACCAGGTGGAAACTATACTTTACCTCATCTTGCCTGGAGGCGATGCATAAAAATCTCCTGGGTAGTGAGACAATTTAGTCTACAGCTAAAAACATCTGAGACAACTGTCTTCTTCAATTATTTTTTGAAGTTATATACTGAGCATGTAGCTCTTTGAGGGTGATAGGTAAATGTAAGTTTCTTTTGGGTGAATTGTACCAGGGAAACAAACTTATGTTCTTCAATAATTGCTTAAGCATCTGTAAAACAGATGGGAACTATGTTTTCCATTTAATTAGATGGACCTAAAATGAGAATAAAAAAACTTAATGTAAACGAAAAAATCTAATAAATAGAGATTTTAATCTACTTGTTCTTTAATAAAACTGTGACTGTATGGCTAAATGCTGGGGCTCTGTCACATTAACATTCCAGTAATGAGACACCCACTAAAGAAAATACATTCAAATCTTTATTTTTAGCAGTTGATAATATTAGCAGAATATTTGGACCATGGCCTCTTCTTTTGGACTTCTGCCTATTTGCTGGCTGAGTTATACACGCACCAACATGTTTACTACAGGAATCCTCCAGTTAGGCATTCCCAAACACTAAACAAAAAAAAAATATTTGTGATTGTGCTAGTGATTGCTACAGAACCTCAGCATCTGTTTCTAAACCATACAACTGTGAAACACAAAGCATGACGAAGGAACAGTAAGACTTTTACGTATTACAACAATGTAAAACCACAATGTTCTTCAACATGACTAGCTGCATGCACTCGCCAATGTTTATCATAGTTTATATCTTAGCATTTTGAATCTTGTATTTGAATAGGGCAATGGCATTCTCTACTCAAGCACTGAAAAGATATTAAATGCAAAATGAAAACTAATTGGGAAATTGACATCAAAAGATCCACCAGCACAAGGTAATGAAACCCATAAGGCACACATCTGAACATTAATTTATACATGAAAACACAATGTGATATTCCCCTAGGAAACAAACAAAACAGGCATATTAGTTTGCTGTATCCAGGAGGCATTTATTGAAAATAAATAAATAAATAAATAAAAACACTGGCTTTTTTTTTTTTTTTTTCAACAGTTTGAGCCTGAACTTGAAGAAAAGCTTTAAGTTTTAAATGTTTCCCCAAATGGTTTCTGATGCATTCCATTCTTTAATAATAGAATATCTTTAAGGGTAAAACTTACTGAAGCTTTTATTATAAATAATATGTACTGCACTTTTAATTACCTCATTCGTTTTTCTAGTCTGTGGTTAGTTTTTCAACTTTTATTACAGTACATTAGTATAACTCCATAATAACTTTTTTAAAGATGTAAGTGCGATAACAGTTGCGTTCTACGAACCATCTATTTTGGGGTATGATACAATGATACTTTCACCTCTTTCTTCCTGTCATTTGATGCAGTAATGCTCTGTTTCAGTACAGCACTCATTTGTTGATTCCAATACTTACAGCATTTTAAACAACCTTAAAACGTCACTTACATGAAATACTTCTTCTCCATTCTTATTTTACCAACATCATATTACAAACCAAAGAAACAAGTATTGCATTATTGTTACTAAATTAGTACATCCAGGTTGACTAATATTAATAATTTGTTTTAATAACACTCAAAATATCTCTCCCAACACAGCGTATAGTATTTCATTTATTAAATCTTTACATTTATATGAATTTTATCAATGCTTGTGACAGAAATACAATGATTCTTGGTTGTAAATCTCCCTCCCAACCTATGAGGGCGCTAAGCAGCGAGAACAGAGTTCTTTGGACGGGCTGGTCTGACAGTTCTTTCCCAGGGTCGGGAAGTCAGCCAATCTGGATGAAGGCGAGACTCTGTTGCAAGAACGCATTGACCCGGAAGGGAAACAACGCGGCAGCCACAGATTGGAGAGGCGGTTGCACTCGTTTACCAAGGGGTTATGTGTGACGGCATAAAAGGGGGCGGAGAATCACAATCTGTTCCTTCACTTTTGTTTAAATGTGAGTAGAACCGAGAAGGACAGTGAAAATAAATACAGAAACTGAAATCGTGAGTGTTGTGTTTTGTTTGTTTGTAATTGTCTTGTGCATTGCTAGACGGCTAAATACATTTCCAGAGCTGTCGCCAAGGGCCAGCACTAAACCGGATCACCACCACTGTCACTAATAAACTTATATCACCCACCACGAGCACTACTGCACGCGCCCAGGACTGGTGACCAAGTTAGTATATTGTGGGACGGATATTTGTGTTTATTATTTGGGACTTTTGTTATTTACCTCGTGCACTACACATTGGTGTGTATTGCCGGGGATTATTATTTGGTCACCAGACCTGTTTATAAATAAAAACAGTTTCCAAACCGGATTATAATTCTCAGTGTGTTTCATTACTGCACTGCATCACCCCTTCATCTGCATCCACTCAGCCACTTTGCCACAATGCTACATTGATTTTTATCAATACTATATTACAATTGTGGTGCTTCTTCCACTGAGGATGAGAATCTCTCCATTAAAATATTTAATAGATAATTCAAATAGATAAGTCATTATAGAAACATAGAAGGAATTGGAAAAATATGTTCTGTTTTCAGGGTTTTCAATAATCAGGTATAGCTAGTTTCTCAAGTAGACAGTGCAGTGACATTTTAAATATATCTGTTTTTATGGCTTACTTTTGTAAATTAAGTGGCTCCAAATATCTGCTAGAATTGTACTGATCTGCTAGGTTTCTGGCTTTCATCATGAATGTCAAAAGAAAACACTCTTTTCTTTTGAACTATTTTATAAATATTTCTAGAAAACAGGAGGGCTGTAGGAGCCTCTCGTGCAAAAAAAACAAACACTCTGTTTGGGGTAGACATATTTACTATTACAGTGTCTTGCAAAAGTATTCAGACCCCTGACCAATTCTCTCATATTACTGAATTACAAATGGTACATTGAAATTTCGTTCTGTTTGACATTTTATTTTAAAACACTGAAACTCAAAATCAATTATTGTAAGGTGACATTGGTTTTAGGTTGGGAAATATTTTTAAGAAAAATAAAAAACTGAAATATCTTGCTTGCATAAGTATTCAACCCCCCCCACATTAATATTTGGTAGAGCCACCTTTTGCTGCAATAACAGCTTTAAGTCTTTTGGGCTAAGTATGTACCAGCTTTGCACACAGTGTCGGAGTGATTTTGGCCCATTCTTTTTGGCAGATTTGATCCAGGTTGTTCAGGTTGGTTGGACGACGCTTGTGGACCGCAATTTTCAAATAGTGCCACAGATTCTCAGTGGGATTGAGATCAGGACTTTGACTGGGCCACTGTAGGACATTCACCTTTTTATTCTTGAGCCACTCCAATGTTGCTTTGGCCTTGTGCTTGGGATCATTGTCCTGCTGAAAGGTGAATTTCCTCCCAAGCTTCAGTTTTTTAGCGGTCTGAAGCAGGTTCTCTTGCAGTATTTCCCTGTATTTTGCTCCATCCATTCTTCCTTCAGTTTTAACAAGATGCCTAGTCCCTGCTGATGAGAAGCATCCCCACAACATGATGCTGCCACCACCATATTTCACTGTAGGGATGGTGTGTCTTGAGGCATGGGCAGTGTTAGGTTTGCACCACACATAGCGCTTTGAGTTTTGGCCAAAAAGCTCTATCTTGGTCTCATCTGACCAGAAAACCTTTTCCCACATCGCAGCTGGGTCACTCTCATGCTTTCTAGCAAACTCCAGACGTGCTTTCAGATGGTACTTTTTGAGTAACGGCTTCTTTCTTGCCACCCTCCCATACAGGCCAGTGTTATGCAGAGCTCTTGATATGGTTGACTGGTGCACCATTACTCCACTCTCAGCCACTGAACTCTGTAGCTCCTTCAAAGTGATTGTTGGCCTCTCTGTGGCTTCTCTCACAAGTCTCCTTCTTGTTTGAGCAATGAGTTCTGAGGGACGGCCTTTTCTTGGCAGTGCCTGGGTGGTGTGATGCAGCTTCGTACCTTTGTTTTTTCGTAGCTTTGTACCCTTTCCCTAATCTATGCATTTGTATTTCTTTATCTCTAACTTCTGTAGAATGCTCTTTGGTCTTCATTTTCCTTCAGATTCACAGCCTGACCAATGATCCTTCATCAGTGGGGCTTTTAAAAAATGTGAGAGCAATTTTAATGGTTCACAGGTGGAGGCCAATGGTAAGGTAATTGTTTCCTCGTTAGGGCAATTTCTTTCATCTGTGTAAACTGGGAGCTTCCACAGCACAGGGGTTGAATACTTATGCAAGCAAGATATTTCAGTTTTTTATTTTTCTTAAATATATTTCCCAACCTAAAACCAATGTCACCTTACAATAATTGATTTTGAGTTTCAGTGTTTTAAAATAAAATATCAAACAGAACGAAATTTCAATGTACCATTTGTAATTCAGTAATATGAGAGAATTGGTCAGGGGTCTGAATACTTTTGCAAGGCACTGTATTTTTTGCTAATACTATCTTTTTTTGTAAGAACAAGAAAAAATGACTTTTTATATACATTATGGATACAATACCATTACATTGCACATTATAAAAACATTGTTGGCCAACAGTGAATGGACAGCTTGTGAACCACTGGGTAGTTCTTCGAGAGCCAAGAGACAGTCATGCAGTTTTGTGTCTGGTAACAAGAACAAATTCAGTATTTTCCACAGCAATGCACAATCTGAGGGGCTGGCCCGAGCTAAGAATAGATTCAAGTTAGAGTTGGCTGTTTGTCGTCACAAAGTCTGTCTGACCTTGACCAGCAAGGCACCCATTTTTAATCCCATATTTGCTCTTCCTGAATCTGTTGGTCGAGAGTGTCTGGTGTGTGCACATTGGAAGTCTGCTTTCTTAAGCTGTTGTCCCCCCTCCCCCCCCTCCTCCTCCAATTAATAAGAGATCCTGAGAACGGGCCTCCTAAAGATGAGAAATGTAATACCCGAATCCATCAATTAAGATGCTTTAGGAGTTCCTGCAAGCGAGTAATCTGCTGTTCCTTTTTATTTCACTTGGCATTCCTAGGAGCTGGCAGGGCTGTTGAATTTTTCTAGAACAGTTGCATTGATGTGTTGGAAAATCCACTGCTGTGTTTCAGACAGAGGGTCGCATCTGTGCATGAAAATCTTCTTATCCCCAGGGCTACAGTCTATGCAGCTGTTGCTCACTGGGTGGTACAAGGTTTTATCCTAAGGCAAAAGAAAATAAGAACAAATATTGATAACTACAGCTATGGACAAAAGTTTTGCATCATCCTATAGAATTAACTCATTTTGCTTCATAAAGTCAAATGAAACTTGCTGAATAATGTTATGCTAACATATTGAATTACACACCACATACGCGCATTGTGTCCTTGCGTCTGTCACCCAGGTCAACCTGCTTTATCAAAGCAGTGTGAAATCGCGTTGCCGACCCACATGACACGACCTGGGCAGAGCATGCCAGTGTGAAAGGGGCTTAACATGAAATACTGTACTACCATTGTGGCTTCCAGTAGGCTTCTGCGATATAATTTTGGAGTTTCTTTCATTACATTATGTTAAATAATCTAAATTATGTTCATATCGTTTTTTTTGTTTTTTTAAATTATGTCTCAAGCCTAAACTTCTAGGTGATAGAAAACTTTTGGCCATAGCTGTACAGTCAGATTTTTTTTACTTCTTATTTTTCTACGAAGATTAGAGTTTGATTTGAACAAGTTTTGTGAAAGATAAATAAATACTTTTTCTGTAAAAATATATCAATGTAGAATGACTACGGGCATACCATTTCTTACCATTTTTTACCTCACTCAGACCCTTTCTTTCTACATCTTGGAATATCCCCATCAAATATATGCTACTGGTAATTAGATTTTACCAGACTGCATAATATATACCATTAATAGTATATTAAACCCCCACATTCGTGCTTTGGCATTACCTGGCATATTACAAGGTGCAACTGTATATATCTTTTAAGTTCTTTGTTTTATAAAATTAAAATAGAATGTTCTTCTTTAAAAACAACAAACAAAACCAAAACAAAAACAAACATGTAATTACCGGAGTAAACACTTTAAAAAGTGTTGCTTAAACTGGAAATATATCTTAAAATAATAAAGGACAATAACAGAAGAAAATATAAAAATATCCAATGCTAAGGCGATTTGCTTACAAAGGTACCACGAAATGTTCCTGTCAGGACAACTGAGGAAGTCAGCACCTCCGGCCCCTCTTTTTTTTAAAGTAAGAAAAACGCTTATTCACTGCCAAACAAGAACTACTTTAGATGTGTAATGGCTGCAGTATAGGATACTGACCTTAAGGTTAGGATTATTCATTGTTTTATAAACAATAATATAATAGCCAATCAGAGTGCAGTGTCCTGACAGGAGAATTTCATGTTACCATTGTAAGGACAGCTCCTAAGGCAGTGGCGGAGGAATAGCCTGTGCAGCTGGTGCAACTGGAACCCACGGACTCAGTGGGGAAAAAAAATGAACAGTGATATTATCCCTCACATTCATATTTGCAGATGTTGTAGCCTTCATATTCGTATCATTGTAGCTACCAGTGCCAGTAATTAAGTTTTAATCTTCCCTCACTTCAACAGGTTCTGCTATTCTCTTAATTATGTCTAAAAAATTAAACTGTTGAATTAAAATGAGCTTCTTAACTTTTTCGCCTTGCAACTGTCTACATGGAGGCTGGTACTTGGCATTGTCTTATGTGTCATCGGCATCTCTTTTTTGAACTCTGCGACCACTCGTGTTTTAATAGTGTGCCATTGGGTGTAAAGAAGCACACATTGTTATTCAAGTAGGTGAGTAGAAAATGTTCTTATTACATGCTGAGAACTAAATATTGTTAAATACTAAACAAATAGACTTGGCATGTTTTATGTTTAAAAACAAGTGTTGTATTAAAGTTTGGGGGGCCACAATAAGGTCCTGCACCTGGGCCCATCTTTCTCTTCCTCCGCCACTGTCCTGAGCCAGGGTTTCCCAATCCTGGTCCTGGGGGACCCCTGTGTCTGCTAGTTTTCATTCCAACTGAGTTCTCAATTACTTAATCAAACCCTTAATTGAACTAACAATGTGCTTAATTAGACCTTTTTAATTGTTCTCAGTTCCTAAAAAGTTGCCGATTTCAAGTTACTTATAAAATTGTATAGTTAACTTGACATCTCCAACTGATTAAAAGCTGAAAACAATTAAAAAATCAAACTCGCGACGTCCAGACTATAGAGCACAACCTGCACTCCACGTGGAGTGCCTTTACTGGATGTGCCACTCGGGAGCCCCCTAGGTAAGCCAACTTGACCTTTCATTTTCTGTATGTCCTCCTGAGTGATTTATTGAGGTTTCATGGGAATTTTCTATTGTAGCTACTTCTCAAAGCGGTTAATAAGATTTGGGACCCCTATAACTCAAAGTGACTGTCCAGAGCTATGACAGCTCCAGATGTGTTTAATGGTTAGAAACCATCAGCAATGTCCATTACCTTCCTGTAGAGCCAGAGCTGGTTGCCCTTCATGCCATGGCAGTCGTACAGTGTGACAGGGCTACTGTGGGAGATAGCATCAAAGCAAAATTTCCTTGTGTGGAGTGGGTCCCCAGGCCTTAAATCTTCTCTCCAGCCAAAGGTAAAAATCTAGGGAAACAGTTTTAACTTTTAGCAAAGGCTTTTAAGGTGACCCCACGGGTGTACTCAAGCACCTCAATAAACCTTGGGGGGAAATTGCAACCCCTCACAGGCTTACTGGCTGGAAATAAGGCTAAGTGACAGTGCTGCAAACCAAGAAGAATGCTGAAGGAGCAGAAAACAGGAAGGCTGAAAAGCACCTTTTCTAAGATACTACACTAATACAGAATGGTATTCATGGAGTCTGCAACAGACTCTGGGGTGTGTTACACTGTTATAACTTCCTTGGCAACCCCCGTACATTATTGTATACTGGACTGCACATTATTTCAAGTGCTTGCAATGACTGTAGAGCGTAGCCTTTAGTTCAGTCTCACACAAAGACTTTTTGCATCTCACAATGCAAAAAGTCTTTGTGTGAGACTGAACGAAAGGCTTTTTAAAGTCTTTAACAGCTAAACTTGTGTCGATGAACATTGCTGAGCTTCATCTTTTTAATATTAAGTTTCAGTGGTGTGTTGAAAAACAGAAACAAGATAAGAAGAATGACATGTAAGATAATATTCATTTTTTAAACCCTTCCTATTCTAGCTTTAATTTGTGGTTTCACTAGTTCCATGATTTCCTCACAGGAAGAAATGTGAAAATTATGCAACTGAGCAAAAGTTTTGTTTGTCAATGTCTTCTTGGCTGACTTTTACTGCTGTGACTACCATCTGTTATTTGTTATTTGAAAGAATGCATATTAAATGTTTGTAAATGTCAAATGTCTAAAACTATGCTGCATGAAGTTTACAGAAATATATATATATATATATATATATATATATATATATATATATATATATATATATATATATATATATATATATATATATATATATATATTGCTGGTCACCAGTGTCTTGGAAAAATGTAGGTCTGATTGCAATGCACACTGAAGGAGTTCCCATTCAGCAATTTTTAGAAAATAAGACCTGTCTCTGTACGAAGGAGTTGATTTGATCAATCTATATCCCACTGGAATAAACCACTGCTGGATTATTTTACAGAAATGTACAGTATCATGTAATCTACCTGGATTGCATCAACCACTTATTTTAGGGGTAACCTTGGTTAGACGGTTGATTCAATCCAGGCTGATTCCCCAGAGCTATGAGGTGAACATAATACAACCACTGTATGGCTTCCTGGCTGGGTATAGGTTGATCAACCCCTAAGGGCAGCCTGCTAGGAATAGATCTTAAATCCACAGTAATAAATATTTTGTTTTGTTAGTAAAAATATCCTTCTGTGCAAGACAACAAGAAAAGTTGTTTAGGGCATGTATGTTATGGTTCCACATTTCACAGTGTAGATCAGTTTAGCTCCTATTCTAATCACAATATGTATTAGTAGGTTTCTGGTTATCTTTTTTAATATACAGTACAGTATTTGCAATACCAACATTGATACAAGATATGGTAAACGGGTGTGTTAGTATTTGAATTACAGATAAAAGCAAAGAAAAACAATTCTCACTTCCTCACTATTTTTATCTAGTTTCTTATTCAGATTCCCTAAAAGGTGCTCAATCCAATGCTATTATTCTGAAAAGTGAATGAAAACAAAACTATTTACCTGCTCATGTGACCATGTCCGTTCTGAGCCATCCTTCACACAAACGTCCAGTCTTAGTTCTGTCCCTGTGGAGCCGTGTTTACTGTCTATACAAAGATTGGCTACAACATTCCGAATCTGAAAAGTAAGAAAACCATTCTTAAACTGGTTGCCCAAAGTTTACATTTTTTATTATTTTAAGTATTTTGGCTTTTGAGCTGACCGTCACACTGACCCCTCCATCCCAAAAGGCAGGAAATGTATGATCAACCCCTGGCTTAGTTTAATAAAATTAAATCGTTTTTAGGCAATATAAGGCAACTGAGGAAGCAGTGGAGGAGGGCTGAAGAAAGTCAGAAGGAGGCCCTCAGTCTTCTGCAATATTATCTAAAACATAAGCTTGCGAATTTGCACAAAGTGAAGTGCCTACAAAAGTGCTGTAAAAGGAAGGAGCATGCAAGAACCAGCTTTTATAAAAATCCATTCAAGTTTGTGAAAAACTTATTCACCAGCAAAAACAACGGTATACTTACAGCAACTAAGCCAGAGTTGGAGAGATATCTTGAAGAGACACACTGACCCAAGAAGAGGAGCGTTTCTGTCAATTTCCTCTGATATTTCACCTATTAATCTACCAGAATATCAAGTGGAGAACTCTGGAAGGAGGTGGAGCAAACCGTGAAGAAACCAAGGGCTTCCTCATTGGCTGGACCCAATGATGTACAATGCCGAGTTTACAAGAGTGCACCAGGGGTTCTAAGAATCTTGTGCAGGTTGATGAAGGCAGCATGGGTAAAACAGGTACTGTAAAACAAGAACATTTTGCGAGTAAGAAATGTTTGCTAATTTCACGTTTATTAAAAATCCGCAAAATTAATGTGCCGTGAAATATATTATTCATACATGTGCAGTACGTTAAAAGAAAAAGAAGTGCAAACATTTATTGCAGCAAAAATGGACCCTGAAGGCCATTAGCGAAATTAAGTTGCTGCAAAAAAATCCTGTTTTACAGTAGTCCCAAGGGCATGGCGCGGAGCATGAGGGGTCTTTATTCCTTAAAGAAAAATAATTTACCAGCATCAGCCAATTCCGTCCAATTTATGTTAAATGTGATGGGTAAGCTATTCTTCAGCATTGTGGCACAAAGGTTGTCAACATATCTATTGATCGACTCCTCAGATGACATCAGATGGGCATGTATGCAGTTCAAGCCCACCAAGTCGAGGAACATTTCCATTATCAAAGGCAAAGTAGTGGATAAGGTATTCTATATTGATGCTGAGGTCATTCCAACAGAAAAGCCTGTAAAGACTCTTGGGAGGTGGTATGATGGGAATGTAATGGACACAGTCTGAGTGGGAGTGCAAGTGCTGAAGAGGATTGACAGCAGTGAATTACCGGGCAAGCTTAAAGTGTGGTGCTTTCAATTTGGTCTTCTTCAGAGGTTGCTGTGGCCGCTTACTGTGTATGAGGTTTCCCTGTCAACAGTTAAGACTGGAAGCCTTGATTTGTTCATCCATTACGAAATGGATGGGAGTTCCACGATACCTTCGCAGGGTAGCACTCTACAGTTAAGGGAAACTGCAGCTGCCAGTGCCGGCTCTAACGGAGGAATTCAAGTGTGTGAGGGTGGTAGCACCCATAGTGAGAACTGGGAGAAAGTGGGCAGCAATGGACACAGTGGAAGATGCAAAGGCTGCCCTTCGTATCAGTGATATGATGGGGCAAGTACAACAGTGGCGAGGAGGCCTTGGTCCCAGTTTGCCTTGTCTGAGATGGCACAAAGCAGCTTCAACTGAAAGGAGGAAGTTGGTAGTTACTGAAGTGCAAAAGCAGGAAAGGATGAGGTGTGTCCCAGACTAAGCAGGGACAATGGATTTGATGGGAGAATGTGGAACAGCGTAAGATTGGCTGGCAAGACCTGTGGACGATGCAACAGAGGAGGATCAGTTTCCTAATCAGATGTATGATGTTCTTCCATCACTGCAAAACCTGAATGCGTGGGTAGAGGAGAACCCTGCATGTCCTTTGTGTCCATCACCGGCTACCCTGAAGCACATTCTTACAGAATGGAAGATGGCTCTGAGCCAGGGTCACTACACTTGGTGTTATGCGATGCTTGGCATTAGCACTGGAAGAAGATCAACAGATCGCCGCCAATATCAGAGATAGCTGACACCCAATTGGAGGCTGCTAGAGATTGGAGAATGGAGACAGATGTTGGCCAGTGCCTTATCTTCCCACCCGAGACTGTTACAGCTACCCTTCTACCTGACTAACAAGGGTGTTCTGTTACTGTGTGGGTGTCTGCTGAGAGACGAGAGAGACACAGAGGGTTTGTATTTGAAATACAGCTCAAGCGTCCAGGTTTTATTTATTTACAGGCAGTTGCAGTGGTTGGTGGCCACCACTAGGGTACAAGCACAGTGTACATAACAAAAATTCAAAACAAAAACAGCTATAAAATAAAAGGTGACCAAGCTCTGGCCGTGCGCTGCTCCCAATAAAAGGGAGGTCCCGCTTCTGGAACCTTTCAATGCACAAACTAAATAAACTTTGGTGGGATAAAAATTCCCCTAAATGAATACCTACCATACACACACTGTAGTCCTCGGTAATGCACTTGGTTCCCACTCCCTGGCTATACGCACAGTCATGAATCCTCTTGCTGGCACAGCTCAGAACAGCACAGCACAGCACAAAGAAACTGGCTTCGCAGCCTGTTTTTAAAGGCAGGTGACCAGGGTTAATTGATTACCAATTATGCAATTGACACCTGGCCACCTGCTGCACATTGGGTTTCAATTAGGCAGGCAGGGAGGTCTAACCTCCCAGCCCTGCCATCCAGCACACACTTTGTTTTTACAAAAGTTACACATTTTATTTACACCCAATATTTATTTAGAAACCCAAAGCAAAACATACTATTTACAGGGGCAGGCCTCAGCCTTGCCAAACTGTACATTGTCCTGTGGTCAGTCTCAGTACGCCTTATACTCCTGGAGACCTCAAAAGAGAGGTGATGGAGAAAGTTAACATCAATAAAAAGGAATGGACGGCTAAGGTGGGGGATGGAGGGGAGTGGTGCTGGGATGCTAGCATCACGATCGAGCCTTCCCGAGGTGTTGTGGGCTAGTTGACAAAACACCCAAGAAGGGAGGTGACCATGGCGAAGTGTCCCACCCAGCTCATTCCAGACAGTTGCCATGCTGAGGCGCTAGGGAGGCCACACCGAAAAGCACTGAAGGCTCATAAATTACGTGAAGCTATGTCTTGGTTGGTCCCCACCACGACTATATAATTTTATCTTGGCGAAGGCAGAGTCCTATATTAGCATGAAGTAAATAACAGCTTCTCTTGTGTAATAAAAATCATCAACTTCTACCCTGGAGACAAAATCAATACAGCATACAAAAAGGCAACTTAACTAAATAATGAATTTGTTACTAGAATCAGATTTGGGAAAAATTTGAGACGAGGAAGTTTCTTTTTTTTTTTGTAGGGCCCAGTATCTTCATTCAACCCCAAGAGGATGAGTTCAAGAATTAATAAAGCGCTGAGTAATGTTATCTGTGGCAGCTCAAGGGAGCCTTTCTGGTGCAATTCCAAAAAACAGATCAATAGAGCTGGTATTTCTCCCAAATTTAAAATAAACTACTTTGATGAAAACACTATTTATAAAGGCCTGTTCACAAAAATGCAATTTGTACCATTATTTCTGGAAGAAAAATAAAACTAAAATGTTAAAAGTAACAAACAACTCAGACAAGTCCTTAACATAACAAAGTTGTTTGTTACTTTGTTTGTAAGATGAACCGTTTTATATATCGTACAATTTGCATTTTAGGGACTGATAAATGAGGCCCTTAGGTCTGGTGTTTTTTTTCAAGTGCTGTTGGTATGTTGCTAATGGAATTATTGGACTTGCAATGTGTTAAAAAAAAAAAAAGTTCATAGAAAAGGAGGTTATGTACTGAAGAATCATGCTGATATTTAGTGGGCACAGTATTAACAGTTATTGTTTGTGTTGTCAGTCTTACTTGGGTCACAGGAATTAGAATGTAAGCCTAACATAATACATATTTTTTGTATCCACTGTTATTATTATACATCATACATCTACTATGTTTGCCCATCTATCAGAGTATCTATGTTGTCTAGCTGTGTTGTTTTTTTGTTTTTTTAAATAGTATCTGAGTTTTTCTGGCAGTGGAGCAGGGTTGGCTCTTCCAGTCCAGGTCATTGTTTCAACCATGTTTTAAGACTTATTGAGACAGTAAATCCTACAGCAAGGCCCTAGAGTAGTTTGTTATTAAGATATAGTAGAATGCCCCTCAGGACTGGGTTGCTCATTTCTGCAGTAGAGTGCTTTTGACTGTTGAAAAAATGGATCCCTGGCACTCAAACAATTACCACATATTGGCCTTTACACGTCAAAGCTTTACACTCAATATTGCAAGTTTGTTTTTTTGTGTAATGAAAACACACCTGCAATTTTAAAAAGCAAGAACTCTGGTGAACTTTGAAGTCCTTAAACTACTCTTCAAAGGTGTTTATTTCTAGTTTTGTATTATTGTCAGCAACTGGTTTCACAGATCCTGGTTAGCACCAATCTCAGGCCAACCAACCAACCTCCTTACTAAGATTAGTACTGTGAAATTAGCGTAAAGGGTTCAAACTGTATTTTTGAGTAAAATAGTGTCTACATTTTTAAAGTGTCAGCAAGATGTTTAAAATATAACACTGCAGTGCCATACTGACAACACAGGACACAACAAAGCTAATATAGTGCATTTCTTGTAAACACTGCAGGGAGGTCTGTAACACTTTAACGTTAATTTCCTGTTAAACAGGTGGAATGTTAAAATACAAAATTCATGAATAAAAGAAAAGCAGGTTATACACAAGGTATAAGGCAATTCAAAATACAGGAACATCATCCTTCAAAGCAATTTCTCTTTTGAAACACAGCACCATGTGGTGCATGAACAAATGAGGAGGACCGAAGTTTAGGATGATGAAAGGTCAATGTTCTGTAACAGATTATTATAATAAACATGTACTGGCGAGCCCATCCATGTGATCAATCAATCAATCAGTCAGTCAATCAATCAATCTTTATTTTATATAGAGCCTTTCATAATGGACCACCATCACAAAGCACTTCACAAGATACAGTAAAAAAAACAAAAAAACATGCATAATTGTGACAGAGATCGAATGACTCTTGGTGTTAGATCTCCCTCCCGACCTGCAAAGGCGCTGTGTAAAGGGAACAGAGTACCCTGGACTTGATGGCCCGACAGTTCATTCCCAGGGTTAGGCAGACGTCGGCCATCTAGAAAGGGGGCGGAACTACAGTACACTAAATCATCGACCCGGAAGGGAAACGATGTGGCATCCGCAGATTGGAGGAGTGGCTGCACTCATTGACCAAGGGGTCATGGTTGACGGTATTTAAGGGGATGTAGTGATGTGATCTGTTCCTTTGTGAATGGTTAAATTGCATGACCAAAAGGAGAACCTGTGTTGTGAACTGTGAGTGTTTTGTTTGTTTTGTTTGTTGTTATTTAAAATACTGTTGTATTATTATTTAGATGGCTAAAACAATCCGGAGCTGTCGCCAAAGACCAGCACTAAACCCGCATCATCATCACTGCAGTTTGTTTCACAAAGAACTGTATTCACCACGAGCACTAGAGCATGCACTGTGGACTGGTGTTTGTGTATGTGTTATATGTGGGTGAATTAAAACAGGACTGTTATTATTTCGGGGCCAACCCGCGGATTATAAATAAAGCAATACACGCTGCTGTATTGCTTATCATTGTTTATTGTTAACTGCTGTTTGCCATCAGGCCATTGGATTTAAAAATAAACCACTATTGCACTTTGTGGCAATGTGCCCTGCCCTTGTGTGCGTTTCTATGTTGTATGTTGCGTGCGTGTGTTAATGTTGGTGTATAGAGATTGGTACACGGGATATAAACGGGTCTGTGTTTCACGTGTGATTTAAATTGTTTTAAAATTGTATAATTATATTTAGGCACTTCACGTGCATTTAAAGTATAGTATGTGAGCATGGGGTTACACAGAATTAATTCACGTGCTGGGATTCAAGTGAATAATTAATTAGTAACTGAATCCCAGCACAACAGTATATACAGATGCACGTTTGACTCACTTGGGGTTGTGTGTTCAGGGCGAAGGAACGGGAGAGAGTGAGGAGAGAATTAGTTAAAAAGCAATTGCTACGGCGTACGTGTTTGTTTTAGTATTCGTCCCTGTGTGTCAGTGTCTGTTCGTTTTGTTTACCTGTTTATTTTGGCCGCAAGTGCCGTGACCTGTTTTCTGTTTGTTCAACCTTGTTATTTATTTGTTATCAAACGCTGAGTGCAGCCATTGCACTCAGTTTCACTCATCACCACCGTCTGTCTGTGTATTCCTTTCTGGTCTGACGCCACCCACTCCGGCCGTCTTTGTGACACGTGGTGTCCTGCGTGGGATAACAGCGCCTCCAAGCGTCAGACCAGGAGGGGGGTTTTTGGAGGGAAAAAAAAAAAGGGCAATGGCAGAAGACGCCATCAAGCTACGGGACTGGATCCTGGACAATGCTGGGCTGGAGGCCCAGTCTATGCCCATAGCCATCCGGATCCTGTGGCTGATGGACAGGGAGCGATGGGAGGCCTATGAGAGGGAACACACCCTAAGCACCTGGGAGGAAGGTGTGGAGTTGGTCCTCAGCTACCTGGAGGCAGCTATAACCACAACAGCAGCCCAGGTGGCAGGTCCACCAGCAGTGGAGTACCTGCTGTCCCCATCACCACCAGCAGAGGAAGAAGCGGGAGGAGCCAGAGCGTCCACAGCCCAAGCAGGAGGAGCCAGAGCGTCCACAGCCCAAGTGGGAGGAGCCCGAACGTCCTACGCCTGAGTGGGAGGAGCCCGAACGTCCTACGCCTGAGTGGGGGGAGCCCGAACGTCCACAGCCCAAGAGGGGGGAGTCGGTGCGTCCACAGCCCAAAAGGGAGGAGTCGGTGCATCCACAGCCCAAAAGGGAGGAGTCGGTGCGTCCACAGCCCAAAAGGGAGGAGTCGGTGCATCCACAGCCCAAAAGGGAGGAGTCGGTGCGTCCACAGCCCAAAAGGGAGGAGTCGGTGCATCCATAGCCCAAAAGGGAGGAGTCGGTGCGTCCACAGCCCAAAAGGGAGGAGTCGGTGCGTCCACAGCCCGAAGAGAGGGAAGTCGGGGCTTCCACAGCCCTAGGACCCAAGCTGCCAGCAGAGGGAGAATGCCTGCTGGTTCCACCTCCACCAGCAGAGGAAGAATGCCTGCTGTCCCCATGTCCACCAGCAGAGGGAAAATGCCTGCTGTCTCCATCTCCACCAGCAGAGGAAGAATGCCTGCTGGTTTCCCCTTCAGAGGCAGAGCCGCACCAGTCCCCTGCAAGAGAGGCAGAGCCGCACCAGTCCCCTGCAAGAGAGGCAGAGCAGCACCAGTCCCCTGAAAAAAGGGGAGACTACACGCTGCTCCCACCTCCGTCGCCAGGAGACTACACGCTGCTCCCACCTTCACCGGCAGGAGCAGAGCAGCAGGAGCGGCCTCTACCTCCATCACCTTCACCGGCAGGAGCAGAGCAGCAGGAGCTGCCTCTACCTCCGCCACCTCCACCGCCAGGAGCAGAGCAGCAGGAGCTGCCTCTGCCTCCATCACCATCAGGGGGCGAGGAGCAGGAGCAGCCTCTTGCTTGTCCTGACTCCCTGCCTCGCTTCGCCCAAGGATTCCTGCCTCGCTTCACCCAAGGATGCCTGCCTCGCTTCGCCCAAGGATGCCTGCCACGCTTCGCCCAAGGATGCTTGCCACGCTTCGCCCAAGGATGCCTGTCTGGCATCGCCTGGGGCTGCCTGTCGCTCCACATCGCCTGGGGTTGCCTGTCGCTCCGCATCGCCTGGGGTTGCCTGTCGCTCCGCATCGCCTGGGGTTGCCAGCCGCTCCGCATCGCCTGGGGCTGCCTGTTTCTCCACATCGCAGCAGGAAGTACTGTCGCCGGAACCCCACCAAGGGAAGCTGCCGGCCACGAAGAAGGTGGGGGAGGTCAGGAGACCTGCTCCCACCGCATCAGTTTTGCTGCCGAAGATCGTGGGGGAGGTCAGGAGACCTGCTCCCACTGCAGCAGTTTCGCTGCCGGAGATCGTGGGGGAGGTCCGGAGACCTGCTCCCACTGCAGCAGTTTCGCTTGCCGGAGATCGTGGGAGAGGTCCGGAGACCTGCTCCCACTGCAGCTTCTTCGCTGCCGGAAGTACTGTGGCCGGAGCCCCACAGAGGGGAGCTATCGGCTATGAAGAAAGGGGGAGAGGTCAGGAGACCAGCATCCCCCGCAGCAATTTCGCTGCAGGAGTGGACCAGCATGCTGTCAGCCGTGCCACTACCGGCAGGGGTGCTGACAGCATTGCCAGCCATGGGCCCACTGAAGCCTCCCTTCACAGCCCGAGACTTTGTCCTGGATTGCTGGGTTTTTAAGGGGGGAGGTGGCCGTTGAGGCCATGTGTGCTGCGCACAAGGGGGGGTATATGTGGCAATGTGCCCTGCCCTTGTGTGCGTTTCTATGTTGTATGTTGCGTGCGTGTGTTAATGTTGGTGTATAGAGATTGGTACACGGGATATAAACGGGTCTGTGTTTCACGTGTGATTTAAATTGTGTAATTATATTTAGGCACGGGATTGCACTATCACTTCACGTGCATTTAAAGTATAGTATGTGAGCACGGGGTTGCACAGAATTAATTCACGTGCTGGGATTCAAGTGAATAATTAATTATTAATTGAATCCCAGCACAACAGTATATATAGATGCATGTTTGACTCACTCGGGGTTGGGTGTTCGTGAGTGGAGAATGGGAGAGAGAGAGAGAGGAGAAATACAGTTAAAGTTAAGGTGAAATAACAATTGCTACAGCGTGCTGGAAGTGCCAGCACGGTACTTGTTTAACATTCGTCCACTTGTTTTGTGTGTTAGTACATTTTGTTTGTCTGTTTATTTTGGCTCAAGTGCCGTGTCCTGTTTTGTGTTCTGTCTGTTTAAACCTTTACTTTGTTAATAAATGCTGAGTGCTACCATTTGCACTCAGCTTCTCATCACCACCGTTCCTTCTCCCCTGCACTCACAACAAGAGAAAATGGCTGAGCACTGATTCTCTGATTCAACAGAAAATGAATTACAAAACATACCACAAAAGAAAGATGTTCCAAACACTAAAATGGTGATTAAAACGTCACTGCCACTGTTTTCTGACGATGTAAGCAAATATGATGGCCAGGATATAATCTGGATTATGCAGCAGTCAGCAAGCTGCACAGAGAGCTGGACACCAAAAAACTTTTATAACTACTGTATGCGGTATGAACTTCAAAAACATTTTCTGTTACATCATCCACTCGATATATCGCGGGTGTCGGGGTCCAATATAAATCCACTATAGGGCCGCGATATAGCGAGAGGCCCATAGAAAAACAAATAGGCTAACAAATACTGTACAACCAGTCCCTCGTTTTAGTGGGGGTGTCAGGGTCCAATATAAGTCCTCTACGCAACCCGCTTTTTCTCAGTTTTTTGGTATATAAAGCAGCACACTGTTTTAATTCGTACTGCGGAGGGTAATTGCTTCTCATCAACTTCAGTCTCCAATTCATTTCATGAGTCTTCCTCTCCTTTCTCAAATGCACAGACCCACTGCATTGAAAGAATCCATTCCCAACATAGGAGACTTGTTGCTAGGGAGCTGACCTCAGTGCCTTGTGACTTTTGCTAGTGCATCGCTGCCACACGTGAACACCTCGTTGGCTAAAATAAAAACCGTTTCAGCAAGTAGATATTTAATTTGCTTTGTGTTATTGTGTAATACATGTGTATATGATAACAGTACGATATTAATGATTTGTTTTTAATTGTTTTGTATATTTTTGTTTGTGATGTGCAGTACGAAATAAAACAAACAGTAATTCTAAGTGCCTATGTATATTGCAGCTATGTAATATGCAGTTAGACAGGAAAAATTGGGAGCCAACTCCAGGACCGCGATATATCCGAATCCGCAGTATAGCGAGGGGTGATATAACGATGGGTGGGTTTATTTATGTTATTTATTTATTTACTTATGCTGTATCAGCTATATTTAAACAGTGTACAAGGAACAGCTGTATTAAAAGCTTCTTTCAGATAATAATACTGTGAAAAAAAACTAATTGTGGGCTAGATTCTCAAGTCACGTCCCTTTACAATTCTAAAATCAATAAGGAAATACTACTTACAATTCAATGAAAATATAAATTAAGTTTGGTCAGTGTACTGGGTGTGTTTTTCTTTTCTAAAGATATTGCGCTAATAGCGATTTGAAGTAAAACGTTTCTTGTATTTGACTGAAGAAATACGATAAACTTTACACAAGATTTCTCCATCGTCAAATTCCATCCATTATAGTTAAATTAAAATTACAAACAGTAAATCAATTTAAAATTTGGGAGGACTGGTTGGGAAGTATTGGAAATTATTGCTAGCAACTGGTTAACAACCTGCAATTAATGTACAGTAAATATATTTAAAGATTTATCTCTTTGATTTTCACTTATGTCAGGTTCCTGGTAACCCTCAAACAAATTAGAAAGACTTCAGAGTTTCATAGCCAGATTAAAGTTATCACTGTGACGTACTTCATGCTATTTGAATTCAGAAAAAAGGGGACAGGTCAGCAAAAGTCAGTCACAGCCTGAAGCATCAGAAGGAGGAAGGGAGTTTATTTATGCAGGCTCTTTTACCACAGCTATTTGGAAATCAGTATGACACCAATTTCAGAGCAAGAATTCAAGTGCCTTGGAAATGGTGCTGCATTCCTGATGAAGGCCTTTTATTGTTTAATATGTCACGCAAGTGACAGGGTGATGGGCTGAGATTGAAGAATTCAGGATATGAAGCTGTCAATTTGAAAGTAAAATTAGGCATTTGTCAGGCATACATCTTCTAACAGGCTTCACATACACTTTATTCTTCCTAAGGTATTGATTTTTTGAGTTAATACTGACAAACTACATAATTAATAATTGGCAAAAGATATAAATGGAAAGAAATAATATCAAATCTGTGGGCTTCAGAAGATGACAATTATACAGACATTTACTGATCAAACTAGGCAGCTCTAGAGATGAGAATTTGTTTTTTTTTCATGAGTTCAGCAAGAGTAGCAGACATCATGTAAACATTAAAACAAGTGCAGTTATATAAGAAGAAAAGCACTATGGCAAAATAAAAATCACTTACAGGCTTTCATACAGCTTGGTGGAATTATGTCCCAGGCTGCAAGGGATTTGTCATATAATGATGCAAAACCCAGATTTTATAAGCACATGTTGCAGTTCTACTATTCCTTGTGGCTCTAATACAAACATCTAATTACCACACAGTCTCTTTTAATCACTGACCAATACATTTTTTTTTAATTATTTGGGAATTTTGCAATCCAGCGGTCTGTTCAAAGCTGCTAGATGAATGGGGTCTTAATGTTGCAATGGTACTTTTTATACTTAATCAATGAGACCGGAAGCAAAAATGTATGGTAATTGCTGCCTTGGATAGTTATGCAGTCTTACTGCTATTATCGTATGCCAGCTGTCCATTGAAAAAAAAAGAAAAAAGTCAGCAAATTCAAAATATCTTTTTAGGTCATCAATTGTTTTCCCATGAGAAGTACTGAGCAATTGAAAGTCACTTTTAAAAATAGATCACTTACAGTGTATCGGAATTTAGGCTTTGTTTTAATGCCAATATCATTATTATGGCTGCATTTACATGAGATTTATTGGCCTCCTCTAGTCATGTAAATATAGGCAAACCATACAACACTTCCTCATTATGACCTGATTTCAAATGTCTTCTCTACAGCAAGCATCTGTAGGGAATGCAATGTTTTAGCTACTAAGAAGTAATTAACACACTGCTAGGGAAATGCACAGGAGAACAAAAACACTCCTCACAAATCACACAGCTTTTTTTCTCTGACCTAAAGCCTTACAAACACCAGCTGCCAGCAAGTGTGGTGATTCACCATACGAAGGCACTGTGCTTTAATGGACTGACCATCTTGTGTCACATTTCCAAGTGCAACAGTGACTGTAAGTGATCTTTCGTGGTGAGGTGGAAACTGTCCAATGGAGGGGGGTGGGGAATCAGAAGTAAATAGTTTAAGTGCTAGTTCAGTGCCAATGTCTGCTGCTGAGCCAAGCTAACCTTGGAGATCTACCTGCTCCAACGTACCACCCCCTGCCCTTACTTAGGCAGTGGTGTATGAGAAGTCTTGAAATAGAGAGAAGGGGAACAAAGAAGACTCACCTACACATACAAAATGTTTAAACATGACAGCCGATTCTTTCGACAGGTTATCATGCTTTATTTGCTTACCTCTCCCCAGGCAGCTGGTAATGGTTCCACGGGCGGGTAGTACTTGGGCAGGTCCCAGGCCACTGCTGCCATGAACCACTTGAAATCCTTACACTTGAGCTGTTTGCGCAGTTCTTTCTGTGCTGACAGGTCACCAGTTGAGAGATGTCTGTACTCCGGCCGCCGCTGGTAGATATATTCAGTGTACTCATCCATCCATGTCTCAGCAACTCGCTTCAGGTTCTTATTGAAAAGACAAATCATATGCTCCTGCAGTAATATACAACAGCTACTCTTCCTTAACTCAATATTTCACATACTAGATTTTGAGTTATTACAGCACCTAACGGCAATACATGACCTTAGCCTACTATTTTTAATGTATAAAGGGCAAATTATTTTGTATTACATCAATTGTGTAGTTATTTTATGTTTTGTGTTTATGAAAAACCATTCTTATGAGAAATTGCTGCGCTCATATTCAAGCAAAAATGTTATTTACTGTATAAGCTGAATTCCCGAGCATAATTACTGGGATGCATGTAGATTAAGGCATACTTGCATTTCCATGTGGGATTTTTCTTGTTTGTTTATCACTTACTCTTGCTAAACTGGTTCCTGACGGCACTTTGTAGGGGACATACTTTCTGTAGATGTGCCCAACTCTGGAACAAGGAACATCATACATACTGCCTCCACACATCCAAACCTGTGGGAGAAAAATATATGAATGGCTTAGACCTATAAAACACATATATTAGTGCACTGGGAAAACTTAACCATACCATAAAGTAATATTCTTACAGTAGATGCCCGCTGAAATGTCACAGCATTAACTGTGAATCAAATTTAAAATCAATCCGTGCAAGTGCCAGCTTTTTCATTTTGACTTGCCATAATGAAAGCTCAATTCATATCTATTAGACAGCCAATACTAAACAAAGAGACAGTTGGTCCAAATTTATTTCATTATTCCCCAAAACCAGCCAATTAATACTTTGCACCGGCGAAAGCAACCAGTCATGTACCCGTAACTACCAAATCAGTCAATCCCAGCCTGTCAGCTCAACTGGAGCAAAGCATCTTTCAAAAACAACAAACTGAGACACGGACAGTTCAGTAATATTGCTCCATACAGATAGCTGACACTGTCCAGATAAACTAAAAGAAACTCTGCCAAGCAAATTATTATTATTTTTTTTCTCCAATTATGTATGTGATCCTTTATGAACATTTTCGGGACTATTTTCCTAGAACTTTTCTCAGCGGAAGGGTACCCACTGGATTATCACAAGTTCAAGGTAAATCTAGGTTTTAAAGTGTTTTTTTAAAGAAAATAATGAGAAAATATTTTTCTAATAGCAGTCGTGCCCTCTCAATGAAGGCTCTATCGTGTGGTAGTTGACCTTGACTTTCACTAGTGCCCTCACCTTTACAATGCATTAGTAAGACCTCACCTAGAATATTGTGTTCAGTTCTGGTCACCTCGTTACAAAAAGGATATTGCTGCTCTAGAAAGTGCAAAGAAGAGCAACCAGAATTATCCCGGGTTTAAAACGCATGTCGTATGCAGACAGGCTAAAAGAATTGAATCTATTCAGTCTTGAACAAAGAAGACTACGCGGTGATCTGATTCAAACATTCAAAATCCTAAAAGGTATAGACAATGTCGAGCCAGGGGACTTTTTTAACCTGAAAAAAGAAACAAGGACCAAGGGTCACAAATGGAGATTAGATAAAGGGGCATTCAGAACAGAAAATAGGAGGCACTTTTTTACACAGAGAATTGTGAGGGTCTGGAACCAACTCCCCAGTAATGTTGTTGAAGCTGACACCCTGGGATCCTTCAAGAAGCTGCTTGATGAGATTCTGGGATCAATAAGCTGCTAACTACCAAACGAGCAAGATGGGCTGAATGGCCTCCTCTCGTTTGTAAACTTTCTTATGTACACACCCAACACCAGGGCGATGGCAAATAATAAAGTGACCGGGCAGTGTATATATGCATTACAATGGATATACTTCATTGACAGAATGAAAGAATTGAAAGACATAAGAATAGGATATGGCAGTGTTACCCCTCGAGTAATTTTTTCAATATATAAATATAACAGGCATATTTCATCAAACATTCTGCGTCTGGGTACTGTGAAATGTAGGTGCTTGAGCCATGTGCCAGCTCACACTGGAATGTTTTTTAACTTCTCCCAGCTCCAGAAAGAGACCCAGGCTGAGTTCAAATATACTGAGGCATACAAAAATAAATGTAGTGGAACTGTGAGGTTACCAGCAAGGGGTCGGAACTGTGGAGAGTGAAACCAGCCACTGACTGAATCTGAGGGCTTGAGTTTCATCTCAGTTTGACTGGTATCATTAGAAAGCACACATGTACTCTGTCTTCTACTACTGGGCATTACTTATTGATGCTCTGTTATTGGTGTTCACAAAATGTAATGAACAGTGTTCAGAAAAACCTTTCTTTTTATACTGTATTTTAGCTTTTTTTTTTTATCTATCCAAGCTATTCTCAAAATCTCTTCAGATTTTAGAAACACTGCCTTTGGTGTAGCTCCATTGTAATACTTCTCTGTTGAAGCACTCTTTGGAATTAAATGAAGTGAAACTGTTGATATGCAGTGACAAGTAAGATATGCTTCGACGAGAAGATGTAAAAGAGCTTGCTATTTCAATACTGTGACAGATGGGAAAGTGTCTCCCCTTCACACAGTCTTGCCTGCAGTTGTTCATATTCTTAGCAAATCTGTAACATTTCAGTGATATCTGTTTCAGCAGAGGGTCAAGCTTAACTCATTACTGATTCCTTCATAGTCTTTTTACAATTACATAACAAAATGAAAAAAATGTTTTAGGTCCATTATCAATTGACTGCTTCAGTTAAAATGTACAAACTGTTTGCTGAGTTCTGTCATTTCTGCTATGATGGTTGTTGTAAGCAGTTCATTGCACACATCTCATAAGCACACACCCCTTGCAAAGTCACTGAGACCTGGTTTCTCATAGTTGTTGCTGAATAGTTGCACACACCCTTCACCCAGCCTATATAGGTTTAGTGGATAATAAATGTGGCACATGACCACATACATTTTTCATATTGCAGACTATGGGGTTCCCTAATTTTACTTTGTCCTATTATTTGGCCAGTCAGCATATTCCAGAGGCTACAAAACATATGGCCCATCAACCATTATCCTTCTGTATGTGATTGTGGAATATTATATTTGCAACATAATACTGCAGATTATTAAATCAGTAGTCCCTTACATCATGATCTTCTTTACTTAAAGAGAAAAAAATATCAGCTACCCAGGTAAAACAGGAGGGATAATTGTCTTTTTTTTTTCTTATCTACTCCTGCTTGTTTGAATAAAGTGGCTTTTGAAAATGCTGAATGTGTCAATATATACACATTCAGCTCATCCTTTGTAAATAATATAACAACAGGACACTGGTTGGATTTTTTTTCTGGAAAGAAGGTTGTTAGCATTCTCAGTACTATTATGCTAATAACGATATATATGCTAAACACTCACTGTATACTATATGATCAACGGTTTATTATACAGATGAACTCGCTTTATATCATGATTGCCATGTAGGCATAATTTGTGATATAAAGAGGGCCATGATATAAACCAGGTTTCACGTTTGCCTATGACAGCACATTATGAGTGCAAGAAAAAAAGAAAGAAAACTAACAGTGAATTAAAGAGCAGTGTTTTAATACTGTACATTTAGTCGTTCTTTACATTTAAACACATGCATATAGTTTACTACAGGACATATACGTTTTGTATCATTAACTGGAACAAAACAGTTTGTGTCATTATCTAAAAAAGGCATGAATTGTTGACTGATGAGAGCTATCAATTAGGCGTTGCACTTGGTGTTTTTTTGAGTGCATCTGTATAATTGGTGACGTTGGTGTTTTGTAACTGAACTATATCCCGTTAAGACCGCCCACGCAGCATATGACCAGAAAATGTCAGTTTATCAACCAAGATGATTATTGGTTGTTAGTTGAATTGGAAATTAATTCTGTCATGTGGTTACTTAGTTAAAACCAACCACTCAGCATTTGACAGGCTGCACAAAACGTGACAATAAGCAGGTTTGTGAGATGATATTAAGAGAGGTATTTCTCAAAGAACCTATGGTGCACGGTGAGTGGTTTTTGAAAAATCGTGATAATAAACGGGGCATGATATTAAGCAAGGTGACATAAAATGGGTTCGTCAGTATTTCTTTTTTCCAGTCTTTCTCATACACTGCCTTAACAGAGAAATTGATTTGGTACTCAGGAATAATACAATATAAACCAGTGATCCCAGATTCAGACTGTAGTGTGACAGACTTTTTAAATATATGATAAAAAGAGCTCTTCATCAGCTCATACAAAAATGTCCTCGTTCTTCAGGATGTCTTCTTGGGAAGCACCCCAACCTAGATGGCAAGCCAAACATGTTTTACTGCTTTTATTTTTAGATTTAATGAAATTAGTGCTAAAGGTAAGGAACAATGTCACCATGCATTCTCCCCCTGTTATTAAGTCTTGGTCTGAAGCCCCTCTCAAGCAGATAATGTATATTTTGCAACTTTGCAGAAGACTACATCTCCCTTTATATGGTTATTTTTTTCAATCTAACTTTTACAAACTAGATGCTGCATGGAACTGGTTCTATAGGGTAACATGCTCTATAAGAAAACTTTCTGTGAAACAATACAGCAAATGCTGTTTTTGAAGCCTGTATACCCTCTAGAAAAAAATACTTTCACCAACTCATAGAATAAAGAGTTTTAATGATAAAAATAAAATGTCCTTTTAATACTAATAAGCAAGGACTGGAACCCTAAGGTCAGCTCTTTGTAATAAGATGTACGATGGAAGATGACTCAAATAAGACCCTGTGTGACATTACTGTCTCTAAAGAATCCGTCACTAGAAAAAAACAGACTGGGGCAATTTAGCTTCTGAACTCTAAGTGTTGTTACCATGGTTTCCACACAAGGAAAGGCCTGCATTCCAATTACAGGCCTCTAAATGACAGACAGAAGGAAAATGGAATAATGAAATCTCAGTAGATGGCAGACGTGTGACAGGTGTAATAAATAGTAGTCTGACTTATGATCTAATACTTATAAGTGTGAGGTATATTTATAACTTAATATTGATTACCTAGGGTAAATGAAGTTAAACACAGAGATGAGTATGTACATTAATTATAGTATCTTAAATGGAAAAATGATCTAAATTTACACGTTGATGTAAATAAATTCAATTGAAATACCAAGATTAACTTAATTCAATATACCTTTTTATGTTCATGTTATAGCTGATTTAATATTTTAAACAATATTCCCAATTGGTTTAATAGATGCTATATATATCAGTGCTTACTTAACATTAAAAAATAAAATCAGACAAAATCGGCTTAAAAGTAAAATTACTTTGGTTTACTGAAATGTTACAAATATATGTAGGTGAAATATATGAGCATAGGACTGCTAAATAGCTAGTTTTACAATATTGGTTCAGAGCATTGGTGCCCGCAGCCGTGTGTGCGTTCCTTTGGTTTGCAAAAGACAGGTGTTTAACGCGACACAAATATATGAAAGTTCAATTTACTACGGTAACCAAACAGACTTCACAAAAACAAAAGAAAGTTCAGTGGCAAAACAAAAGCATAACAAAAACAAGGGAAGGGAAACGGTCATGTGTGCTACTTCTGCAAGCTACAACTAATTATAACAAACAAAGTACACCAAAAAGCATGTCATTGTATCTTGGGCGTCTGGTGACAGGGATACTCCACCTTCGGTCTCATTATTTATCTTGCCACGACAGATTATTCCTTCTATTATTATTATTGTTATTGATGTTTATTTTTTTTAACTACCTGTTTTGTCATGTGTAACATAACAAAACTTTATGTATAGACACTAACTTAGGGGATGAGTAATAGTGATTGTGAGAGTAAAATGATTAGAAATGGAACCAGTATAAAAGATTTGTGAGCTAGTTTTCCCCCTAGTTTAAGTCTGTATTTCAAATAGGTTTACTTGTAGCTTTTATTGTTGTTGTGGACTGTCACTGTAGTTGCTGTTCTGTCTCGATGGCAGCATGCTGTGTTTATTCATTTTCAGAAAGGGAAACAGTGATGCAATTTGGATTACAGTTTTCTAATGTTACAGACACTGTAGGTGCTGTGAAACTCATGAAAGATCAAAAATGCAGCATTCCGCTTGGCTGAAACACTTTACAGCATGGTTATGCAGAGTCGTTATCAGTAGTTACCAGGATCCTGCAGCGAGTCACCATATTCCTTACATGCAAGACAATTTTGTATACACTAAATTATTTCTTTGACTTTTAACTTTCCGAAATATATTTGTAACCATTAGTAGCAGAATGAAACAATTCACCCACAGCTCATGGATGCCACAAATCATTTATATCTACTCTGATCCAATTTAATAGATGAAAAGTCACAACTCAGGAAGGTGCAAGGTCACATCAGTTGATGGCTGTGTTGAAATCTGAAACCTGGCTCCCAGACCTGAGCTCTAACCAGCAGGGCACAACACTGTGCTTTATTCAATTTCATGGTTAAATCGAATCACAGTTAGTGCACTTGCATGGTGGCACCAGTGGTTTGAGATGGTATACAGGAGGTTGTTTTGTCATTTGACTTTGATATGAAGCTGAGGTAAATGTCCACAGTATTTATTCAGTTATGTTTGTGAATCTCCTGTCCCTTTCACATGTCTTGCATGGTATTACTTTTGGCAACTTGGCAGTCGACATTTGTATCATCTATTTTACCCATGGTTGTTACTAATAAGGGATGCCTGATGGCCGTACTGGAGAGTTATAAAGAGAAAAAACTTACTTTAAACGATATTTCATACTGCTCTCCTCCCCAGATCTCAAGTCCACGATCGTAACCTCCAAGCTCCCAGAACCACAGACGATTTACTACAAATAGACCCCCTGCCATGACAGGTGACCTAAAAGAAAGGACAGTGTGAATAAGGTCAGTAATTGCACTGTAGAGGGAAAATACAATGAGTATCTATCAGATTAAATATTTTCTTAAGTTTGAGGTTTTAAAACTATAGATTAACCCTTTGGTGACCAGCCACTCTAATTTCGGTGGTTAAGCATCGATGACGTGCTTACTCTTCCGAGATGTCTGACGACAAAAATAAGCCGTGGGGGAAACAAATCAGTATTCCTGAGCCTTATCATTGAATAAGGCTAGGTACTAGGAAAAAAAAAACTGTATCCCTATGTCCAAACTTTGATGATACACGTCAACAAAGTGACGCACAGGAAAGGCGTCTACCAGTGCATATTTTGAAGTTTCTATTGAGTTTTTTTACTTATTTGTTAGCTTGGTAAAACTATTTGCCACATTCATTGCATTTTTACATTTACTGCTTTATCACCATATCGTTTGTTTTTCTATAGACTTTTTTTTCTGCTGCTGTTGATTTCTATAAGTTTGGTATAGAAATGTTATTTTCTCCATGATACCAAATTATTGAAAATCCGGTAACATACAGTACATATCTTTATGTCAATAATTTAGTGGGGGCACCCGAGTGACGCATCCAGTAAAAGCGCTCGTGGAGTGCAGGATGCGCCCTATAGCCTGGAGATCGCAGGTTCAAATCCAGGCTATGTCACAGCCGACCATGACCGGGGGTTCCTAGGGGGCGGCGCACAACTGGCCGAGTGCCACCCGGTTAGGGAGGGCTTAGGTCGGCAGGGGAATCCTTGGTTCACTGCGCATCAGCGACTCCTGTGGCCGATAGGGCACCTGTGGTTCTGCAGTGGAGCCATCAGATCTGTGTTGTCCTCCGGCACTATAGGTCTGGTGGCCTCGCTGTGGATCCGCAGTGCGAAAAATGACAGATTGGCAGGAGCACATTTTGGAGGATGCGCATTCCAGCCATCGTCTCCCGAGTCCGCGGGGTGGAGAGGGCGGGGTGGGGGGGGGGGGGGGGTTGCGAGCGGTGAGTAAAATTTATTTGCTTCTTTTGAATTGCTATAACTCTTGTATATAATATTATTTTCTCCATGATACCAAATTATTGAAAGTCCTGTAATATACAGTACAGACATTTATATGTCAAAAATTAAATGTGTACTCATTTCATTTTTTTTTTTTTGAGCTGGATGAGGAGCTGAAGAGGAAGAAGCTGTTCCAGATGAGCCCCAACCCAACACTTCCACTGTGAAGAAAGTGCATTGTTTACAATATTCATTGTTTGATATGTTTTTTGCATATTCAGAATAGCTTTTTATGTATTCCTAATTGTTTGTCTTTCTTTTATAGTACGGCCACTACAGATGCAGACCATGCCCACTCCTCGCCCACCAAACGCCGCTATACACGTCGTCGCAACGCACCACATTTGTTATTTATTTATTGTTATTTACAGTCAGTATTATTGCTTCCCTCAGGGACACAAGGTTCATAACCTACCGTTCTGAGGAGTTTAGAGGCTATATAAAAATCGTTTTGGGTGAAGGAATTTTTTATATGTTCCCATCGGTAAGGGCTTAATTATGGAGGACTTTTTGAAAAAGATTTCAAAACGAAACCTACTGAGGAACTTGTCAAAAAGATACGGTTTAGTACAGATCTGTGTGGAGACATATACATATAGATATAGATTATATAAATAATGCTGTTCGAAATAAAACAAAAAGCAGACAAAAAGGTGAACTGTTGTGTGCTTACACTGCACATTGTTGCACTAAAAAGAATCAGGAAAGATTCTGTCCTGAGTGGATGAGAAAATAAACTGTATTGAAAAAGACAATTTAAGAATGTGAATCACAGAATGCTATGTTACAGGTCACTGCAACAATAGCTGTGTCCTGTGGGTTTGATACAAAACTAATTGAAAATGAGAACCAGAAATTGCACAGTTGTGTTACCTAAATTAGAGAGACAGTTGTATGACACAGGAAGCCATACGCACCATGGCAGCGATATACATCTGAATTACAGAAAGGATCACACAGCATATAAAGCTAAAATTAAGCATTTTGAGGTGCAACTGAGGCAGCAGGGAGCTGTAGTAGTGGCCACAGTGTGTTCTCACTGTCATCATCACATTGAAAATAGTACCAGACCAACCATTCACTTTTCACTATAGGTAAATTGTTCCAATGACTGCTGATCTGGGATCAGTTCTGCCCTCATCACCAAATGTATTATTTTTTTTTCTTTCATTACTTGTTATCCACCATGCTTCTTTCAAATTCTTATACGTGCCTCTTCCCAGATCCATTTTTCCCACATACCTTTGCATTAAGCTTAAAAAGGTCATAAGGTAACCCTAGAATCTGTCGGTGCCTAGCAACAGCTTTTCGTCCTCCTATAGTGGTGCCATTTTTAACACCTCTGAAGAGTTCACTGTAAGTGTACTGTTCACATTTTTTACATCTTTTAAAATTATTTCAAATGCAACTACATTTCCAAGAAACCTATGTCACTATGAGTGACCTTGTAGGTGGTTAAAGTAAAATCTCTTTATCAAAATGTATTCACACACTCAGAAGTTCATTTATTTTGCATTCATTAATTCGTACATGCCTACATACATACAAATAACTCTTTTTCACCCGTTGAAAAGGTATTCTGTTTTTGTGAAAGAAAACAAAAGTTGCTTTTTTGCAACAATTTATGTTTTGATTTTTATTTGTATGTTTCAATAAAGTAGATAAAATGCAGTATAACAGTATTCATTTGCCCTTAAATACCCCCCACATTTTCCACCAAAATTTGGTCATATATCCCAGAAATTTTTGGCAAATAAAATGGCTATAATTAAAACTTAATTTCTTACTGGAGTTGAAAACACATTGTAAAGAAAAGCCTATTAATCTAAATCTCAGATTCTTTTTCTTGGTGAGTTTTTTTTTTTAATAAATCGCATTATTAATTTTTGAAACATCCATTGACTTGTTTACCGACTTATCACCTGAATGCATTTGGTAGGGATTATAACTGAAACACTGCTGTGTTGGATAACCCTAACCTAATAACATTTTCAATTTCCATACACCTAACTATAATTACAAGTTGCCCCTAGTGACTTAAAGTAACACCTCTTTAAATTTTAAACATGGATTTCTACATAGGCAGCAGCCCACCATTAAGCAGCTGCCAAAATGTGTCTCAGCGTCAACGCAGCTAAAACCCATGAAGCCAAGATAACATTTTGTCATACATAACATGAGGACACATACGATAAAGCTTAAATAGCTCTGGTTTCATGGGTATGACTTATCTAAAACTTCAGTGATGAAAATAATGTTTGCACTTTCAATTACAGTTGTAACGACTACATCCTCTATAGAAACAGGAGGCCATCTATAGGGCTGTTTTAGCTATTAAGGTCATAATAATGTTGGTTCATAGGTTTTGCAGGTCTTTGTTTTCCCTTTTTGTAATAGTACTTTTTTTTTATAAACAAATGACTACGATCAAGCAATGGACGGCCAACCATCTACATATATGATACAGATGCAGTCCAAATAAAATTAAATAAACAAATATGTAAAAAAAAAATAATAATGAACAAAACAGAAAAAAACGAGAGCCATGAGGTGTCAACAGCAAATCTGGAGGATAGAATAATGTTTTTTGGTGCAGTACAGTTAGTGAGTAGTATTCTCCGAGCAGATTCATAGCTGTAACACTGAATCATCACAAAAAGAGAGGGCGATGTTTGTTATAGTTCCCTCAAGCCTAAAAGACTGTTGTTCCACACATAGAGTGCTCTAACCATAAGATATCACTAATGTAAACCTTCACCTCTGCAACACAAATATGTGAATATGGCTTTGGGGGTTATTTTCTTTCCATAGCTTCATAAACTGGACTGCTGTTGCGTCCTTCGTACATCATCAGTGACTGCTATTATCCTCCATTTAAAAAGGGACAGCACTCCATCATGTTTAACATATCTGTGTGAAATTATGTTGCAGGTGCTATTCTTATTTTTAATTCTTGTTTTAAGTGTTAGTGACATTTAAATTCGGGGGATATGAAGGATTCAAAACCAGAAAGAAGCTGCGCAGTTCAGAAGGTATTTTACTCTGCTGAAGGCATGCCACATGGGTGATCTACTTTATACATTTTTTCCACCCAATTATAACATATGACGAGGCCTGCAGGCACCAGCTTGGCTCATTAGTTCAGTGCTTACCTCCACACTGTAGGCATTTGGTATTGAAAATTACCATATTCATTTTAAAAGAATGTAAAGGAATTGCACACTTGGTGTGAAAAGCCATCTTCAGTATTCAGCAGAATTTAACGATGTTACACTTAGCCAACACAAAATCTGATCTCATATAAATATAAAAGTCAAGTGTTGTTTACCTCACAATACAGTCATATCATTCTACAGCTTAATATGTAGTTAATATTTATAAAATCAGCACATTTCTTTTTGCTTGAAGCCTTACACTTTCTTTAAGCGACAGAAACATACAGCTAATGATGTTGCCCCAACCACACCATGAATCTAGACCTAAAATGTGCACTTCTTATTCCATTCCCCTCTGTCTCTGCAACTAGAAAAGAGAGTTGAAATATTTAAATTATTTACCATTGGCAGGGATTAAAAGAGCTACATAAAGCCATTACTCAGTAAGGTACAAAAACAGAGAGGGAGTGATCAAGTGGAAGACTGGAGGTGGTATTGGTTCATGCCTATCCTACACAGTCACTTATGGGCACCAATTTCCAGAAAAAAAAACAACTCTGTAATTAGGTTGTAAAAAGACGGCAAACAGGATGAACAGAAGGGGCAGCTGTGGGCGCCAAAAGCAATTTGCTGTCTGTAATATGCTCTGGCCTACTTCCTTCCTATTTATTAAAGCACCGTACTATACTGGCTTACTCAGTTATGGAGGGTAATAGAGAGGCGAGCACTTATCAGTAATGAAATTAGATTTGTATTTTTCATTCCTGCCTATAACAGAATAACATCAGTGCTTCTGTACATCTCTGCTCTCATAGCAATACAGACTGTACATGTTGAAAAAATCCTAAGAACAAATTGGCTTCAGATACAGCACCCATTAATCAGCTAGTGATGCAGTTATAGATTTATTCCTAACTAACATGTTTCTAAGACAATGATTTCATTGATAGTGGTGTTGAATGCCTGGGCAACCTGATTTTAAATCCTACGTGGGCATTTACCTTTACAATGCTGATGAAACAATTATAGTAATTCTGTCAGTACTTTACAATAATTCCCCAGTGTACTCCCACCCCCTCCCCTCTTTTTGTGTAAGGGAAAAGCAAAACAAATTTACAACCCTAATTAAAAATGATTAGGTATAAGCACAACTCCAGGCTAATTTAAATAGCCTCTCTCTAATTTTAATAACACCATGATAAAAGGAATGGCAGTGGTACTTGGTACTTGTTAATGTAAAATCATTGTTGTGGTTACTGCTAAGCCACTGAAACATTTCAAGTAGTATCATTACAAACATGTTTACTGGACAACAACATCAAGTTCACATATACAAAGCCCTAGTTATTTCACCAGCTTTTGCTGACAGTACATGTACATGTATAACATACATGAAAATTTAGTTTGATGTATGGTTCAAAAGCCTTTCATGAAGACAAGTCACTGGTCCTTCATATGCTACAGTTAAGAGGTGGACAGTGAGTCTACACTTGCACAAGTCCTACCATTATTTCATGCTGTCCACAACATGCTAATGGATTATCAACTACACAGGGAAAAGAGCTGTTGACAAGGCACCAGTGGTTTGTTTACCCAACAGGTTATATGATTTGTGATGGGCTGAAGGGGGTCCGGTCTGTAATTCGACCTCCCGACAGTAGGGGGCGGGTGAGCAGGTCTCCACTACTCCGTTCAACCAGTATTAGAAAAACCTGGCATCTAGGGGATTGGTGTTCGGCTGAATGAAGGGGTGGGGCTCTGGGTACTAAAGGGAGTGTGCTGTCTCGCCGCAGTCAGTGTTGGGGCACTGTAGAAGTGAGGAGCATGACAGGGGTGCTGTATTTATTTATTTGTTTATTCAGACAAAGTAAGCTAAGGAAACAGACCCTCCCTACACCACGGGACTGTTTCGGGACACGCTTAGTTATTATTTCGTTTTTTTTCTGGATTTGAGCACCACCACCCGTCCTCACCCAACCCTGTTTGTAAATAGTGGATACAAATAAAAACGTATTGGACTTGAGTTTGTTCTCTGCACCAACAATACCTGGCCCTTGGCCACTCACATGGTTCCAAAAGAGGAAATGAAACATCAAGGTTTGGAAGGTTGACCACTTTTTTCTAAGATGCTGAAGCTTAGTTAATCTGACCCAATTGTAAACCAACCATACATAGTAGGAACATATTATAAATTATGTTAAATGTCTGTAACAGGATTAATTTCAAAGTACAGTAATACATGCTCAAGCAATCTCTGATATACAACCCATAAATTGTTACCATTTTAAAAACAGGTTTATTTTAAGCAAGCACAATATGAACACAACAAAGCAAAACAAAACAAAACAGCTAACAATGTATCTTTAATATTAGATAGGTAAAAGAAGTTATGATGATCTTCCGAGTTGGAATTGCTTGGGTGTGAAATTTCTTTCAAGGAATAATGTTTTTCTTTTGTCTCAAGAGGAACATTCTGTGTTGTCGTCAGTCCAGAGCTGTGATGGCAGATCTAAGTGATTCTAGCTCAACTCTGTGTTAGTTTCTTCATTCACCTGCACTTCTCTTAGCGAAATCGATAGTTGATTTTCCTACCATAACCAGTTCTGTTTTTCTATAAGCAATGAACAGACCCACGGTCCACGGAATTAAATGCTAAAGAATGCATACCATGGAGATTAAGCCAGAGAAGTTTACTATAGAGAATAATTTTACACCCATTTGTTTGAAAGATACAGAAAACAGTTAACTGAGTTGCCCTGTGGCTTTTCAGTTTGACCACCATTACAGTAATCAGACATGACTTCAGTCTCTATAGAGAACCTAGCTTTGTAATAAACAAACAAATCAATATTCAAGCAGGATATACTGTATCTATAGTTATTTCAATCTATCTTTCTGTTAAATATGCACACAGAGTTACATTAAAGGTACTTTTATTCGTGACAGATATCGGATGCAATTTGGCCATGTTAATTTGCAATACATACATTAATGTTTGCATGCAAAAAATGTTATTACAAAGATTAAAATGGTACCAATAGGTCACTAATGTCAGAGTAAAGTGCTAATCAACCTCAAAGTGACCATTCCTGAGAACAATTAAGAAATTCACAAATTGAATATAAATAAGGTGAATCAAACTGGCAGGTTTAAAAAATGTCACAAACACAATTTGTAAACATACTGGAATTGTTATTGGACTCGTGCACAGTTTTAAGAATAGTACTATTCAGATTTAGTTTTCCAATCATAATATATGACATTTTAAGAACAGAGTAGAGGAAAATCAATTTAAGAATCTCAACACTGCATAAACACCTCTTTGTCACTGTTTGTATTGTCTTGAGATGAATACGGCCCATTTAACAATTTAACTCCTGGCAATATCAGCCATGTGGAAAAGATGTGCAGAAGCTAGGGGTGCAACAATTAATCGATGCATCGATTATTGATCATCTGTCCTTAAATTTCCTGAGATTCAATTACATATTGGTGAATCGATGCATCCAATTAGAACCCAGTTTGAAGTCCCTTGTTGCCGGTTTGTATTAAAACCTTGAGTGTGTGATAGTGCGCTTCTTTTAGTGCTAGTACGGTAGATTAGCGCGTTGCTAGGATACTCACTTTAGGCCTCTACATTCGCGTTGGACAAGCCAAATCAAAAGTAGGCCTATTGTATTCAAGTTTTCTTGATTTAAAAATTAAATTAATACGTTTTTTTTGTTTTTGTTTTAAATCTACTAAATCTACGGATTACCTTCTTTTGTTTCAAAGCATGTTGCGTTTGGATTATATGGCAATTTAGTACGATAGTTAAATTAGTCAGGATTTGTGAGATTAATTTAAATGTTTTGCTTTGCTTACCAGTAATGAACAACCATAGTTCAGATAGAAATGGCTTCTGTTAAAATATAATATGTTTTATTATTATTACAATGTTAAAGGGACATCTGATCCGGACGCACCCATATTCTTTTCAGTTGTTAAAAACAAGTCCTTTTTGTATTTCTTTTTTTATAATAAGAAGTGTTCTAATTTGAATATAAGTTGAGCCTTTTTGTTTAACTATTATGCACAAGTGTGTTTTTAGTTATTGGATCAAACTAATGTTTGCTCTTTATTTTGAAAAATAAAACGTCAATGCATCGATTATCGTTCATAAATGTATATATGATAATCGGATACGAAATTAGGCTGCCGATTGCACCACTAGCAGAAGCTAATTCCAGTATAGTTCTAGGTTTTGTGCCAACACTTTGCGTGTCAGATTTTTGGGCTCACTCAGTCACAGGCTTTGCTAAAGTGGTTCAGCTACGAAATGTTTTTGCTCAACGTGATACAATTAATCACTCCATCACTATTGGGAAACCTTAAATTGCATGTTTCATGGTTAAACCCTTTTTAGTGATTTCAAAATTTCAGTTATCACAGCCTGTAACTCGCCTTAATTATCTTATGCAGAAATCTCACATGGTAAAGCACAGCACACAGTTACGCTAAAGAATCAAGAGGTGCAGTTAACATTTATTAACACTAGAACCACCATGGCATCATTTTTACGGTTTTCACTTTTAAAATTTTAATTACTGTGCGTGTGTGAAAGATAAGCGGTTGTGCGTTCTTGACATTTCTTAAAAACACGTATTAAATACCCTGTTGGTGTTTGAAAGGACAGATTTCAAGCATAAAAAAAGTTATAATCCCCTCTACCTTTGACTGCCTTTTACAATACATGTTTTTATTTTGAATATAACCTACAATATTCTATTTTATTTTTATATACAAGCCTGTTGTTATCTCTACTGGACTTGGCAGCCATCAATTCCTTCATTTTGTACAAGGAATGCACCAGGGAAAATATCAGTTGGAGAGATTTCATCTTGAAGCTAGCCACAGCACTTCAGCAGAAACATTTTGATCAGAAATTGAGAAAACTGCAAAGCAGCAGGCTGCAGCAGCTCAACCTGGTTTCTGTGCTCCACCGAGTGACACACACGCAAGAGAAAACAATACTTTCGTTTTAAATTAAAAACAACTTTCGTTTTTACGTTTTTTTGTATGTACACATACCTGTTTACACACTAGTTTATTTTGAAATGTTTATTTTATTATAGATTTTCATATTTTCAAGTAGTTCTTTATATGTGGTAAGTTAGAAATATATATTGCAATTGATAAATTGACTTTTACTGTGTTGTTTTTGATTGCGACAAAATACATATTTTATTTATGAGATTTTGTATACATTGTGCACAAAGCCAGTTTTACCCAATCAATAAGTCTGTTGACCCCCGTCTTTCTAAACACACGAAGTTCACCGTAAACATTAAAGGGTACATCAACACTACATGAAAGATAAAACATAAACTATCCCACCTTGCTGTTCTGAATGTATTTAGTCATTGTATAATAATCCATATGTGCCCAAACATATGCATAATACCACACTGCTATGTCCAAAATCACTGTTCTCAAGCATCTCTTCTGAGCCAAAAACATGACTTCTGCATGTACCCTCACATGTGCTCTGAAAAGTACCGGCGCATGCCGAATGAAGCGTTGTATTAACTATATTACCACTGTGTGGAACACACTAGTCTGTGTGACAAACATGGTATTTTCCATAAGGAAGGAACTTGTACCTGCTTTAGTTTTTTACACTGTACATGTTTCCTTCGCATGTTGTATTTTGATGTATTATTACCATTAATGTAGCATTTAATAAAAAATAAAAAAAAACGTCTGTGCTGTGTAAGTGGTTACGGGAAAAGGAAACCATGATGGAGTTGTTCTCATTTCCAGCTAATGAAGGGACCCACCCACAATTACAGCAGCACTGTGTTATTTCAATATACGTCCCCAAAGTCTTGGATATTGCTCCAGCTAATTCAGTATGTTTGCAGAATTGACAACTATCAAATAAACTAGCAAATGAGATTCGAAAACGATATAGTTCCTTTCGGAATGAGGTCTTTGAAAATGATCTGACCTAAAAAAAATAAATATTGCATTTTTTCATCCTTCTTATAATAAGTGGAATTGGGCTTGTATTTTTAAAACGTTGCTTTAATTTTCTGTGAGTCGCAGGTTGTGCGATTGACTGGTGTCAATGTACTGTATATGCGAGTCATTAGAACTTTAGAATCATCCTTATCCTCACCAGTTCAACTAAGAAAAACTAGTACTAAAAAAAAAAAAAAAAAACCTAGAACTATTAAAAAAAAAATATGGAACTGGTATAAACACCCCCACTCCCCTCCCTCTGAAATGGGTTGGGCTTGTTTTGAAAGTCAGTGGCGCTTTTTTTTCTCGTGAGACTTGGCAACAGTGCTTGCCATTGTAACTGTGTCTGTTTGGGTGTTTTTGTTATCAGACACCTTGGGGTATACAGAAATAACAAAAACAGCCAAACAGATTAATACAGTTACAATGGCAAGCAAAAATCTACAAACGGAATGAAAAACATACCGTTCCACTGCCACAAGTTGCGAGGGTTTATAGGCTGAATTGGAACCACAATTGTTATTATAATGGAACCTTACACCGTATAATAAATTATGCACGTGCGCTTTCATTGTTAAATATCGAAGTTGTGTCAGTAACTGTTTAAATTCAAATTTTCCGCAGAAGCACAGTGTGACTGTACAAAGGGAACGTCTGAAATAATGCCAGACAATATTTCAACATCAGATTGTTCTGATAGGGAGATGGAATTTGTGGCTGAATTTGACTTTCCCACTCAACGGTGTGTAGACGATTGTACATGTGTTGTGTCAGGAAATGCAAATGAAAACCAAATACGAAGGATGAAAAAATGCAATATTTGTTATTTTTTAGGTCGGATCATCCTCAAAGACCTAATTCCGAAAGGAAATACATTGTTTCCAAATCTCATTTGCTAGTTTATTTGATACGTGTCCATTCTGCAAACATTCAGAATCAGCTGGAGCTATATCTAAGACTTTGGGGATGTATATTGAAATAAGACAGTGCTGCTATAATTGTGGGTAGGTCCCCTTCATTAGTTGGAAATGAGAACAACTCCCATCTTGGGTTTTCTTTTCCCTGCAACCACTTACACAGCACAGACGTTTTTATTGATTTTTTTTATTGAATGCAACATTAATCATAATAATACATCAAAATACAACATGCGACAGAAACATGTACAGTGTGAAAGATGTCTACTACACAAAAGCAGGTACAAGTTACTTATGGAAAATTAGACGGACCATGTTTGTCACACAGACTAGTTTGTTTCCACATGGAGGTAATATAGCTTATACAACGCTTCATTGGGCATGTGCCGGTACTTTCCAGAGTACATGTGAGGGTACATGAGGAAGTCATGTTTTTTTGGCTCAGAAGAGATTCTTGAGAACAGTGATTCTGGACATAGCAGTGTGGCGTTATGCAGATGTTTGGGCACATAGGGATTATTATATAATGACCAAATACATTCAGAACAGCAAGGTGGGATAGTTTATGTTTTATTTTTCATGTAGTGCTGATGTACCCTTTAACACTCACACACACTGGGTTACCTGTTTCCTCTTTTTTCGTCCCTGAGATATGAAGTCCACTTGAGCTATACAATTTCATTTTCACTCCCTCATCCTGAATTAATCATAGCAATGTATAAATCTAACATGCCATTTCCCAACTGAAAATAATGAATTTCTTTACTTGTTAGACCCTCTGTGACATCTTCCTTGGATCTGCCATAACAATATTCACTATAAACAGGTACATGTAAGAAAATCTCCTAATACTGCCTGAGATTTAAACTTGTTTTACTAGCCACAGGCGCTATAGCTCAGTTCTCAACACACAAGTAGTTGGCAGCATGTTGTTCATACTCTGAGATTGATGCATTGTGTCAAGAGAACAGACAGACTAGTTAAAACATTATCACACTAATGTCACACTCTTTGTTTTCACAGTCAATCTTAATGCCTATTTAAAATATTCCTAAAACTGACAGCTCCCTACATGAATAAAGAAATTGCCACGCTGATGATTACAATCTGAATAAAAAGGGTATTGAAAATTAAGCTCTTTTAAAACAGAGAATCTAGTAAAACCAAATCAATGTAACGCAACAGCAATGCAAACCTCTTGTAAAATGAACTCTGACTATTCTTTCGGGTATCCTTTGAGCGTATCTCAGCACAAATTGGCAGCCTATACCATAGCCCATAGCCTTAACCACAAGTAGAGCACCTAGAAAACTCCTACCTCTATATGTAACAATTTATTTCAACAATCTTCAATTAAACAATCTTAGTCTGTGACTAAAATGATGAATATCTTTCTTTGGGGGGAGTTACCGTATTAGCATAGTATAGTATAGAGCTTTCCTTTCAATAATACTTTTAGGGATAACCTGGCCCATAACCTGACATCCCTTTCTTTGTGCATACAGGCACATACGATGTGTAGATAAAATATTAACAATATTAGGCTCAAATAAACTTGGAACTGGATAGGAAATTGACCTTAAATGGAAATGAATTATTACCTATCGTAAGGCAAAATTTTATTTTATTAAATTCTGGGAACACAACTCCTGTATGTACTATTGCTTTGGACTGAGGACTAGTCTGCCATTCTAGTTCGTTAATTGTCAAGGTCAGCCTCAAGCACTCCCAGAAGAGTTCTTATGTGAGTAGAGCTTGGAAGCCTATGGGGGTATTTGAATTGCCAGCACACTACCACTATTAATCAAGAGAATGTAGCAGACACTGAGATCATCTCAAACAGATATACAAGTAATGTTTGTTTTGATTTGAGATGTTTGGATTTACAGAAACTGAAATGGATAAAAAACGAGAAATAATTGATTATGTTAACAGTAGTAGAAACTGAAATGGAATTTAGAAAAACAAACAAAAAAAAACTTAAATAGAAATTTACACAACAAAAATGAAATAGAAATAATAATAATGCTGAATGTGTTTTTCATGGCTAGCAAGCAGGGAACAAATTATTATTTAATATCACCATTTCTCATTTGAGTGATTCCTAGGTCAGTGAACATAATGATATACGAGTTGTCCGTACTAAGACAGGCCAAATGGTGCAAGTTCACTTGGGAGTAGTTCAATGCGTTTTGTGTATCAGAACTTGTCGAGTTACACGTGTAAAAAAAATAGTGGCTGTTCTTCAATGAGTTTGCCTTCCACACCAACAACAAGCGCTGGACATAAGTGTGAAAGTTCTGTGAGGGACTACTTTCAGTACACTAGTATTGACGATAAAAGCAAATGTATTGTTTTAATGAGCCCCGAATGTGACGAAACTAAGAGCATGATATGCGGAGTGGAGCTCAAATGCAAGACTTCCACTAACCTCAAAACACACCTTAACAGTTGCCACAAAGAGGTGTTAAAAGTAGAAATAAGGGACACAAGTAGAAAGCAGGCTCAAATCCGTACAAAGAAACATTCGGTTTAGAGTATCTCCATTTCAGGTGGATTTCAGACAATCACATCGTGGATGAAATGAGCAGAGCTGTAGAGAACCGAGTTGGTTGAATATAAAAAAAATAAAAAATAAAAAATAAAAAAAAACAGAAGCTTTGGTGAATTTGTTTGTGGATACTGGCCTACCAATTAGATTGTGTGAACAACCAGTCTTTAATGATTTCTGTGGGAAACTTGACTTCAAGTTCAAGGTCCCAGGCTCTGCTAGGATTAGCAGTCAGCTTGTGCTACGCATGGACAGGGCAATGCCGCTATTAAATAGTGCATGTTTGTGTTGTTATTATTGTGGTTTTCATAAGTCATAGAAAAAAGCAACAGAAACAGAAATGATTGACAAAGTGAAATATATGAAACTGAAACTGATATTAATGAAACTGAAACTAAAATAGGATCTACTGTTAAAACACTAAAAATAGAAATTGATAATAACATTCATAGCCAAACTGAAAGTGAACTTGCATTGAAAACATTTATAAAATTAAATAGAAACAGAAACTGAAATAGAGAAGAAAAAGATCACTGCATTTGAACAATGCTCCTGTCTCACTGAGCAGATGGTTTCACTCAGCATCTCCAGGGCAGGCTTGCAGTACGTTTTAAACAATCAAAGTTCATCAACATTGGATTAAATTAAATAATTTTTATGAATTTTTGATGTTTCCTTATAACCTACTGAACTGAAATAGCAACAAACAAAAGGGGAATATGACTATTATGTTCAAAGATAAATCTTCCTTATAATGACTTATTTTCAAGTAAAAATACATACCTTTTTGATTCAAGAAATCAAGATTACATTTAAATGTATTAATGTATTAAATGTATGTAATTTGTTTTGATCACCCATGTTATTTTATGATGTCTTCACTGACCATCATTCTCTGCTGCAATTATGACTGGAACACACACATGTTAACTTTCCCGTGGCAACCAGGGCGGGATCCCGATACAGTCTTAGATCATGATATACTGTATATCCACCAGAATCAATGAGGAAATGTTAGCAAATTGCCATCTAATCACATTTGTATGAGATACAAATGTTAAAAACATTCTGATCAGGAAGGCGAGTTGGAGATCTTGACTAGAGGCTGAATTGGTCTTTTAAACTCGCATGGGTTAGGGATGGAAATCAGCTGGATGAAGGCAAATTAAAACTGGGAATTTTTTGTGTTGATAACAATGCAGATAGGCACATTGAAATCAGGAACTGAGAGGTATGTTTTACCAAGTTAGGGGATGCATTTGTGTCATGTATAATGCTAATTTTTGACCTTATTATGGTTGGACTGCTGACTATAGGCCCTTTTTTAAATGCTCAGGCAATTAAAAAAAACAAACATTATTGAGCATGTAGGTTCTGGCACCTTAAACTGGCTATGCAAGTCAAATTCAGAGAGCACATTATCATATTTGCAGAATATCACTGTCCTTTAGTACTTAGTCATTTATCACATATAGTTTAACAAGATACAGTACTAACAATCTACACTGTGGACTTGCTAGATATACAGTACTGTGCAAAAGTTTCAGGCAGGTGTGAAAAAATGCTGTAAAGTAAGAATGCTTTCAAAACTAGACATGTTAATAGATTATATTTATCAATTAACAAAATGCAAAGTGAGTGAACAGAAGAAAAATCTACATCAAATCAATATTTGGTGTGACCACCCTTTGCCTTCAAAACAGCATCAATTCTTCTAGGTACACTTGCACACAGTTTTTGAAGGAACTCGGCAGGTAGGTTGGCCCAAACATCTTGGAGAACTAACCACAGTTCTTCTGTGGATTTAGGCAGCCTCAGTTGCTTCTCTCTCTTCATGTAATCCCAGACAGACTCGATGATGTTGAGATCAGGGCTCTGTGGGGGCCAAACCATCACTTCCAGGACTCCTTGTTCTTCTTTACGCTGAAGATAGTTCTTAATGACTTTTGCTGTATGTTTGGGGTCGTTGTCATGCTGCAGAATAAATTTGGGGCCAATCAGATGCCTCCCTGATGGTATTGCATGATGGATAGGTATCTGCCTGTACTTTTCAGCATTGAGGAGACCATTAATTCTGACCAAATCCCCAACTCCATTTGCAGAAATGCAGCCTCAAACTTGCAAGGAACCTCCACCATGCTTCACTGTTCCCTGCAGACACTCATTCGTGTACCGCTCTCCAGCCCTTTGGCGAACAAACTGCCTTCTGCTACAGCCAAATATTTCAATTTTGACTCATCAGTCCAGAGCACCTGCTGCCATTTTTCTGCACCCCAGTTCCTGTGTTTTCGTGCATAGTTGAGTCGCTTGGCCTTGTTTCCACGTCGGAGGTATGGCTTTTTGGCCGCAAGTCTTCCATGAAGGCCACTTCTGACCAGACTTCTCCGGACAGTAGATGGGTGTACCAGGGTCCCACTGTTTTCTGCCAATTCTGAGCTTATGGCACTGCTGGACATCTTCCGATTGCGAAGGGAAGTAAGCATGATGTGTCTTTCATCTGCTGCAGTAAGTTTCCTTGGCTGACCACTTCGTCTACGGTCCTCAACGTTGCCAGTTTCTTTGTGCTTCTTCAAAAGAGCTTGGACAGCACATCTGGAAACCCCTGTCTGCCTTGAAATTTCTGCCTGGGAGAGACCTTGCTGATGCAGTATAACTACCTTGTGTCTTGTTGCTGTGCTCAGTCTTGCCATGGTGTATGACTTTTGACAGTAAACTGTCTTCAGCAACCTCACCTTGTTAGCTGAGTTTGGCTGTTCCTCACCCAGTTTTATTCCTCCTACACAGATGTTTCTGTTTCAGTTAATGATTGTGTTTCAACCTACATATTGAATTGATGATCATTAACACCTGTTTGGTATAATTGTTTAATCATACACCGGACTATATGCCTACAAAATCCCTGACTTTGTGCAAGTGTACCTAGAAGAATTGATGCTGTTTTGAAGGCAAAGGGTGGTCACACCAAATATTGATTTGATGTAGATTTTTCTTCTGTTCACTCACTTTGCATTTAGTTAATTGATAAATATAATCTATTAACATGTCTATTTTTGAAAGCATTCTTACTTTACAGCATTTTTTCACACCTGCCTAAAACTTTTGCACAGTACTGTATGTACATAGAAATTCTAAATTTTATTCGGTTTGCTATGAGATTAATTTCCATTAGAAACAAAAATAGATACTGAGAATGTGCATTAACATACATTGATAAAGGCCTGCTTACTCCTTCCATAAATCTTCACACACTCTACAATACGCAATTATTAAAAAAAAAAAATGGTTTCCCAGCCTCTGTAATTGTACCACCTTCATGATATGAATAACAACCCCCTAACAATGAAGGATTATTGGGATAATCTTGAAATCTGTTTTCTTTTAATGAATTCAAGGTCACTTACTGTAAAATACAATATCCCTTCACGTATCATTTATCTTCTGGGTTTACCCATACTCTCCAGGGAGACCTGCAGTCTTATTATTGAATTATGAACTACAGTATAGTTGTATATTTCTGTGAGGTGTGGTTAAGAGACTTAGTTAACAGAGGAAGAGACAATTAAGTTTCCAGTCCTAAACACAAGGTGTACTTTCACCAGCAGGTGGGGATGTGAGCCCAATAATTTGAAGGCAGTAGTGGGACGCTTACTTTAGTACAAATTACAGAACCAAATTACATTTTGTAGGAGAACTGTAACCCTTTGAAACAATACTCTGCTAAAATATGTTATGAATTCATCTCAGGCGCTTGTCTGCAATCCTTTTACAGTGGGTCAAACTGAGGACTTTTTTGCCAGAGAACTGTGATTTAAAAAAAAAAAATCTTCCTTACAGAAGTCATCAGTAGCTTGTTGCTCTATATACCAGACATAACAATAATAATAACAAAGTAGAAGGTAATCTTTTTGAAACTTTTTGTGCACAGATTCTTCTCAGGAAGACTCAACGTTTATCCTAGCTGTTGTATACCTTTAAATGATACTGCATTTCTGCTTCTGTAAGCCTATTTGGGAGCATCTGTATATCCTCTTTGTTCCTTACCCTGTTTAAGGTTTAGTATAGGCTGCCAAATGCATTGGTTGCAGCAATCTTTCATCAGACAGACATCTGCTGAGTGTGTTCAACTCACCTAAATCTCTGAAGTGGTAGAATGCAGCTTACTTCAGGCCGAGTGGTACTTTCTCTAACTGGTGTTGGGATTTTTTGTTCAAAGAGTCCTGTTCTGAGACTACTGCTAATGAAAGGTCAGAGTCCAGCACCATAACATACTTAAGCCGTCTCGATGTCAGCAATAATGTACTACAGGTAGGTCTAGTGCCATGGTACAGTACAACTTATTTGTGCTGGAACCTCCTTCTCTTTTGAATTTAAGTTTGCACCCTCCCCAAAAAGAGCATCATCCTTTTTATTTTTTATCCTACAGTATGCTAAACTCGCTGCACTGACTACATTAACACCACATTTCCGGAAGGTGACAGCTAGTGGTTTCTATAGAACAGTTGCTCTGGTGTCTTAAGATTGTTGTTCCTCATTTCAGTTTTTATTTTATTTTATTCAATTCCCCGGAATTGTCTGTGTTTATTTTTACAGTTGAAAACCGCTAGAAAATCAGTGGGGAAAAAAATCAGGTCAGTGACGTTTGGGAAACATCGGTATTTACAATTCTCAACAATGTCATCATTTTGGTACTGTACTGTACGTTGTGAAAATGCAAATAAAAGTCAACATACTGTACTTGTTCAATGTGTTTACCGTTATTTAGTAACGTGTATTCAACAACTGACCAATCGCCTCTTATATTTTAAGCGTCTCAATGAAATTCAACATTTAAACACAGCAGTGTTAAAACTCACATTATCACCACTGTGGTTGGGCTAATATTAATAACAATCAAGACCTTTCATATATAGGCGAAATATAAACTGAAATTCATGCAGCTTCTGCCATAATAAAAACACAAATTAATTGTACATTTAAGCAAAACACAATCATGCCACAACCATATTGCAATGATGAAGTAACCAGAATTATACTGTACATGTTTGAGTTAAACAGAATGGTATTAGGTACAACAATACAATATTCCGCAAATGCACTCATCACTACTTTAAACTTGTGAAAAAACACACTTCATAAAGGAGACCAAAATAAGTGCAGATACACTTTACACACAAATTACAGCCCACTTCTAAAAACAGCAGAATAATGCCACCACTCAATATTGATTGAAGTGTATAGTAGGCTCGCAATCCTCGCTGATTGGTCGATTCATATATGTCATTTATGACGTCTGTGGGTCGATGCACTTGACACATTCAGATGCAAGATATCGCTTTCCGTTGGTTATAGTTCTGAATCCTTCAAATAATATTAACAGAATTAGGTTTAGGGTTAGGGGTTAGTTTTACGGTTAGGGTTTTTGTTTGGGTGCTTCGAAGCTATGCTGCACGAGCGCAATGAGACCTGTAGCTGTATCTTTTACAGCGATACAGGTGTATCTTGTTTCACTATATTTTTGTAAATATGTTGTATTTTTTTTATAATCCGCAAATGTTATTGATTATATACACATAATAACGGTTAAGGATGACAAATCTGGAAGAATTTTGTTTTTTTTAATATGTTAAGTATAACGTATCCATAACTGCTCTTCGAGATCCAAGCTTTATAATCTTAATAACACGTAATTTACACCAACACTAAACTCTACACTTAGGATTTAACATTGTGTTAACAATGCGAGTTTCATAGAAAAGTTGGAGGAAAGTTGGATTTTTGCCAAATTCATTTTTTCCTGTTAAATAATATTACTCAGCCCAGGGCTTTCAAAGGCTTCAGGCTCCAATGTTTTTTTTTTTTTTTTTCCCTGAAAGCCTGAGGTACTCTGACCCTTAACTGTATGATAATTTACATACAGAAATACAACTTGTCATGCCTTCAATATCCTGCTCAATAATGTTTTTTTTTTTTGTTTTGTTTTTTACTTGCAGTCAACGAAAACATATTTCACATATTTCAAGCAATGTAAGCAGCATCCTGTTCTACTAGTATTTCTCAACGAGCAAGCCCTGCTTAAGTAGCGAAGAGAATAGTGCCGGTGTTCTGACCATCCACGTCCCCCCCAACCCCCCCCCCCCCCCTAAAATAATATAATCTACTCAAAACCATGTTGCCTTTATCTCTAGTTATCCTCTGGGCAGAAATGACAAGAGGAATTTTTAAAATTGTTTTCATTAAATACACGTTCAGATTGGATACTCCTGGATATTTTTGTAGTGAACGAATCGGTAACCTGCATCTATGCCACCGGGAAGCGCAGATTGTCAGAACACTGCTACAATGCCGGTAAAATAAAATAAAAAAATCAGTAGAAAGCCGGACTGAAAAACCTACACATCACATAAATAATGTCCATGGATCGCCAAATCAGCAAGGTCTAACAGCAGAACTCAGTCCAGGACCTGTCACGGCCCAATATACACTGCCTATACATTACAGTATGTCATTATTAACATGTCTTATGCTAATCTTGGTGCCCAAGCAAACCTGACATTGCAAACCTGCTCAAGCACAATCACACATTAAAAAAGAATTTGCACTACTAGCGGTTTCAAGTGGTACTGCGTCTGGAGGACCAAGTTTATGCAAGATCATTTTTAAAAAGCAGGAATTTATATGTGAAAATCAGTAAAAACCAAAAACAAAGAGCCCTATTTATGATACTGATATTATTTTAATAAATATTATAATAAATATTTGTTATTTCTGAAATTCAAAATCCATTTTGGTTACCAACAGCCTAAGATTGGTAACAAATAAATGATGTGGACAAGATCTTATAAAAGATGCATCTCAATTAGCTTTTTATAAATACAAGATAAGACACATTTTACAAAATGGTCATGGTACCAGGCAACAATGGTCATGGTAACAGGCAACACTGAAGACATTGAAAAAGATTTTGAGAAAGAGGTTTATTATGGATGAGACTCCAAGCATACTCTGAGCACTAAAGTTTTAAACTGCTTCAAAGTTGATAGCCAAACTGTATTATCCATTTTTTGCAAGCCTGTTCTAAATTGCTTTCACTAATTGACTGCAATCCATAATTGTACTCAATCTTCCTTCACGACAACACAGAATCCATTTTGTCCTTGATGTGTATGAAGTTCCCATTAGTGTACTGTTTGAAAATTGAGGTATTGTAGGAGAGAGAAAACCTTTGGTTAACTTGTACAGGCCATTGGTTTCTGCAAACCAATTTGTAATCCGTCATAAAATTCTTCATTCAGGACGAGATTGCTATTGGACTTTATGTTTTAGAAGAATGGTGATTTAAATGTTATAGCTCCTATTACTAGTTAGTCTTTGTTCTGATAAAAGTAAGGCTTTTTTACTGTGTTAGATTGATAAAGAATATTGCCTTGTGAGTTATTTTAATATTTTATTTTAATATACACTGCTGTGCAAAAATCTTAGACACATTCAGGAGTTACAATATATATATCGATGTTATAAGCATCAACAATTTACTCAAAACCTCCAGTAGTGTTTTCCACTATTATAACAACTTTGACTGTTATTAATACAGCTTAGTTTGGGGGGGGGGGGGGGGGGGGGGACTGCAAAGCAATCCAAGGGAGGGCACGAGAAGCATCCAAAAAAAAAAGAAAATGTATAAGTGACATGACGTTCTGTAGATGGTGCAGGTTGATTCTATGGTAGTATTAAAGCAAGTTGATTCTATGGTAGTATAAACCCCCCCGCCCCAAAATGTCAGACTTTTGAACAGCAGTTTTTATATAGGCCATTTTAAAATGGGCTTGCTAAACATATACTGGTATATACACTTTTAAAGTGAATTTTTTATTTTCTAATATTATAGCAGTGTATCCTGAGAAAGATTTTCATTTTCATCTAGTTCATTTTTTGCCTTTACATTACTGCTGTGTTTTAGTGCTCACTGAGTTATAGATTGTCAATGGTGCAAAACACTGATCATGAGTAACTATCTGAGGAATTGTTTTGTTATTGTTTGTAAAGTATTAATGATACCCCACTATATACAACACATTCTTCCAATGATTTCAACAACAATTGTAGATTTTCAGCATTTCAAAAAAGAAAATGCAACATTATGAACTGCATTATATTCCTGTTCCATAGGGCATTTCAATTAACTTTTGATAAGCACTTGTTGAGATAAGCTATTAATGGAGAGCACATACAATACTGTGTACTGCTCTTCAGGAAAATTGGCTCTGTATTATTGTATTTATACAGTCCTTAAAAGACACAATTAGTACATTCACCTACAGTATTGTGAACACCCACACACTGATATTGAAGAAATACATTAGAAATGTCACTGCAAGATATCATTGGTCTAATGGTCCATAAAATATTGGGAGGGCTGCTTCACATGCACTCCAATGTGAATGACTGAGGGGGGTTTTAGGGTTAGGGTTAGGGTTAGGATGTGGGGGGGGGGGGGGGATTGTAGTTTTTTTAGCAGGATGTGTCTTGTTTTAGCTTTTTAGCCTGTATATCCTTTGTGCTTAAGCCCGAGTCACTTACTCGAATGGGTCACTGGGGTCAGTGCTCTGGAGCTCAGCTGGAATGGGAATCCGCTTGTAGTACATTTCCCAGTCAAAGGCTCCTCGCATGGCATCCCCAGCCTGCGCCTCATACCCAAAGTGGTTGTGGTCGATGACATCAATCATGGGGCACACAATTGTTCGGTGGTTTTGAGCAATCTGGTCTGTTGGAGAATGAGGATGGTGAAGGGGAATAAAAAAGGCAGATTTGAATCAGATCATCCATAATATTAAACCAAAGCATTTGTGTGCTTCCTGGTGGAGGAAGGAGAGATTGTCTAATGCAGATCCCCCCCTGGAACTCTTCTCTTTCAGTCTGTACTGAGCACATATCTGAAATTAGACTTCATGCAGCTGAGCAGTGATTAGAAACAATTAAAGTTTTCCAAAGTAGGTTTACAACAGTGAGCCCTGCCAAACCCCCCGTCATCTACATCTTTGTCACTCGGTTACGGTAAGCTGTCCCAGATCTGTCACACACAATGTAAAGTCAGTAAAGTGTAAAAACTGCACTTGTTGAGAATTAACCATTTTTTTTTTTATAAATTTAGTGGTCTCCAGTTATTTTTATTATTTTCTCCACAATTTAGTAATGTCCAATTATTTTTTAGGCTCAGCACACCACTACCACCCCTGCGCTGACTCGGGAGGGCGAAGACGAACACACGCTGTCCTCCGAAGTGTGTGCCGTCAGCCGACCGCTTTCTTTCACACTGGAGACTCACCATGCAGCCACCCAAAAGCTACAGCATCGGAGGACAACGCAGCTCTCGGGCATCTTACAGGCAAGCCCGCAGGCACCCGGCCAGACTACAGGGGTCGCTGATGCGCGGTGAGCCGAGGACACCCTGGCCGACCTAAACCTTCCCACCCCCGGGCAACACTCGGCCAATTGTGCGCCACCCCCTGGGAGCTCCCGTCCACGGTGGGCTGTGGAATAGCCTGGACTTGAACCAGCAACGTCCAGGCTATAGAGCGCATCCTGCACTCCACGAGGAGCGCCTTTACCGGATGCACCACTTGGGAGCCCCGAGAATTAACCATTTAAAGATGTAGCCCTTGTTTAGATTTAAAAATGAAAAAATAAAATGAAACAAGCCATCTTTTTAAAACAGAGAGATCCTGCTCCTTTGCTTGACACATTTCAGATTGAATGAACTGAAATATTCAGAATTAATTCAACAAATAACTGACAATGGACAGCCAGCACATGTCTGAATCTCCTGCATGTTAATATTGCACTTCTTTTACAAGTGAGTAAAGAGATGCTCTTCGCTAATTGAAAGATATACAGAATATTGCAATAACTTACTTTATGAGAAATAACTGTAATTAAATAGCTTATGTTTTTCTAAGTGCATTATATCATATGTAGAGTTGGCCGAGTAGTATAATCAACAGTTCAAACAAAAAAAGAATGCCCTGCTGTGAAATACTTCCGAAAAGTACAGTACATGATTGAATGGGATTAGATCACTAATTTATTCACCATCAGCATTTACTACTGTAACTCATTTACATAATATTCTTGCAATTCATCTTACTCTTTTGACTTTTTAACTTGTTAAAAATAAACTCTCACTGACCTAATAAACGGCCTATACTTAAAGAGCATATTAGAAATAGCCCAGCAGGAGTCTTTTGTTGTTGATATTTGTATCCTGCTTGTTTTATTTACAGTGATTAAGCACTAACTAATATGATGTTTGGTGATAGATTTACCCAATAAGAGGGCTGAACAGAACTCCCAAACTGAAATGCGCAGGGTCTCAGTAGAGACAAAAAAAAGAAAAAATTTCACAGCTGCCTTTTGTCAGTCAAATTATGTATGTGAGTTATTCACTCTCAAAATTTATTAACAGTGTTTTGGACTGAAAACGTAATTGTCTATTCCTCTGTTTACTAAGTCTTAACCACACCCCACAAAAATATGCAACTATACTGTAGTTCATAATTCAGTAGTAAATACCAAATATATCAATGTACTGTCCACAGACACCACAAATTATGGACTCTTGTGGGTCTAACAATGAAAACAAATTCTCAAACAAAAAAGATAAAATAAAGGGTGCTCTATCTTTAAACAGTCTGTGTCAGCAGTGTAGGTTGAGAAGTAAGCTGTCCTTTATCCCACCTGACAGTCAGACTTACCAAGCAGAGGTGGCAGCCAGTTCACATTAGCCTCACAATGGGAATCCAGGAAGGTTAAGACTTCTCCTTTTGCTACTGTAGCGCCCAGTAGTCGAGTTCGAATCAGTCCCTCTCTCTTCTTCGTTCGTACAATCCTCACCTTAGGGAATCTTGCCATATATTCTTCTAACTTATCTTTTAGATGTTCTGAAAACAAAAAGAGCATATATGTTGTTTTATTGTAGTTTTTCTACATATGTGTCTTGAGTAGGTGATGCCACTATTATTTATTTATTTATTTATTTATTTCTTAGCAGACGCCCTTATCCAGGGCGACTTACAGTCGTTACAAGATATCACATTACAGATAGGAGCAGTTATAAGATATAATAAAGTCAGTAGTAAATAAGAGAAAATAAAAAATACAGTAAATAATTATGTTTTGCGATTGACTGCGAGCAGTTACATTTATAGTAAAAATATTTGCTTTATAAAGTAAATTCCATTAAGAGCAACTAGTAAGTACAATAAATGGATAATAATGGATAAAAGCAATTACAGTTACCTTTAAGAGTAAAATCAAGTACAAGATACAAAAAATAGTTATAATTGAGAGCAGTAGTAGAATACAGCAGTGGAGCAGTTAAGTGCAAGTACAAAGTGATGCAAGTACTGATACAATTGGGTACCATATAGTCCAGTATAGTCGAGGGTTGTGAGGTTTACAGAAGCTGTCTGAACAGGTGTGTCTTGAGGAGGTGCCAGAATGTGGTCAGAGACTGAGAAGTCCTTATATCTGTGGGTAGGTCATTCCACCACTGAGGGGCAAGGATGGAGAAGGAGCGGGCTCTGAAAGCGTGTAGCAGAGGGGACGGTACTGCTAATCTGCCGGTAGCGGAGGTGCGGAGGGGCCGAGAGGGGGTGTCGGGAGAAATAACAGTCTGGAGATAGGAGGGAGCAGAAAGGTCAAGACAGTGATAGGTGAGTACAAGAGTTTTGAATTGGATGCGAGTGGCGATAGGGAGCCAGTGGAGGCAGCGGAGTAGCGTGGGAGAAACGAGGAAGGGAAAAGACAAGGCGAGCAGCAGAGTGTTGGTTGAGCTGGACCAGACGGATAGCAGGCAGGGAGGCCGGCCAGGAGGGAGTTGCAGAGGATGTTGCTGAGGAAGAAGCGACGGGAACGAGTCAGAGTAGAGATGTGCTGAGACTAGGAGAGGGAGGGGTCGAGGGTGACACAGAGTTTCTGATGAGGAGGGTGGTGGATTCAAGAGGAATAGAGATAGAGAGATCAGCGGGGAGGAAGAGTGGGGACTATGTATAGGACAGAACGTAGGAACGCTAATATCAAAACAGCAATTGAAATAATACTTTTATTGAATAGCAGATTGGGCCAATTTTCCAGGTTTCAAAGTGATATTAACTTTGACATACTAAAAACCATTTGAAAGCTAAATACATAAGATCATGGTAATATATAGTTAACAAGGACAAAATTTCAGATTGGTATTTATTAACCACTTGTATAAGTACATGTAATTACCAGTAGATGATGTGTGTACTGATAATAGCAGCTTTACATAACTTTGTTTTTTTCAGCATTTATAATAAATAAATGGTGATAAGGTTAAATATTATTCATAAAGAATATATTTACTCAATATTCAAGAAAGATACAGCAGATTGCCAGACATGCATGCACAATTTGGTCTTCCACCGTGGAAATTGCGTGGCAATAATGTGAAAAAAGTTTAGTAATAGAAAGAGCAATTTCATATCATATTTTTCATGTATGCTCTTTCAACTTGCAGATTTGTCTTGTAAAGACAAATTAGGATTCATCTCCTTGATATAGGTCAAATTCTAACAGATAAAGTGGACAGAATTAAATTGGCATGGTAGTATAAAAAAAGATGGCTTAAAAAAAATCTTCATTATGCCTGCTAGTAAGGTATATACTGTACAAAAATATACTGTCCTAGCACTTATAAATACGTTTTATTACAAAAAAAGTAAGGAACTTCTTAATTTAAGGCCATACCTCATAGCATAAATCTGGCCTAAACTGTTTTTGAATACATAGCCCTTACAAAAGTTTACCACCGTACATTTGTGGTTTCCCTGTGCTTTTTAAATGGTTATAAAAAGCATTTACCATAGTTTACCATTTACTATGGTAAACTTTTATAAAGGATGTTTAATGTGATAAGATGGGTCAGATAATTTATGTATGTTAAAAAATGAATGATCCAACCACAGACAATTGTCTCTCACTCTTGCTTACATTAAAATGTACACTTACATTTTTAAATACTATATTTATCATCCCGTACCTGAAAGGTTACACATATTTGTTTATCAGACTACAGTCAAATGCATCTTGAAACATTTAAGAGTGTATGATAAACATTTGGTAAAGATTGAGGCAAAATCAAGGCAGTTATTGTGGAGGCCATTACAAAGTGGCAGCCTAAAAAGCAATATGATTGTGTAAGTATACCTGTACACTGTAGGCTTGTAAATGTAAAAACACATGTAATAAGCAGTAAGGTGTGAAGAAACTAATACCTAAATACAGTGGCGTAGCCAGGATTTTCTTTTGGGGGGTGGGGGGTGATGGAGATTTTTACAGATGGGTAATAATTAGGGGAGATTAATTCACACTCCTGTCTTGTCCCTCTTAGCAATATTCTTTATTTTCTTTGGCACAGGTTTGTTGCTTTTAGTTATAGCATTAGAATACAGAGCTCAATGAAACTTGCTCAAAGTATCCCGTGGTAACGATCTCTCCCCCTCGTTCCAAGACACCACCAAACTACCCACAGTTCAGCAGCCATGTCAGTGTGTAAGGTCTTCCAGTTAAAGCTACAGTAGCATTAGCTGCACAGTACAAAATAGAGTTCCAACTAATCATTTTTGCTGTATTAATTCTACACTAATAGCATTAATAAAATAATTTGACAGAACAATAGAAAATACATTCCAACATTACAATATCATCAGTAACAAAACAAACTTAAATTAGATGGATGCAGTAATTGTATCAATTAAATATCCTATTAAAACCAAGATTAGCTGAGATTATTTTTTTTAATCTCAAGATTAATCAGGATGAATTTTTTAACTGCTTGACAGCCTAGTAATAATTTTTTTTAATGTTTCTGTAAGTAAAAACTAACTACTCTCCAAACTTACAATGTACTCGAAATCGCCCTATTAAAACCACGTTTCACCTCACAATCACATTTAGAACCACTATGCAGTTATCATTATGCAGTTATATAAATTAAATAACAGAAAGAATAATCTACTTTACCTGATGTTTAGTTTAGATCCCCAAGTCCAGCCGCCTGTTTTTCATTGCAAACTTGTCGATTACTTATAGATCTTGGTTTTACAAGAGCCGTTTAAACATGATTTGCACGGGCCTAAAACAATTGGTGTCCTCAGAGCTGGTCAGAAGCAGAGGATGTCTAGTAACCTCCCAGACGTGGATTCGTTTTCATCAAGGAAAGTCAGTAAATTCAAAATTAAATGTGATGTTGTGGCCAGAGAAGGCGCGTTTTGTGCATGATTTGTAAACAATGAACTGGGTTTTAAATACTGTAACTAATTTATTTTCCAAAGGCTACAATAACCATTTCGTCCTTTGAGTGATATGTTGCCAATTATGTTTGTATTTTTTCCTGTCCCCTGAGGCCATAATGTCTATATTCATCTTTGACTTGGATGTCTCAGTTTGAACAGTACGTGCTCACGCATTGTCCAATCAAAGGAGTCAAAAGCTGAATCTGGTGTGAAAATGACAGGACTCTGCCCAATCACAATATAGGTGGGCAGCGAAGCAAACAACAGCTTGGGATGTGGGTTTACATAGTCACAAGTGGCTGACATTTTTTTTCTACACCACTGCCTGAATAAGTCAGCCTTTGTGAGTGTACATTGTGATCCAAAAATCCATATTTTTGCCACATTGTGGAAACATATTCAATTTATAGGTTGGATTAAATTTTATTTGGCACAATACCCTTACTGGGACAAACTATAGGGTCCCATCATTATTCATCAATTCGTCTTAGGCCATTGATTAATTTTAGAAATGTACATGTATTCTACAGAAAGAATCTCCTCGTGGAAACTTTATTTGACCCCCATGGACGGCAGTGGTCACACAGTATGTAGTGCAAACCAAAACTCTGAAAGTAACATTTTCCATGAATATATTATGCTTCTTAACATCTTTTAGTAGTTTCAAGGTTTACGGCGGTTGAGGGGTTAAGAAATGCCACTGTGAGAAATGCACAGAATATATAAATATAAATATTAATGCAGACATCAGCATATAAAAAAAAAAAAATCTGTGTTTCAAATACATTTTTCAAAACAATATACAGTAAATACTGTTGACGTTCCTATGTAATATCAAAATGTAATACATTAATGTATTTCCATGACTTGGCTAGGATGAGAAAATGGTTTGACATTACACATGGTAAATATTAGTTAATGGTAATTGAAAGTGTAACTACAATGAGGAATTTCCTGATAATTCTCACAAAACCAACAAGTATTGAATCTCAACCTGTGTGTTGGAATTTGTGACTCACACATAGGCAACATCATAACTACATTTCCCATGATGGGAAATGTAGTTCTGAGAGGTCCATGCGGGTACATGGGAAGCCATCTTGAGGCAGGGAATGCAATATAAAGTTTTAAAAAGTGGTCAAAATTATAAAAAAATAATAATAATTAAAACAATACACATACCTTACGTAAACAGTTGTAGCAACACATGGGAACATGTAACACAATAAAATAAAAAGGCCCTTATGTACCCTTTAAGAGTTTATTTCTAGTATGATTAGATGCTTATGATACACAGACTGTATTCTGGTGCTATTTTCATGAAATCGAGACTGCTGGATTCAACAAGCTAGTATGTCCATGGATACTTTGTTTAATATACTCTTATAGTAGAGTAACAGTAGCCTTTACATTATTCCTAGGGTAAGCTTTGTGATTAGAGCCCAGTGCTAGGAATTGAGCAGTACTGTAATAGCCGTGAATTCACTTTTTAAACCAGCACACCAAGGTTGTTGTTCCCAGTGAAATAGAAAACAAGTTCCCTAGGCAACAAGAATGCCACAAAACTTCAAGGTTTAAATTAAGAGACATTTAGTATAGCACTCAATAGGGAAAAAAGTCTGATGAGATGAGATCTTATATAAAACATTTGAAAAGCATAGAGAGAAAAGACCTATCTGCTCAATGGCTCTTCCATTATTCTTCTACTAATCTAATTTGGCACAAACAAAAGAGTGCAATAGACCTTTGACAGGGAATGATTCAGCCTGGAAGAAGTCTCAAACAGGTATTTTAAGGTCAACATGTCTAGTAAATAAACCCAAGTTGGTTGGAAACAAAGCTATCACTAATGAGATTTCAGTCTTTCAGGGGCCATCAGCAGTATGGCCCCCAGAGGTCTAAGAAGATAGTACAATATAGACAATAGCATTTTGTACCAACACTCAACCAGTCATTTTGTTTTCTGAATACACTGACCAGTTTAATTAGATAGAATATTATAACGTTCAATTACATTTTTTTATCACTGGCCCGCAAAAAATAAATGCTTAGTAAAGAAGAGCCAGAGTTTAATAAATACTGCCTTATTGTAGCCATTCAACAAAGATCAGTTGTATTCAGAACAGTAGATACTGTTGTCTGAGCATTGACAGATCATAAAACCTGTTAATTGTGCATCAGGTTGCAGTGGATTTGGTACATAATTATAACCAGCTGAATAAAATACATATCACAACATCACCGCGAGTCAAAGACCGCGCAGCGTCAGCCATTACAGCGACTGCCCATAACAGTGCTACGACATCGCCGCGCCGACCTACAATTCAATTCCCAGATGACTGCGAAGTTCACAAACGCATCACTTACCAGGAATTCCTCCCGCCCCCTCAGTATGCAGGTTTTAATATGACCTAGCAGTGTCATTAAGACTCGTATTGCACAATTGCAAAGCAGTTGCATTCCAGGTTTTACTACCAGCCCCCCATCCCATTTCTCAGAGCGTCCATTTCTCAAGGAAGAAATAAACAGTGGTTGTTGTTGCTGCTATTTTGGCCCCAAAACTGCCTTTGGTGTGTTTCTTTTGTCCGCCACCGCCACAATATGTAGAAACGTTTGTTTGCCCATTTGGCAGAGCACTTAAAAATGTAATCCTGTAAGCCAGGGGTTTTCAACCGAGGGTACGCATACCCCTGGGGGTACTTCTAAGGGTCATAGGGACGACTCACAAATAAAAATTATTCCTGTTAACAGTATTATACAGTATCTCTAAACCACTGTGTATAAATATTACATTTTTGTTTACGGCTCAAAGCGAACTGAAGATAAAATAAAAATAAAAAAACACAGAATATATCACGTCCGTACTTACGCATGCGTGATTTCGATTGAGTGGACAGGATTTCCATTAGGGTATGTGAAGCAGGCGTCTGGTGATTGTGCCTATGGAGAGCGCTCTGTGCTGCTCATGAACTCTACTGTTTTCAACTTGTTGTATAAATATTATTTAGTCATTTAGCAGATGCTTTTATCCAAAGCGACTTACAGAGACTTGGGGGGTGAACCTCCTGGTAACAAGCCCCTTTCTTTAACATATCTTTGATATGTGTTAAATCAATGTGGGTTTTATTTCGCAGGGAGATTCAGGTCACTCATCACGGTAATTTTTTCCTCATAGCTCTCAGATCAGGTGACACAGGTTGAAACGTCATTAAAGAAAATAGTGGGTTATGGCAAAGATGCAGCTCTCCTTTCTTGTAAAGGTAAAGTAAACGATCCTGTATTTTTTGACATTTCTGTTGTGGGGGAGGGGGCTAGCGGTAAATTGTGTAAGTTTCAAACTGAAATCTTATTCAGGGATATATTTCCATTCGGTAATCAAAATATTATGAACTAAAAGCCTCAAAACAATAGATTGTTGCGCGTCCCCTGAATGATTTCTAATGACTAAATAATAATAATAATAATAATAATAATAATAATAATAATAATAATAATAAATATTCATTGGGTGGGGGGGCCTCAGCCAGGATTTGAAATGTTTTGAGTGGCCTTGAGCTGAGAAAGTTTGGGAACCCCTGATGTAGACTGCCTGAAAAAGGCTGCACGCGTTTGCCTGACTTGGCCTTTAACAAGAGCTAATTGCGTTTCAATAGGACTACACTGCAATTAAGCCTGAAAAAGAATACATTTCTACAGTTAAAAATGTTAAGAATTCTACAAAGCTGCAGATGGAATGATGGGTTTTCCAAACTGCCACTCCTAATACTATCCAAAGCACTGGAATGATTGCTCTTTTTTATCCTCTGATGCCAGCCTCGTGAAAAAAAAAAAAAAACAACATCCCTGGTTTTCTTACTTGGTTTTGTTTGTTTTAATGAGCCCCACTAAGGTTTAATAACATAAATTGACTAAAGTTTTCATGTAAAGTAAACAATTAGTTGTCCACGATCCTGTAAGTCTCAACTCTCAATATTTGTTACTCATACAATTTCTGCAGCCATCATTGGCTATGTATATAAAGACCTGGCACCCAGTATGGAACGCTCTTTTTCAAATTCAAGAGACAAACTGAATAATCTCATGTCATTATAAAAAAGGAATAGTATTGCTAGAATCATGCTACCTCTGTCTTTGTGCCTATGTTTACAATTTGTTGTAAACATGGGCATTATGTGGCATGTTTGATATTAATATACAGTACTATTTAATTAAGGAAAAATAATAAATATATTTGTTTCACAGTAACCTAGAGTTAGGAAAAGTGGATAAAAATAGTCCTAACAGAAAAAAATTGGGCTAGTAAGGTGGAAGATTAGGAGATTACAACTGAATATGTTAGGTTTGCTTAAAGCACTACACTGGTAACTTGCCCAAAATATATGTTTATGCTAGTCCAATTATATACCATTAATCGAGTTGATCAAGGTGGTCTAATTAATTACTCATTTGCAGACTGGATCTCAGGAATAAGATGGTTCTGATTTGATATTCCACCCCAGCTAAAAAAAACATCTTTAACTAAATTCACACTCAAATCACTCTTTCTGATGCTTAATGTTATGAGATTATATATTTTGAATTTAATCTAAACAATGAAAACTGTGACCATACAAACTATTTTATTTTATCTGAAACACATGGGATGCATAAGGCCTTCATGCCCCACTATTTCATGTTAACAGCTGAAAAATGATTAATGGGAAGATATATAGTGGAAATATGCTGTTTTGGAGATAATCTAGCAGGAAATGTACCGGCAGGAAAAAAGAAATAACGTTCTGGCAGTGTCCTCACGTACCTGATCAGTTTTTACTAGACAAAGCATTTTTTCTTCTACATCATTTTATTAAGCCTACTTCTTCTGCAGTTATTCAGCTACATTTTAAATCAGATTAAATAAAAATGGTAAATCGCCAGCTTCATTAACCAAAGAAATATCCTTCACCTGGTAAAGTAATCCCATTGGTATTTGCTCTTCTGAGCACCATCTAGCTTTTCTTCTGCAACCATTCCCTATTAAATTAACCATGACAATGAAATATCTTTATATACTTCTCATGGTTGTTGAGCATTTAAAGAGCATGCTCCAGAAACTTACTTTAAGTAGGCTCATAACCTACAGATCGAGTCTGGAATTCTACAAGACTTTACCACTTTTGTTTCAGACATGGTCGTTTAAGTACCAATTCCTCTGAATTCATTGTGCTCTTTATTCTTCTTAAGGTTTTTTGTTTGTTTTTTGCTCTGTGAGAAATGTTCTTTTTTGTGCCGTTCCCTTACCTTTTTATGACTGCAATTATTCACAGAGGTTCTTATTGCTCTTACTCAAATACTGTGTTTTTTTAAATGTTTTGATAATTCTGGATCCAGTGTTGTTGCAGATCTTTCTACCAGTAGTTGTGTCCGACTTTGTATTCTTTCTTTCTAGATGCGGCTGGAATTGCTTCCATGTGTGTGTTTTTTTTTTAATACATCAGTGAGGTTCCTTATACAGGAAAGTACAGAACATGTAACATGTACAGCCAATGTGGCGTAACTATGAACATCAAACAAGCCATGCCAAGTGTTCAATATTTAACAATATTTATGAATGTTAGTATGTATGAGACAGTATAAGACTACATGTAATAAGAACATTTTGAAACAAAGGAGTATAAAACTTAATTACTGGCACCCAAGGCTGTACTAGGACTTATTTTAATGCCAGTACTGGGTATCGGGACTTATTTCATCTGCTTTTCATCCAAAGCGGATCCATTCATCCACTCACACAGTCCACTAGCGCAACATTTCTCAAATGGGCTTTCATTCAGCACAGTTTGTGATGCTTGCATTCTGTTTCATCATACTGCTTCTATTTCTGTTAGCTGCTATTGGCCAGCATTAACGTCAGTATAATCACTGCATGTTGATTGGCTGAGCTTTCATTCTGAACAGATTTCATTTTGGCATGAATCACAAATCTCCACCTATTTCGCTTTGTGTTAGTGCTCATTGGTTGATCAACGAGAGAAGACTTTAGCAGCATGATGTAAAAACAGCAGCATTAAGTAATTATTATTTTCTTAAGTGCACAAAACTATCTGAATGTTGGAACGAACATTGCTGCACATGAATTTGAAGGCAAAAATCTCATATGAATGCCATAGTTGATAAATATTAGAAATAATTATCACAGTGTGTTTTACCTTGCACAGGGGCAGCAGTGTGGAGTAGTGGTTAGGGCTCTGGACTCTTGACCGGAGGGTCGTGGGTTCAATCCCAGGTGGGGGACACTGCTGCTGTACCCTTGAGCAAGGTACTTTACCTAGATTGCTCTAGTAAAAACCCAACTGTATAAATGGGTAATTGTATGTAAAAAATAATGTGTAAAAAATAATGTAATTGTATGTAAAAATAATGTGATATCTTGTAACAATTGTAAGTCACCCTGGATAAGAAATAAATAATAATAATACTACAGCCACAGTTATGGCTCACACAAACTTAACTGTCAATAACTCGATTACTTTTTTCAGGATCTATGGCATCCGGGTCATGTTGGTAGGTAGAAATACAAAACCACTGTTCTAATTAAAAGTTTTAATTAGTTTTCTCAATACCGTTATTAATTTTGAATGTTGAACGCAAGCTTTCAGACTCTTGACTGACCTCCTCTCGACCCAGGCACATGTAAGTGGAGAAAAAAAATAGCTACTGTTAACACAATAGCTGTCCATCTATGAATTTCCTTATTCCCACCCTTCCAAACCATTGATTTGGCAACATTCAGCCTGAACCGCCCATGGGATCCATAGCAAACCGTTGTTGGTTAGAAAGCCGAGTAAACTTATCAAGTCTTCAGTTCATTGTAACTGCAATGCAGTATTATAATGCAGGTGTCTTTGAGACTGGATAAAGTAGGACAGTCAGACAAAGAAAGAAAATGCTACTCAACAGGTTTGAAATTGAGCGTTATTGAATTTGCCAAAAAAAAGCATCAACAATCGCAATGCTGAAAAAACAGTACGTGACTGGAGATGTAACAAAGGCACATTTAAATATAGTGAAAGAAAATAGGTTAATACAGATACGATGTGGGATGTGTAACGTTAGGTTACTTACTGTAACCCTGGTTCCCTGAAAGAGAAGACGATCACCAACCAATACTTTTGGGATATGCCTGCCTTAGGCAGGTATTCACTGAGCATTTTATGTCAGAGCTGCTGATAGGCCACTCTGTGGAATAACGTCCTTGGTCCTGCCTTGGTCCATTCCGCTGAGCTCACTTCCTCTTTTGCATCAAACCCACGAATGTGAGTGATGCGACCTTGCAAGGTTTGGTAGTGGTCTTCTTTTTCAGAGAACCAGGGTTACATTACGGTAAGTAACCTAACATTCCCTTTCAATTCGAAGACGACCACCAACAAATACTTTTGGGAAAGTATACTGGCGCCATCGCAAGGGAGCGTGAGCGGACAGCATACAAGGGATGCCTCGCTACCGCCAACTAGTGTTGGTGATGCACGTGTGCACCCTCAAGGACCCTTGTGCCTAATGAAGTCGTAGAGGGATCTACCACATTGACTTGGTAGAACCTGATGAATGTATGCAGAGTAGCCCAGCTAGCCGCAGTACAAATGTCAATCAATGATGCACCTCGAAAGAGCGCCCATGACGTGGCCATCCCCTCTGGTAGAATGCACGGCCACCCACCTTTGTGGGGGTAGGCCGGCCTCATTATAAGCAGTCAATACTGTGTCCGCAATCCAGTGGGCCAGTCGCTGTTTCGAGAGGGCTTGCCCAAGGGTCCTTTCTCCATAGCAAACGAAGAGCTGGTCAGACTGACGCATATACTCACTCAATGCCCTCACCGGGCAGAGAGAATTCACTTTCCTATCCTCTTCTGAATTAAAGGGAGGGGGATGGAAAGCCCACTAATTCCACTGACTGGTTCAAGTGGAAAGCCGTAATCACCTTGGATAGGAACGCAGGGTTCGTGAACTGTTTCCATTATCCCAGACGCACATACAGGAACTGTGCACAGACAGAGCGTGCAGCTCACTGACCTGCTTAGCGGAGGTGATGGCCAATAACCCTTTGCGGTCCATTGTCGGACTGGGTCCAACATTGCAATTATTCCTCACAGGTCCTTTGTCGGACTGGGTCCGACATCATTATAGCAACGCAATAAACGGGTGTTTAGTCGTTTTTTCTCTGGAAAAAGCCGAGAAAACCATTCTGGCGACACAGATTTCGAGACAGAAATAAGGACACGTAATCACACAGACTAGACCTACCAATGTATCCCTTGTATGTGAGTCAGTTGATATATTACCTGATTGTGTCGAATCAGAGTATATAGTGCCTAAGTTTGAACCCAATTGTGCTCTTGTTAACTTACAATGGAACAGTTAGCACCTCCCCCTCCCCTAGATATTAAGGGAAATCTCACAGAAAATTGGAAACGATGGCAACAGTGATTCGAAATATATTCAATTGATTCAGGTCTAAACAAAAAATCGGATGAAATTAGGGGTTGCCACCATTTTACACATGCTAGGGCAAGATGGTCTTGACATTTACAACGGGCTACGCATTGACTTTGCAGACCCAAATAAACAGACAGCGGGTGAGGTGCTAGGTGCTCTGAAAGCATACTGTTAACAGAAGAGGAATGAAATATTTGAAAGAAACTGCGGTATGCTCAACTAGCCGCTGAAGCGGAACAGCGAGGATGGAGTCTGGGTTTACGCAGTGGAGGTGGGTTGTCGAGGATTTGTGGCACACTCTACAACCCGGTTTTCTCAGAGACGTCGGAATCAGTGGCCAAGAGTTGCGTCACACAGTGAAGAACTTATCCGAAGCAGCAGAGAGGAGCAGCAACTGGCTGTGGTTGAGACGGAAAGATTCTGGTTGGGGATCTCAAGCACAATAGAAAGAAAGAAACGCTGATGTATGGGTGAGTAAGCTGGGCTGAGTTGAGTGGGGGACGGAGGGGGGTGATGCTGGGACACCAGCATCACCAGGAACACATTAGTTTACAGTAAAATAAGCTATGTCTTGGTTGGTGCTTATCTTGGCGAGAGCTGAGTCCAATATCAGCATTAATAACACACTGTGGTAGCGGGTTAGTCACAGATCCAGCATATGTAAACTTTAACTCAATATACTTTTCGTCATATTTCCGACTTTTCACTTTTGAAACATAACTTCCATACTCACATTCATCACTGGCCGTCTTGAAGCAGGCTTTTTCAAAAACCAATCCATATTATTACACAATGTAGTTTGCTTATACTGAAACTCATCCACAAAAAAACTTGTCTTTGTAAAATGGTCACTTAGTTTATTACGTTTTCATATGAGATCCTCTCTTTTATGGTCAGTGAGAAATGTCAAGGAAAGGACCACATAATTTCATACCCAATTCTAAAGAGACTCACAGTTCACCCTTCACAGTGTAGCGTATAATATCCAAAAACAGGGCTGTATCTGTAATTAAGTAACTTCTGGTTATTTAAAGATATAGGCAAGACCTGCAGATATGAAGGCGAAGAAAGTAGAATGTACTAATTAACAGTAATATAGGGAGGGTGTGCTGTTTTTGTACGTCAATGTGCATGAAGACACCACCCCACCACCCGAGACTGAAATCATTTTACTTATTGTGTTATTCCTATCTCTTTAGAATGAAACTCTCAGAGGAAGGAAACACACTGAAATTGAAAACTCGCCAGGGGTTCCCCAAAATGGCAGTTTCTGTGAGAAGTTAAAATGCTTAAAGGAAAGTGTTCATGCTTCGGACTAGCCTGACAATGTAACGCTGTTGAATGAAACATTCTCTTTTTTGTGCTACTAATATGTTTTTAAGTTGTTCTGCCTAAAAAAACACCATAGCAACAGCCTCTCTCAAGTTATCAAGATAATTTGCATTTGTTGCAATTCAAAATGAATGATAGCAGATAATAGTACGTTGTGTTATAAAAAGCTAAAGAGAAAGGTACGTTTTACTAATAATTCTATTGAAGGGTTTATGATGTGTTTTGCGAACTTGTCAGTAAAAGTGCTTAGCTGATAAGATTTATCACATCACAGCAACTAAACTGATTTAAAATACCGTAGCAAAATAATAGCCAGTGCCATTTCAACTAATTAAGATGTTACTCAGTCGAAGAGGGGAACGAAAAGCTAAACTCTTTTTTGAACTGGTACAACTCTAAAAGGATACTTGCTATTTTACTGATGTAAGAGTAAGCACGTAGTTTTCTGTGTAAAAAAATCACTCCTGCAGCGAGCACACAATGCAGCGTTTTGATTATTATTTCAAACCTTCCCTTTTCAGGGGTACAACAATTCCATACATACAGTGTTTATGTAAATGAAGCGTAGCATTTATCTATTTAAATTAACATGATTTTATTTTGACACATTACCTCCTTTAATAATGCTAAAGATTGTATTTCGTGACATTTCTAGTCATGCTCTGCTTGTTTTTTTTTTCATTCATAAATCAGATGTACATTTGGGAAATGTTATTGTACTTAAATTGTTAAATTGTTAATACTTGGTTTTCAAAAATGTAGACAAAGCTCTTATTCTGATTACAGGCGACAAAATGGACTTGGAGGGGAAAAAATTGTGTCAGTGTTTCAGTGCAACAGCATGGGTGTGCATTGTGGTGATCTGGTCTATACTGTGTGTTTATTGACCAGGCTGATGATCTATACTGTGTGTGTATTAGCGTAGTGGTAGAGGGGGGTTCCTGGGGCACTAACAATACTAACTGTCCCAAATGTTGCAGCAGTGACTTTAAAACATTGTATACATTTTGCATAAGAAGCCAACTTATTTAACACAAATAGTTATTAAGTTCATAAAACTTTATGAAAAATTTGTAAGATGAATCAAATAGTTCTTGCAACAGAGATCATAGGGAAACGTCTGTTAAATTTACTGGATCAACTGTTGATTCAAATGCATTGCAAATTTTCATTTGTTTTGAGAAATGCATGATTATTATTTATCTAATACGTCTTTGTTCTCTGTCTATTAGCTCTCTGGTATTTGACTAGAAAGGTGTACAATGAGTGGCCATTTATACCCGTCAGGTGCTCAGAAGCGCAAAGCAGCAAATAAAAGAGCAGAAGTAGAGAGGAAGCAACAAAAACTTAGTGTTTTCTTCAATAGATCATCAAATCCTCCAGCTGAAAAAGTAAGATGTATTTGAAGTTAGTTTTTCTTTTATGTACATCAGCAGCAGAGGTTTAAGTGAAATATTTTTGGTCAGTTTTTAGAGATTTTTTAGATTTGTTTTCTAGCTCAAATCATATTTTATATTAAATTACAGAACTTACTTTTTATAACTTTACTTCCATTTAGTTCATTTTAATATTATATATTATATTTCAAACAACTGAAAGTTGTGACATGAACTGAAATGTAGTAGCAAAATAAATTATTTTTTAAATTATTTCTTTAGGTCATTGATGCATGCACAGAATCTACCAGCAATGAAGCGTCAGGTACAGTCAGTGAAAATTCCATTGGGAAGTGTTGGGTGCAGTCAGTGAAAGTTCCATTAGTGAAGTGTCAGGTGCAGTCAGTGAAATACCATTGGGAAGTGTCAGGTGCAGTCAGTGAAAGTTCCATTAGTGAAGTGCCAGGTGCAGTCAGTGAAATACCATTGGGAAGTGTTGGGTGCAGTCAGTGAAAGTTCCATTAGTGAAGTGTCAGGTGCAGTCAGTGAAATACCATTGGGAAGTGTCAGGTGCAGTCAGTGAAAGTTCCATTAGTGAAGTGTCAGGTGCAGTCAGTGAAATACCATTGGGAAGTGTCGGGTGCAGTCAGTGAAAGTTCCATTAGTGAAGTGTCAGGTGCAGTCAGTGAAATACCATTGGGAAGTGTCAGGTGCAGTCAGTGAAAGTTCCATTAGTGAAGTGTCAGGTGCAGTCAGTGAAATACCATTGGGAAGTGTTGGGTGCAGTCAGTGAAAGTTCCATTAGTGAAGTGTCAGGTGCAGTCAGTGAAATACCATTGGGAAGTGTTGGGTGCAGTCAGTGAAATACCATTCGGAAGTGTCGGGTGCAGTCAGTGAAATACCATTGGGAAGTGTCAGGTGCAGTCAGTGAAATACCATTGGGAAGTGTCGGGTGCAGTCAGTGAAATACCATTCGGAAGTGTCGGGTGCAGTCAGTGAAAGTTCTTCGCTTGCTACTCCAGTAACCCCGTTGACATCTACAGTTTCACTGAGCACGTCTCCTCAATCTTTAGAAGTTCCTGAATGTCAGCCTTATCCACAACAGACATACAGGACATTTGTAAAACACCCTATTATGGTCCATGTCAACCAAGACTGACAGAATACCCTAAAAACCAAAGTAATTCAGAGCCATTTATTTTGAAGCTTTTACTTGGTTAGAGTACTCCACTTCACAAGATGCAGTATATTGCTTTTGTTGTAGGCATTTTGCAGGATCTGCAGTTAGAAAAGGTGAAAAGATTGGTAAGCAGGTTTGTATAGACGTTGGAGCTCGGAAATGGAAAGCTATATCTGCTCTGTTTAAACAACATCTAGTGAGCGGCATATTAAGAGCATGGTCACATGGTCTCATTTCAAGGATATTCAGTCTGGCTCTCGTCAGTCAGTTGCATCGTGTTTGTCCTCAGTGAGACAGCAAGAAATTGAGGAAAACAGAGAACATGTGAAGCTTCTTCTTAAAGTTACAGCACTTTTGGGCAGGCAGGGTCTAGCATTTCGTGGTCACTCTGAAGATGATAGTGCTTCAAATGCTGGAAATTTCATTAAAATGCTTCAGCTTATTGCACAGTCAAATTCCACTCTCAAAACAAAGCTTGAATGTCGGTATAGCCATTATACAAGTCCCCAGTACCAAAACGATTTCATTTCGGTAATTGGTAAACATGTTAGGGAAACCATTAGTGCTGAGGCAATGGAAGCAGAGTACTTTTTAATTCTAGTAGATGAAACAAAAGATTTGTATAAGAAGGAACAACTTGCCATTTTAGTAAGGTACTTTAGCGAAGGGAAAGTTAAGGAACGTTTGATAGGTTGTTATCATATGGAGAAGCTTGATGCAGCCAGTTTAGCTGATTACATTTACAAAGAAATTCAGCAAACTGGCTTGATTACTCAATGCTACGATGGAGCAAGCGTTTTGAGTCGTTGCTTTAATGGAGTTCAGGCACGATTAAGGGAAAAGTTTCCTCATACAATCTATATACATTGCCATGCACGTAGACTGAATCTTGTTCTTGGTGACTGCATTAGAAACATCGGTGAGCTTTCTTCTTTTTTCACAGTAGTTAAGTCACTTTACACATTCATTACCAACAGCAATACAAGGTATCAGCTTTTTAAAGAGCTGAGGCTCTTCAAGTCCTAGCACTTGAGCGAACTGCTGTAACCAGGTGGTTTTACTGGTATCGTTCAGTTTTAAAAGTTAAACTTCGCTATGGAAGTTTGCTTGCAGTTTTAGCTGTACTGTCAGAAGTTTCTGACAGGGATGCAGCAGCTGAAGCTATAGGATTGCGAGACAAACTTGAGTCCTTTAGATTTGTTGTTGTTCTCCATATTGTAGAGCAGGTTCTCCGCGCCACCAGCAGTCTATCAGATCAGCTTCAGCCTAGTGATGTTCTGATTTCAAAAGCATGCTTGCTTATCTTATGTTCTTATGTTCTTAATGTGGAGCGTTCTAGCAACACATCTCTTTCTTTTGAATTGAAGGCCAAAATAGAATACTTTGAAATAGTAGATAGGTTTCTTTCAGAATTTGATAGGCGCTTTTCTGAGAATATTGGATCATGATACAGGAGACTTCTTAAAATCTGAGCATCTTTCTGTCATTGCACATTCTTACCAGAGCATTGGTGTGGATGAAATTCTTTTGCAGTCTCAAATTACTGTTGCCAAGAGACACCTTTCTGAAAAAAAGTGAAAAGCCAAAGGATCAGTTTCAGTTGTATGAGGATTTGCGAGCATTACAAATTGCATACTCTGAATTACTAAAAATCATCAAAGTAGTCATCACTCTTCCAGTAACCACTGAAAGCAATGAGCGTCTGTTTTCTGTTTTAAGTTTGGTTAAACCCTATTTACGAACTGCTTTCAGTAGTTACTGGAAGAGTGATGACTACTTTGATGATTTCTAGTAATTCAGAGTATGCAATTTGTAATGCTCGCAAATCCTCGTACAACTGAAACAGATCCTTTGGCTTTTCACTTTTTCCAGAAAGGTGTCTCTTGGCAACAGTAATTTGAGACTGCAAAATAATTTCATCAACACCAATGCTCTGGTAAGAATGTGCAATGACAGAAAGATGCTCAGATTTTAAGAAGTCTCCTGTATGGTAACAGTATCCTGGGAGACACTCAGCATGGTTTACGGAAAGGGAGATCGTGTCTAACTAACCTGCTTGATTTTTTTGAGGATGCAACATCGACAATGGATAATTGCACAGCATATGGCATGGTTTATTTAGATTTCCAGAAAGCTTTTGACAAAGTCACACATAGAAGACTAATTCTCAAACTGAACGCAGTAGGGATTCAAGGGAATGCATGCACATGGATTAGGGAGTGGTTAACATGTAGAAAACAGAAAGTACTGATTAGAGGAGAAACCTCAAAATGGAGTGAGGTAACCAGTGAAGTACCACAGGGATCAGTATTAGGTCCTCTGCTCTTCCTAATCTACATTAATGACTCAGATTCTGGTATAGTAAGCAAACTTGTTAAATTTGCAGACAACATAAAAATATCAGAAGTGGCAAACACTGTTGCAGCAGCAAAGGTCATTCAAAAAGATCTAGACAGCATTCAGAACTGGGCAGACACATGGCAAATTACATTTAGTATAAAAAGTGTAAGGTACTGCACGCAGGCAATACAAATGTACATTATAAATACCATATGGGAGATACTGAAATTGAAGAAGGAATCTATGAAAAAGACTTAGGCGTTTATGCTGACTCAGAAATGTCTTCATCTAGACAATGTGGGGAAGCTATAAAAAAGGCCAACAAAATGCTCGGATATATAGTGAAAAGTGTTGAATTTAAATCAAGGGAAATAATGTTAAAACTTTACAATGCATTAGAGTGCAAAGAAGAGCAACCAGAATTATTCTGGGTTTAAAGGGCATGTCATATGCAGACAGGCTAAAATAATTGAATCTATTCAGTCTTGAACAAAGAAGACTACGCGGCAATCTGATTCAAGCATTCAAAATTCTAAAAGGTACTGACAATGTTGACCCAAGGGTCAACCTGAAAAAAGAAACCAGGACCAGGGGTCACAAATGGAGATTAGATAAAGGCATTCAGATCAGAAAATAGGAGGCACTTTTTTACACAGAGAATTGTGGGAGTCTGGAAACAACTCCCTAGTAATGTTGTTGAAGCTGACACTCTGGGATCAAGAAGCTGCTTGATGAGATTCTGGGATCAATAAGCTTCTAACAACCAAACAAGCAAGATTGGCCAAATGGCCACCTCTTGTTTGTAAACTTTCTGTAAACTAAACTGACTAATATGACTTGGAAAATGCAGAACCACACTAAAATCATACATACATTTTCAACCATCTAATTGGTGAGTCACGTTAAACCTAAACAAGTTATAGTCTATCCTTGAACACTTGCAGAATATCTCAAACTAAAGGATACATCAAGTGATCATGCACATAGCTGTTTTCCTCACTTATATGCTGTTCTGTATATACTGTACTGTATATATAATGTTCTGAAGGTCTTGGTGTTTATTCACTTGGACTGCAGTTATCACTTACTTAGGCCTATACAAAGCTGTCCAGGCAAAAATAATAAACACAAGCAAAACAGTTTATGATTAATCCAAACATTTCAGTTTTCTAAAAATGTATTTGTTTGATAATACGAAGGAAGCATATTATCTCTAGAAAATAAATTTGCCATTGTGAAAGGTTTGCTATGCACGGGCAGTTAGAAGGCAGAAATCACATGATAACCAGAGATCGTCAAGCACATTTGCCACCGCAAGCCTGATACTGGGGACCACTCACCCTGTCACAGGGATTCTCTTATTATCTCCAGTACACCCCTTTATTGGTGTCTACTCACTTATACGTTATTCAAATAGAGACACACTACTATGTAATTTATTTCCATTTGCTGTACATCTATTTGACAATAAATAATTCAAAGATCAAGGAGCGTTGTAAACATGATGCCATTAGGGGTGTGCCGATTCACATGGTGAATCGTGAGATTTTTCTTGACGATACGATTATGGATACAGTGACCCCTGTATCGATACGTTTTTTAAAAAATAAAAAATTAATTTCAATAAAATTTTATCTGCTAACATAAACATGAGCATGCATTAATTCATGTCTACTCTGATAATTAGAGAATAGTATGTATTAGTATGTACTCTACCACACTCTGCCTCACTTACCAATCACTTTGTGTTCAGGTGTGTTTTTTAATTTGTTTTAAGTACGCTGGAAGCTGAGTGAAGGCGGGTTAAATAATGGAGGGTAATGGCGAAATTTGACCTGGTCCGACCAGTTTAAAATCCACAGTGTGTCTTCACTTTTGTTTTTTATTGCATCAAGGACACGTTTCATGTTCTTGATAAGAGTCACGCTGTGTGTAAGGCTCTCAAGTATTCAGGGAATACAACCAATCCGAGCGTCCATTTAAAACGACATCATTCAGATCGACAGCACATCATCGCCATCACAGTTACAGATGGTATCAGTCATTGGTTCCAGCTAATTATATTTTAAGAGTGTTATTTTTCTGTTACAAGATCTACATGTTTTTTTTTTTTTTTTTGATACCTAGCCCTAGATGCCATTGAATGCCAAGGGCCTTTTTACACACCTTTTCTGTGTGAATTTTTGATTCCAGACAGGCCTTGGATCTCATTCACAAAAGTATTTGCAATAAATCAACATTAATCAATTGAAGATATATATTTTGTATTGACAGTTTTTTCTCCCACTGCAGGTCTTGACTCAACATTTATTGATGGACAGGTGTAGCTTATACTCAGAATGATTTCTGTATTGGCATTTTTACCGATTGTGGATTAAACGACAGCAGCGTCAACTTTTCAAAAATCACAGGAGAAAATACTTGAAAATAAACACAAAATAGTAAAAAAAAAACTAAGCCCAAAATAACTATCTTTCATTCGTAACTTGTATTGCATGCATGAAAAGCACTACTTATCAAAAAAGAAAAAGTTCTGAAGGTATGAATTGGATGAGATGTAATTGCAGACTGAAAAGAGGCGATGCATTTAGTATGGGCTGAGACTGAACATAATCTGTACTTTCCCACAGGAAATTGCCCATGGGGGAATGAAGCAGTTATTGTCCTCTCCTTAGTCCAGTAATGTTACTTTGACATTTTGTAGAAATGCCACGTCAAATCTACACTATCTAGCGACATTTTAAGCTTTTATTATCTAAGTTATCAGTGACAGTCAATTACAATCTGTACAGGTATTTGTTGTCCCTAATGTGCTGAGTGTGAATGACTACACACATGGCATTTAGTCATCTTCTTTCTTTTGTATTTTCTCACTGAGGGTTAAAGGGAATAAATTCCTCTAGTTTGACTTCTATTGAGCAGCCATTTGCAATTCAGTGTGATGTCTGGTGGTATAGATTAGCCTACGAGCCACAGATGCTTAATGAAGAATGTGTATCCAAGGTTATATACTTATTATTATGGATTGTTGGTGGTGTATGAAGCCACTAAAGAAACCTAGAATCAAATGTGTGTGTGTTTTTTTTTTTTAGAGAATATCACGAAAGGTTTCCATGGGAATTAAGCTGCAGCTTTCTTCTTTAGCTAACACCCCAACTGGGAAAAAAAGTACAGGTTTCCAGGTTCTTTGAATAAATACTGGGTCAACAAACAGGACTTGTCTGGGACAAACAGTACAGAATATTAAGCCCCAAAAGTTCATGGTCCTGCTAAATAATTACAAATTCACTGCAGCACACACTTTCTTAAGCCTATCATTTCAGAATACATTTAAGATCTAGGCCTCACTGAACCCATTAAAGTGTTTTATCTTAATGCATGGGCTGGATGTTACTTAAACTCTTGGATGAGAATAATATTGTGAGCTGATCTTGCCAGCTTGGGGTCATAAGTAATATTTACAGAAGCTGCCCACAGGGGGAATCAAAACTGCAATGTGATATATGTTGTACTGCATAGGCTGCTGATCAATGGACAGTTATTGACAGTACAGTGGTAGTGGAAGAAGCTGGAGTCCTGGGCAGTGGGGTTTGGAAAGACCTTCAGTACATAACAGGAATATAGTATAAAAGTCCAGAAAAAAATTACTAATGTCACAATTGCCATTACTGGGTGTTTATGAATTAATTACCACTTTATTTAATTTCATTATTTTAATTGAAAGTCCTGTGTCAGTTTCAATTAAGAAATATAACCTGAAGAACAGGGCTTTACCATCTGGTAAGGCCCACCTCGTGCAATGTCCCAAACTGAAGATGAGGGCATTCAACGTAATGAGAAGGGCCTTACGAGACAGAAAGGCCCACTTATGAGGGTTCTATTGCTATTAGAAATTGAATATGTAAATAAAAAAATAAAAAAATAAAGAAAAAACATTTAAAAGTTTTTTTGGGTGATTTTATGCAGCACTAGTTTTTTGTTGCTAATGGGGGAGTTTCCATGTCTGGTTATTTCGTTTTGTGGCTGAATATAACGGCTACAGAGAGGGATAAGGTAAATCTCATTTACTCGTGAGCATGACTTAAAACATGGGAAATCCACCCCCATTTTCACATGGAAACCTGCATTTTGAAACTGCTTCCAATTCAGACAGCCTTGGGAGCATACGTGGAAGGTGTCTGGCACAGATCTCTGTAATCCTACGTCTCTGCCGGTTTTCAGCCGTGGTGATCTGCAATAGCTGGGTTGGACAGTTTCATTATATACCTTAATTATTCATTATTTTCTTTTTTCTTTAATTAATAAGTTGTGTGATAAATTAGTTGAAATATTATTCACTACTAACAGCATACCACCCCACCAATGGACATTTGAAAAACAATTTGGGCAAGAGCAGTTAAACATATTAAACAACAAGGCACAAGGCATTTACAAATCACAGCTTTATTACATGAGCGTAACACTGTGCTTTAGAGTTTCACTCAAACAAAATTTCACCTGACAACCATGGATTTCCAGGTGAGATTCTCTTGTGTACCTGTTCTCTGTGCATGGAATCCACATTTTACTGAGCTGTCTGCGAAAACTGCACAAGAACTCGATGCATTGCTAATTTGCATAACGACCGCTTCCCCTTCATTTGCATGACGTCAGCTGAAAAGAGATTGTATTGAGCATCCTAGCATTGTTAATATTATAATTAAAAAGTGACAGCCTTTTTATTTATTGTACATTTAATAAGCACATTGAATTGTTCAGCGAATATCAAAACATCCATGATGGGTTCTGAACACCTTGTCAGTGCAGCATGTTTCTCATAATTACTTTCTTCCAGAATACATCCTGTCTGCAGAGGTGATCGCTAAGTTGAATTCTGTCAATAACCATCGATCTGTCACAAGTCTGGAGTCAATTTAAAAAGCACTCCTGAATAACAGATTAAAGACTGCAGGACACTCACTCTGATAAAACCTTGCAATAAGATACTTCAAGCATGTGACACAATTGATGCTGACATTGTATAAAACAATAAAGCACAATATACAAATGTCAGGTGACATGATACTCTTGTTTTCTAGTATGAAAACCTACTCATGGAATTGCAGATGACCAATAAGCATTGTAAGCACTTGTAGATATTTAGCCCATGGGTGATAGCTTCATGCTTGAGCCTAATTACATGAGGCAGAGGGATACCCTGTATCCCTACTAACTTGAGGATTAAGCTCTTTTGGAAGTGTTCGCCTCATATTTTTGCTACCATTAGTTTTTGTTTGATAACAGCAGATCTGAGTTGCCAGACACCTGTCAATTACTAGAAACTTGCCCCTACCATACACTTTCAGCCACACAGTGAACAATCATGTGCTCAAACAGACACTGCATGGTTAGGAGCAGTTACGTTACATATTTGGTATACCCAGTGTTATCTGTAATTGACCAGACATTGTCAAAGTTAGAATTTGTATCAGCCTAATCTTATTCAAAACAAAAGTAGAAACACAATATACACATTAAATAACATTTTTGCTGCATCAATCCCAGTGGAGCTCAACCTCTTTAACAGACTATTTTGGTGGATTTCCTGCACATTATACATCTTTGAGACAGACGCTTGATAATAGCACTATATGGATAATGACTGCTCTCATTCTGTTAAAACATGCATTACTCTGCTGCAAAACCGAAACTACTATTTTAATTGTAATTTTAGAAAATTTAATCTATTAGTATTCCGGAAAGCTTGCTGTTTGAAGATGTCATTTTCATGTGGAATATGTCTGTACTACATGTTTACAGTTTTCAATTAATTTTCCATTCACTCATAATGCAAGTAAAATTGAATGTTCCTTAAACATTTACAGAAGATTGTCAATGGTCTGAAAACAAGTAAGGCCCATAATCTCTATTATAGACAGACTGCTGAAGAGCTCAGCCAATCAGATTGCCAGTATTCCTGTTTTCCATGGCACACTCCAATAATGACATCAACCATACCAAATTTAGTTTCTATAGTGCTTTGTTCTCACTTTCAGTATGGTTGATGCCACCTGCTTGAGGCCTCAGACACCTTCATCTTTTGAGTGAAAATGCCAATGGATTATAAAGATATAGAGTTTGTAAAGAATAGAAACCATTATAGTTGGGCTCTGTAACTTTTATATTAACTATTAATCAGTTTATAACATAGTTACAGTATGGTGAGTCCTTCTTGATATCTGTTTATATTCTAAGTAGCCTGCAGTGCAGTGGTTTGAGTGGTTTGAATGAAGTCGCTCAACACGTCCTTCCTGGTGACAAGCACTTCTGACTGTCCTGTATCTATTTGCTCTTTTGTCTTAATAAAAAGCGTGCGCTGCGTAACTGCCTCTGAAACGAAAATAATTTTATGTTGCAACAAAACCTGGAAACTATATTGATCGTTTGAAAAAAGGAATAACGCAGGCATTTCTCTGTCGTGAATATAGGTTGTCAAAAAGCACTCTGTTTTTTGGCTTGTTCAGCAACCATGTGACAAAGCAAAAATGATTAAAGAAAAAAAAAACAGCAGCAAAAAAAAACAAAAAAAAAAAAAACTTGAGGATCTGATGAAATTTTCATGTCGGGTTGATTTGGAATAAAAGCTCAGTTGGGCATCCTTGCCCAGTTGATTTAAGATTTGGTCCACTTTGAAACAGTTCATTTCAGATTGATTTTGAATAAAAGTTTAGCTTCAATTTGCGATTTTTGCTTTTTGTACTGAGTTTGTTGGCATTTCATCTTTACTTTAGTGTGTATTATTCTAAAGGGTTCTATTGTATATTTGTATAAAGGTGCTATTCAAAATTAATGGAATGTTTACTCTACAGCACCATTTTGTATCCATTTACGATGCAATAACCCAGATATATATCAGCTTTAAAATCTTGATTCACCATGGCACTCAATTACATGAAGAAGAGACTTTCACCACACAGTGCAGGGCATGAAGGCTGAGATGCAGGTATAACCCACTTGCAGATATCAAACAAACCAAAACTATATGTGACACCAATATTTGTATATCTGTATATGGTATCTTTTACCTTGTTTATTTATTTCTTTACACAGCTGTGTTCCACTGCATTCATCCCAGGGATGAGAATGATTTCAGTTCCAATGATAAAGAAAATAAGCAAACACACACAAATTCAACCAACAACTAAAGAAAAGCATGACGGTTTTACATTCAACCAAAAACAGTCTCTCCTTTTAGTTCTCTTCCGGTCTCCTATGATCACAAATGCCTTGCATAATAAAGCAGGGTGTAAATTCATCTGTGAGTATCTACTGTTATACTGAACACATATTAAACACTTCTTTGCTTTATCTGATTACTCTTTCCTCAGGATGCTCCTAAAACATTGCACCTGTGTAGCCAGATGGATAAAACAGTACCCATACTCCATTTTGTGTAAATGTGTTCTTGCCCTGTAAGAATATTGCCTCAATCTCAGTGTGTGCTTATGGATGCAATGCATACATAACATAGTATAATGATAGTAATGATACATGCTCCTGGAATATCTTCTATTTAAATATTTCCTTATACGTTTATCTTAATAGTTGTTAATATAACCTGACCTTCCTCTACTGCATGTATCTGTTTAAAAAATACAGCCTTTCATTAAAAAATAGGCCACAATTCTTGATTTCCATGGGCTAAGGAATTTCCTTACCAAGTTTCATGCGAATTGGATCTCAGACGCCTCAGCTATTTTCTCACTGACAGCTGATATGCAGGGTAAGCGAAACCCTTCCACATTTAAGCAGTTTGATATGATATATATAGTACTATCGAGCATGTCAATTTAGGCAATTTCACAAAACTGCACCGTTTAAAAATATAATGAGCAATTTATTTGAAAACGAGTGTAGATGCAGGAAAGCTTATTAACTCCACTGCATCACATCCCTTTCAAAATGAATTTCTCTGTTATCACAAATAGTTGCTACTTTCATTAATTATCCACAGTTACATACAAAACACACTTTGATAGATTGTCTGCATGTATTAACATAATTGCTGTCTATAATCATTGACAGTTTTTATAAGGAAAGCATCTGTCGTTCACAAAAAGAATGCATTAAACAATGGGTCCGTCTGCATAGTGTTTGTAAAGGGCACACCTTGTGTATTAATTTCACTCTGTGTACCGTTCCCATGGGCTGTCTACATGCAGCGTCAATGGAAAAAGATGGAAAAAGATGTGTTACCTGTAGATCAACACACTTGGGTCACAACAACTTCGGTTTAGCTGTTGACAGTTTTGTCATTCCACCATGCACCATCAGTATTAACTTACACTCTCCGGAAAAAAGCTGCGCTCTTTGAGCGCATCCAATCTTGGAGTGGGGGTGGGGGGGTTAGGACGGAGTGCCATTGTTGGCTGGAACACCAAGTTTTGGGTCTTTACAGTATAAAAGACCCAAAACTTTACAGTATAAAAGTATTCCTTTTTTCATATTGAAATCTCTCCAAATAATCCCCAAGAATAATAAAATGTGGTCGTTTATAATACCCTTTCACTACACAAGTCAGAAGAAGCACTTTCAGCTGCTACACTCTTCATTTTATAATTAGTTTCAAAGAATGCCCACAACCGTGCCAAACACCCCAAGCCAATTCTGTTTAATTTTAAAAGTACAGTGTCTACAGTATGCACTTTGTTAGAAAAACTAAAAAGGAAAACACCAAAGGACCAAACTAAAAAAAAAACAATCCCAAGTTAGCTTCACTCAACATATTTATGCACACAAGACATGGGCTAGATTATATGAATCACATTAAGTAGTATTACTCTAGAGGGAGCTGTAACAGCTTTGAGATGAGCAGAAGTAGCAACTAATGAGATTTTATACGTTTGTCACTTTTGTCTCATTCTCAGACATCACTGCGTAAAACAATTAACTACTTCTCTTATCTATGACTTCTAAATGAGGCAATGAACAGTGAATACCCATATTAATCACATTTGTGCCTTGGCACAAATAAAGTATATTCTCTATGTTACCTTGACAATAATCTAGTTCATCCCTGCAAGAGCAGAAAAGTGTAAGCGCATTCTTACACTAGAAACCGACCGTGGCATTATGTAGATAATTAGAGTAGGTAGGTTGGCCCCAGGACTACTGATTCTACACTTTATTGTGGTGCAACTCAGAACTCCCGCTGCTATCCGAAATTCATTTTTACTGGTTTGTCAGCAAATGATATATTCAATGGAGACAGATACTTAATCTGATTTGTTATACTTTCATTAACCTGACTGAAATTGTGAGGGGGTTAATTGGACTGAGCAGTAAACAGCAGTAAACATTACTAATGCTTACACTAGTAATGTTATTTAAATGAAATGGTCCTTATGGCTTTTATTTATTGCAATGTTTTGAAAGTGTTGTTTTTCAATAAAACTTTTTTTTTTTTTTATTAAATACAGTAGTTTACTGGTACTATGCATGCAAAGAATAAAAAATGTCTTGCCATTTAATTACACACTTAGTTTAAGTGTTTACGCTCAATATACAGTTCAGTTAATGCTCTATGTTCAGCACCTAAATTCTGCACAGACATGCTTACTATCAGACTTTCACCTTCAGTATAGGATGCAAATTTCTTAGTATTACTTTATAACTACTTAGTATTTACTGGCATTTATATCTTAATATAGTGATAACAAATTCAACACATTTGTTTCATATCTTCAAATTATCCTCTTAAAATGATTAATGAATACACAATGTGGTATACTTTAGCAATTAAATAACTGCAGTAATATTACACCAAAGCAGTAAGAGAATATTAGTGGTATTAAACTACGTTTTACTTGATGGTAAGAGCTGGTAATTCCGATAAAGACGGGAAATTGTCAGGTAAGGCCGCCACTGCGTCCTTACCTGACCCATGTTCTGGGAAGGCTTTCCAGCACACACTGCTTAACTGATACAGTAGGTGCGTTCACTTCAGACAACATGTGTAGTCACCACTGGACAGGTCAGTTGAGGTCTAAAACCAGAACAACCATGGTTGTTTTCATGTTGCAGGGACTCCCTGGAAGCAATCACATTGATGTGATTGGCAACAGAGAAAAGAAGAGCAACGACACGCTCAATGAATGCTCAGGCAGTTTATTAGTGCAGAGACCAAAGGGTGTCTGCTTGAACACAGTAAAAGCAGAGCGGGGCACTACAGGGAAGCAGCCCCCTCTCACGAAGACCACCGGCCCTCGCCCCGAAACCACCGACACCCAGTGTCCCCTATGTTTATACAAGCATACACACCCGGTCTCTCCCCACATTTATAACAGCCCCACTCAATGTTTAATTGCCCCTTTTTCCCAGTTACAGGTTACCGATGACCCTATGCGATGTGCAACTAATTTGCATAGAGCCCCCGTGCAAGTCACAATATTCATAAATGTATTTATATTTATACCTTGTTAAAAAATGTACATTGATTCAAATGGCGTCATCAAGAGAATGGCACCTTTCCATACAATCGATTCAACCATTTCATCACTTAATATAAACAAGATAATAGCCTAATAATCTCCTGGACACTGGATTTCAACTAAATGCTAGGGCAAATCACAAACAAAAGAAAAAAAAACACTTTGAAGTGCTGCCTTTACTTTTTTTTGTTCAAATGCAGCTTATACAACGATACTGTATGTATTGTGCGTCACAGTTCACACAGAAGGAGGGTTCTGAACATAAATGATCAGTCAAATGCTGCAAATCCATAATTGTTTGTGTGCAATTTATTACGTGATTGTTGTGTTCGGAAACAAACCCTCAAACATTCGGTAATATCAATTATCATGCACATTATACTGTTTGTAATCCGTTATTGTACACAAATAGATATTTTATGCTTATGTTTTAAAGTGTATATAATGCATATAAACTAAATATATACTCCTAGCCAATGAGTACTATCCACCTACCAGATATGGTATTTAAACACCCAGCCGTTTCTTTTGTTATTTTAGTGCAAAAAAAACAGACTAAATTGTCAAAACAATTTTTTTTGCGATTCTGTAACTTAAAAATTATCACATGGATTTTCACAAAACTTGGACAAAGAAATTCTCCATCACACGGACATGGAGCATATGAAATGCCATCCCGATTTGTTCTGAAATGGCCGAGAAAACATACCCTCTGAAAATTGGGTTTAAACAAGGCTCTGCCAGCCACTCTTACCTCTAATGGCGCTATTGCACTGTTATAATAAAACAATTACCTATTAATTGCTTTGTAATATAGGTGCCTAGTACTGTAACTGTTTTAGCCTTAAATTAATGTAATTGTCTAAACAATGAATGGCTATTATCAGAAGGTGTTAAGTCTTAACTACTTTCTTGTTTGAAAAATGTAGAGGTCTGATGTTACAAAGGAACTTGGCCTCTTGTATCCCCTCTGGCATTGAATGCACCAGGTTTTTCTGAAAGAAATAAAAAAGGATCTCATTCTACTCTTGAGTAATTCAATTCTTCAGGTCAAATGCTCATTAGTATTTGCCATCTTTCTTTTTCTTTCCACTGAAGTTAAAAACATTTTCAACATGATTAAGGTCAGAGAACTTGGCAGCATATAGAGTCCAATCATTTTCTGAACGAAGCAGCTCATATCTTCTAGATACCTACAAGCTCTTTTAAAATATGGTACAAATTTTCCACAGATTATTATTAGCAGTTATGGATTGCCAATGAATTGTTCACATTCCAATACACAAGATGTTTGTCTCCAGTGTATTGTAGAAAGTCTTTGGAAATTGAGCAGGGCTGCTGTATGTTTTAAAATGAGAAACAGTTTGATTTTATTATAGAAATACATGAAAAAAACGTAAGTGCATATGTCTATATTTCCTTTATTTTTCATATGATAAACTAAGTACTGTTAGGAAAATTAGCAATGCGGCCACCAGTAAGTGTTCAGTCACAGGAAATTGGGAGAAGAAATCGAGCCTGTCAAAGATCTTTTATTTGGGCTTAAGTTTGGCAACAGTAAGAAATGCACCTACGGCACGCCTCTCAAAGATGGCACGATGGATATGCACTTAAGTTTATTTTCCCCTCTGTTTACCGTCATGCCATGTGGAATACCAGTGTGTATATAACATGCAAGTTAGTAGTCCTGTTGACTTTTTAAAATTGTATTTTTGAACATATCACTTTACAAGATAACTGAACCATATGTCTAAATATCTGCATAAAATAAATAAAAAAGTTACTACTATTTTACTACTGGAAAATATACCTTGCACTGGTAATATATTTAGGGCTTGAATTTTTCAGTTTGTATATTTTGTTTGGTTATGTAGCAGGGCGGTAGTAAGCCCTGCTTATTGATATGTGTTTGTTTGTTTTATTTTCAGAACGAGGGTTCCCCCTCCGCCCCTGTGTTATTTTGTGTTTATTTTGATGATTTATTGTATTTATGTCGGCGAGCGCCGTATGTTTTACTGTTTTGTATTTTTACGGCGTAGTCGGTTTGTTTTGTTTAGCGTGGATGGGTAGCCCCATCCACAATATAATTAAAACTCGTGCAAATGGTGGAGCGATTCCTTCGTCTGCCCAACTGAGACGTGAATACTTAACTAAAGTTGCAGAGTATCACAAGCAGGAGATTATTGAATTGGTAAAATAGTCTGGTTGCTTGTCAGTGGTTACACTGACGAGTCGATTGATGCACAATCGATATCAAAAGTCATGTAAACACAGTTTTCGGAAAATGTATCGGAATATTCTGAAAGTCCGTTTTCGGAAAACAGCACCTAGAAATTTCCGATTAAATTCCGAAAACTAACAAAATGTATATCATGTAAACACACTTTTCGGAAAACTTATTCCGATAGCATACTGCACATGTGCAAACTTTGACCTTCATTCCTGCACGTGGTTTTAGAAAACAGAGAAAATGATCATCTGTAATCAGTCTGCATGCAATCATTTGTCTAGTTAGGGATAAAGTAATACATTTGTTAAGTCTGTATGTATTTGTTAATAGCCCATACTGAAGCAGCACATATTTTCCAGCTTTAAAATAATGTGATAATTTAAAAGAATGTCTGCAAAAGAAACTGGTAATATAGAACAGGATGAGCTGTTGGAAAGGCTGATTGCACATTGTGGGGAATCTGAATAGAGGTATATGATAGTAATCTTTGAATTTAAGACCTGACACTTCGATAAAGCACTATATGGATTGGTCTCCGTTCTATCGCAGAAATGTCCGGTCTGTTCAAACCGTACTTATGCTACTACAGTACTTTGCATGCAAAAATATCCTGCATTTTCCAAAAACCTCAATCCATGTATACAGTCGAATTCTAATTAGATTTTCTATCGTTAATCATGTAAACACAGAAAAGTGACGTTTTAAGAAAATCAGTTTTCTGATTCAGTTTTCCGAAAACATTAGTTTTCGGAAAACACTTTGTCATGTAAACGTACTGATTAACAGGACAAGCCCACAACTGATCAAATAAGGGACAGAATGTTACAGAATGATTCAATTGTGAATGCCATCCAGTCTTTTGATGCAAATGTAGCATAGTAAGACCGATGTTGGTGGACCAGATTTAAAAATTCTGTATACCAGAGCTCACTCTATTTGTCCAGTTTATTTTTTAGTTCTTACAATGTAAAGGATTAGGCACAAAGGGATTCACATAACCACATGGTGCGCAGGGTGAGTCATGCAGTCAGGGGAGTACAGGTTCATGTCCTGGCTTTGCCAAGTTGTCGATCTTCGCAGGGATGGAATGGGAATGGATTGCTTTACCTCAGCTACAGTGTCTTCAAGACTTGAATGAGTAATTTGAGAATGCCCAGACCTTTAGTTATCCTGTTGTGAGGAGTTGCTCTGGTTAGGGAACATAATTGGACATACATTGAGGAGGAAAATGGAGGTAAAACTGTAAATTAAACGTAAAAGTATTTAGAGGCTATTTCATCCATATGACAATTTTGTTCAGGTTTCAAATGAATCCCAAACACGAGAACAAAAGATTATAAGGTAGTTTATTTTAGATCATTTTAAACATTAATGTTAAGTAATCACATCACATGTCACATTTGACTGGTCAGTCAATACACAGATGAATGGGAAGTTCTCTAAATAAATGCCAAATGTAAAAGTTCATCCTGGCACGATTCCATGTTTGAGAAGATGAGAATTTTAAAATCATGGCATTTTTGTCAGTTCGTTTACATAAGTGGTTTTGTCTCCTATTTATTTTGTAATTTACGTTTCAAGCCATTACCTGAAATACACCATGTAAAAGAATAATGCACTCGGACTACAAAAAAGAATGATTCAAAGGCAAAGTAAAATGATACAGTCATTCAAGCAATAGCTTTTGCAAGCAACACATGATGAACACACATACACACATATACTGTATATATATGCATTTGTAGTATACTGAATACACAATTTTGACAGTTCTTTTTGTGTGAAAACCATTAAGCAGAAGCATTTGGAAATGTAAGTTTAAGTTTCTACATATTACTGAGAAAAAAAACGATGGTATACTTTTACTGTGGAGAACTGTACATTGTACTGTATGTTTTATATATTTTATATCACAACCGTTGATAAGTATTTCATTATCACAATATATTACACTATTATAATGAATAAATAAGAACACTGGGATCTGTTATTTAACTATTTATGTTTTTTTTCTTCTTCCTGATATAAATTCTATTACAAGGAAATAAAAGAAAAAATACCTTAAAACTCACTTTGCTAAGTGTTGAAGTCAGATGTATTTTAAACGGAGAGTTAAGAAAATACTGGAATTGCAGTCAGAGAGAACAAGGTGCTGATTAGACATACATTGGGAGGCACACATTGAACAAATGTAATGCTACTAGCCTCTACACCCTGCATTTAAGATAAACTATGCTTAAGCAACATGGGAGACTAATTATAATATAACTAATTATATTGGGCTTTATTATGGAAGACAAGGCTAGCTTAATACAACGTTTCTAGAGCCTTTTTTGTGCCTCCTGTGAATTCCAATGCATTTCCCAAGGGGTTACTAAGATACAACAAGAGTAATAGTCTACATTAACCCATGTATGCTGATAACAAGGGTTTTAATTAGTGCCAGAACCATATCAAAGACAGCACTGCAGTCATTTAATAAAATGAAATTTGTGGAATGGAATGAAAAGTAATCAAGTTACAACAATGAAAATTGAATAGGGATGTGCAGACAACTGAAGCAGTGTCATGCCCAATTAATGTCCCCTTGCCCGCAAATCCATTCGTTTTGTGACTGAAACCCTAAAGGAGACTTACTAATGGCATACTACCTGGGTATATTAATTATGTTTAACAATATTTATACAGCTAATATTGTCTTGCTATACTACTCTTACGCACAGTTTGTATTTTCATTTCACAATCCAAACACAAGGTGACTTCACCATCATACTTGCTCACGTTTGGAAACTGTTCAGCGGGATGCTCATCCCCCGCGGGGGTGTAGGGGGTGGGGGGTGGTGGGGGGAGGGTGCGGTGTTACACGCATCATACACATGGGAGGGGTCATATGCAAAATACACTCTATCATATAATAAAAGATGTATCCCCTCAACTCAACACCGCACGACCAGCATGACAGTAAACACAGACACAATGAAGCGTTCTTACCTTTGTATACTGGTAAGTTAGTGATCAGCAGATGTGTCAATCACACGAAAAGCACAGTGTTTTCACTAACTCTACTGTGCAGAATAAATGAATTTTTTTCTATGTGTAATTATCGGGAATTTCTTCCTATGCATCGGGACGTGGGACATTTGCTAAGAAATCGGGACTGTCCCGACCATATAGGGACTGTTGGCATGTATGCACCATTATTAAAAGGGTTACAAGTGTTTAGTTGAATGTCATTCAACTTTTATCCCATCTGTTGCACTAAAGTTAGGCTGAGCTTTGGAGCCAGAAAGCTGAAACTTTATCACCATATGAATTTCATTGCATCTACCAGTATCCCACAATGTATGTGGTATGTCCAACAGCAACAATGCATATTACACATCCAGGAAAGCTGGGATAAACAATTATGGATGTTTTAAATAAAAGACCTCAAACAGACATGTGTATATGCACTCATTTTCATATTATCTCACTCTCACGGATGCGCAGCCTTGCTTATCTCACCCATAAAAAAGCAAGTACCTGTATATTGGTGTTTGATACTAAATCCAATTTTAGCACCCACGAGTTTTCAAGATCCTGAGTAAGTGAACACATTACGGTAATAATAAATTAATAAATCAAATAAAAGATAGATTTCAAAGCTTTAAAGTATTTAAACACCCCATCTCCAATTTGTGGTGCCTTATATATTTTTTTCTGGATTAACTTTGTGCTAATTCGTGCTAATTCTTTCTTTATTTGTAAAATCCTAAATGTTGAGTTTGGAAGGTTAACTATTATGAAATCTTTTCAGGCAGTTCCTGTGCCTTGACATGGTGACAGCTGGACCACCAATGAAAAAAAAAAAAAAATTGTATAAATTGTATATGGTATCTGAAACAAAAACACATTGGAAATGTGTAAAAAATGCCAAGTTATCAAAAGTGCCCAGCCATTTAAAGTGGAGATATCAAAAACACAAGCCAAGTTTCAAGAAATCATAGGGACAGCCTTGCCCAGCACAGAGCAAACAGGCACAAAGCGGTGGGGGTCAATGTATGTAGTGCTTTGCCCTATAAAGCCGGGCTATTAAAAAATTCAAAGCAGACTAAATAAATAGCAGAGTAGTTGGTGTGTGAAAGAAGGGGCATGAGCAGTAGTTAGGACATGAGCAGTGAGACAGAGTGACGAAGACGGCAGAACGAGAGTTGAACGTGCTGGGCTGTGCTGTGTTGTTGCAGAAAGTAATGCTTGTCCTGGTTTTTGTCCTATAGGCTACAGCATTTTGAAGAAATAAACGGCGGCATTTGGAGCTGCTAGGATCGTTCGTTAAAGAACAGGTTGAATTTAGCGACCTGAAAGGTCAAAGAAACTGAATCCAGTCTACGGCAGCGGCCAGGCTGTGTATTTTTTCGTCTTCTTTTTATTTATTTTTATTTATTTATTTCATTATTTCATTATTTATTTTTACTTTCCAAAATTTAAACAGAGTACTAGAAGTTCGTTTTTGTTTGGGGACTTATTTTTTTAACGACTCTGGGATGGACTGTCTAAATATATTTTTGTTTGGAAAATGTTTCTACCGGGGCTGCTCTAAAAATGCTGTTTGAAGATTGATAAGTGAACACACACAGACATATATATATATATATATATATACATATATATATATACATATATATATATATATATATATATATATATATATATATATATATATATATAGTGCACCGATAATCGGTAGCCTATCGGCATGGAACCGATATAAGGGAAAAAAACACAATCGGCTATCGCCAGTTTTTGTTATTTTAGACGATAATGTACACAGATATTCATGCTTGAATTTCTTCCAGCACAGAATTTAATGTTTGGTCAGATGCGCTTACTAATTACACAAGAACACTGAGACACTCATTTTCCCAGTGCTGTGTAACTTGCGACCAAAATGCAGTAAATACGTCTCAAAACAGCAGTGTTTTGTATTTTTTTTAAAATATCTGAAGACAACAGTAGGATAGCGAGTTGTGTGCAGAACAGACTTGATGCTACATTAAATCAACACACATTTTCCCCACTCACTCCCCCTTCCCATGCTAAGTAACAGCATTATCTGTTCCTCTTACAATACATGTAACACAAAACAGACGAGACAAACTGACAACAAGTCCTGCAACAAAGCAACTGTCCAGGTCGTTACAATAGATTTTTTAAAATTTGAAAGTAAAAATATATGAAAGCACCATGACCTATGTACACAAATCTTCACTAATATACAATTGAACAAGAACTGTTGAGTATTTATTTTTGTTTCATACAGTATTAAATGGCAGTGTTTATATCTGATAGTGAAAAAGAATAAATAGTCTATATTGATTTATGTATTCATTTATTTCAATGTTTATTAATGTATTTATTTACTTATGTTTTACTTTTACCAGATACATAGGCTATCCATCAGCATAGCTAATTCTTAGAAATTAACATTCCTTTTTGTCCAGTGGGAACCACAAATAGTGTTTCTCTCATCAACCAGTATCGAGAGGAAACCATACTTCCTTGCGCCAATAGGGACCACAATGAGCGTTGACAGGACACCAGAATTTTTTCAGAAATCAAGACCATAATCTCAGAATGATGGGAATGACTCGAAAAAAAAATCTCTAAAATGTGAAAAATAAATAAGTCCTGAGAATTCTCAGCTGGTTGACGTCATCTTTCAAAATACTGCTTGTTTTCTTAACTAATAGTGTAGTACTGACAGTAACACAACATGCTTGCAAAATGAAGGTTACAGTTTCAAATCCCACGCTTGCTAGTCCTTTTTATATATTCAATATTATATAAAAAATATTTTTTGCAGGCAAATGTTCAATTTTTTGTTTTTTTAAATTTAGTAGTCGCCAATTATTTTTATTGTTTTCTCCCCAATTTAGTAATGTCCAATTATTTTTAGGCTCAGCCCACCGCTACCACCCCTGTGCTGACTCAGGAGGGGCGAAGATGAACACAGGCTGTCCTCCAAAGCGTGTGTCGTCAGTCGCCCGCTTCTTTACACACTGCAGACTCATCATGCAGCCACCCAGAGCAACAGCGTCGGAGGACAACGCAGCCCCTGGCAACTTACTGGCAAGCCCGCAGGCACCCAGCCAGACCACAGGGGTCGCTGGTGCGTGGTTAGCAGAGGACACACTGGCCGACCTATCCCCCCCGGGTGGCGCTCAGCCAATTGAGCGCTGCCCCCTGGGAGCTCCCATCCTCGGTCGACAAAGGAATAGCCTGGACTCAAACCGGCAATGTCCAGACTATAGGACGTATCCTGCACTCCACGCGGAGCGCCTTTACTGGATGCGCCACTCGGGAGCCCCTCAAAAAACATAAATAAATCATTTAATATAAATTTCACAATAAGTGCGTTCCTGTGACAGAGAGAATGAATCTCCCTCCAGACCTGTGAGGGTGCTGTGTAAAGGGAACAGAGTTCCCCAGACTGGATGGTCTGACCATTCATTCCAGGGAAAGGTGGAAGTCGGCCATCTAGAATGGGGTCGGAGCTATGGTACACCAAGTCATCGCCCCAGAAGGGAAGCGATGTGGCAACCGCGGATTGGAGGAGAAACGGTTGCACATTGTGTTACGGGTACGTGGCTAGGTGATCTGTTCCTTTGTTATGGTTAAGAGCGAACCGCTAAAGGAGAACCAAAATTGTACCATAACTGTTTAGTGTTTGTTTGTTTTTTTGTCGTGTCTAATTATATAATTGTTTGTTTATTAGACAGCTAACACGTACCGGAAGCTGTCCCTTAAGGCCAGCACCAACCTGGACAACACTTCACAACTGTACACTAATAAATTGTATTTCACCACTTGCACGTTAGCACTCACTCTGGACTTGTGATCGTGTGTGTGTCTTTGTGCGTGTTATACTGTGTTTATTATTTCGAGACTATAACCCGTTGTTTGAAACAGTGCAATACACATTGCTGTGTATTGCCTGGGATTATTCTTTGTGGTCGCCAGAACGGGATTACAAAAATAAACCATTGTTTGGATCGTGAACTTTGTTGTCTGTCTTCTGTTTCATAAATCACATCACCTCTACACCTGTGCACTGCAAATCACTTTGCCACAGTTCCCTAGTATATTTCCATGTTGACAAAACAAGTTAATTGTCATTAAACCCGGATATTCTGTAATATAAATATGCGTGGATAGAAGTGCCTGGGGTCTTCAAAAATCTGCAAAAAATGGAAGGAGGAGGACGACATTTTTACCTTACTTTGGTGACTTATTTCTCTTTCTGTATCACAGGCATTGACTTTTTTTCTACATTTCACCTAAGAGTGTTGGGAACTACAAATTAAAAGTGAAATGGTGCTTTTGGCTGATTTACTGTTGCTGTGCCAATACCCTGAAAACATATAAACTATCCTTGCTGTATAAAGAGTCTCTGGCAGTTCTCGCTGGTAACTTGGCGCGATCACAGTATTAAAGTTGAACCTGTCTAAAATGGTCCTTCATAGTCAGGTGGTCTTTACTGTATATCCAGGTGGTTTATGGGCAGAATGGAAAGAGTTTAAATGGATTATTCCTTTAGTACTTCATGTTAGACTTAAAAAATTAACATTTTTTATTTATTTTTATTTTTTGTAAAGCATATGGAAAACTACAAAGCGATATATAATTCAATATGTTAACGTAACATTATTCAGCAGGTTTCATTTGACTTTATGAAGCAAAATGTATTAATTCATTAGGGTGATGCGAAACTTTTGGCCATAGCTGTATGTCATGAATTGCACAACCGTCTGAGTACATTTAGCTTTTGTATAGTTAGTTCACATTTAGGTTAGGTATGCAGGTTGGCGTGAAAAACACTTCTCACCTGCACGCACAGCTAGAGCTTGAGCGCAGTAGAATGTTCGGCAAGGCGCTCAGCTTTAGAGGAATCGCAGGGTTAAATTAAACGGTCCAGTGTCAGGACTAGTCTGTCAGAGGTAGCGATAGAGAAGTCACTCCTGAACTCTGCCGATTGTCACCCCGGCTATTCACCATCGCTCTCTATTACCTTCCCCGGTTCTTCTTTAGTAGGTCATTCGACACAAGCGCAATTAAACATGAATCTTCTACAGTACATTGTTTCACAGCAACAGACTGTCATTTACACAGACCTGCTCATCTAACATTTTAAGAATAAAATTAGGGTAAAAAAAATAGTTTAATTGTTAAGTTAAAAGAACCAAGATAAAAATCCAGTTTGTAAAAATACAGCAATACAAAAAAATATATAATACAATTGATTGATCTACATTGCACAGTGTTATAGTGCAGCAGTGTGGAGTAGTGGTCAGGGCTCTGGACTCCTGACCGGAGGGTCGTGGGTTCAATCCAGGTGGGGGACACTGCTGCTGTACCCTTGAGCGAGGTACTTTACCTAGATTGCTCCGTAAAAACCCAGCTGTATAAATGGGTAATTGTATGTACAAATAATGTGTAAAAAAAAAATAATAATAATAATGTAATTGTATGTAAAAATAATGTGATATCTTATAACAATTGTAAGTCGCCCTGGATAAGGGCGTCTGCTAAGAAATATATAATATAGTGTAGTGCATTTTTGTATTCCTTGTAGTCTGCTATTTTTAATAAAGTAGTACTATCAAGATCTGTGATACCGGGTGATAGATAGCTATTTAAAATAAACAACACATTATTTAAGTGGAACAAAACAAATTATTGTGTGTGTTTCTACTGTGCCACAATTATATATTTTTTGTATGTGTGAAAAAGTATATTTTTATCCTGACATGTATAAACCTACTTATTTCTTATCCGTAGAAACATTTTTTTTGTATTATTAAAATAGTTTTCTGTCTGATTTGTAGGTGGAAGATTATATCAAGATGTTTGCCTTGTTTGATTTTTTTAGAAAAAATACAGCCGATAATCTGCAAGGTTTCTTAGATTGAGGATGCAGAAGGCTTAACTTCACTGGACCTATTTCAGAACACATTGTAACGACCCTGATGATGGCAGCATCCTGGACGTTGTGTTTGTCTTGTTTGTTACGTCCCGTTTAAGGTTCCGTGTATTGTGAGGGTGCGTGAGTGCATGTGTGTGTGTGCAGTGGGCGGTTCCCCCGGAGGCTATAAGTAGGAGAGGCAGGGGGCCGCGAGCGGGAGAACGCGTGTGGATGTCTGACTGGAGAGAGACTGCGGGAGACAGAGTACCGGCTGAGAGAGTGCTTGTCTGTGAAGCAGTGTGTGAACCCCCAGTGAGTCTGCGGTGTAAAAGAGAGAGACAGATATTTATTATTTTGGCGTGAACCCCAGCCCAAACAGGGTTTCGTTGTGTTTATTAAAAAAAGAGAATAAAAGTACGTGAAACCTCATCTGGTCTCCCCCGAGTCTGTCTCACCCCCATAGCACAGAACGCTCCAATATGTTGTGAACTGGCCAAGGGGCGAGAAAATAATTAAAATGCCCTGCAAAGATCATTGTCATTAGCGGGAAGCTGCGTGTACTGCAGAAATACATAAATAAATAATAAATAACAAAGAAAGAATCTGTTTATTTTAGAGACCACCCTTAATCCTTCCTTTGTCATTATAACCAGGTTACAGTTTGTTTTAAATTGGGTCATCGTTGCCAAATTAGCTATCACCACTTGTATAGAATTTGTGGATTAAACAACAGCGTGACAATCATTTAGTGAAAACATTATTAAAGTGTAGGTACACAGACTAATCAGCAAAGCTTGTAAAGCATGTAGAAAAAAATGATAAGCTAGAGTAAACAATTGTAAATTCATAGCAAATTTCATAGCAAAGCTATTGTTTCTATACATCTATAATGTTTGTTTTTAAATGTGTTATAAAATGTACATGGTCTGTAATCTTAAAATGCCAATGACTAGATAATATATGTTCGAAGACGGGAAAGGGTGGTATTCACCTTCAAACAATTATTTTCAATGTAGAAGAATATTTTAGATTACATTCATTAATTTTATATATAAAACATGTATTTTCTGTGAACTTACTTTTACATTTCACAACTGTTATGTTTTTAGTGATTCCTGATGTTGTCGGAACACTGGAAGGGCTTCTGAGCTGTGCTACTCAGCCGGGGCCTGAGGCACTAGGCATGCACAACCAAAGTGATGCCCATGACAACATCTGTGGCTAGGCAAGAACCTGTTGCTAATAAGGAGCAAGAAACAGAACAAACCAGTAACTTAAAACTACAGTTCTGAACTTATGTAATTTCATAAAATAGAGGGCAAAAAAATAAAGGGATCGAAGGAAGCGCTGCGCTGGTGGAAAGTTCCGTCAAACATCCGCCAGGGCGTACGCTTGGGTCCCATCTTCCGAAGGGAGGTTATCACGACCGACGCTTCCAACCAAGACCCGCGGAGTGTGGTCAGGACCCTGGAGGTCAAGTGCCTCAGTCTCTCGCCCGCTCTGTCTCCTGCACGGGGTGCTAAGCGAGCCAAGCACGAGACAGGCACAGGACATCTCAGACATAAAGAACCAAAAATGGCCCAAGTCCTAGAGCAGCAGTTCCCAAACCGTGGGTCGCGACCCCAGCCTTTCAATGGGGTCGCAATACTTGTGCAATTAAAAAAAAAAAAACTATTTTAATTTAAGAAACAGGCACTTTCATTTATTATTATTGGCACATTTTACTCCAAATGAGTCCTCATTTTCTCTTCCTGCCTTTGTCTGAATGTTCTGAACTGGTTACCTAGCAACCAACTAAGGCTTTTTCCGCTGTTACATGTCAGCTAATCAGCACGTCTGTACCGGTCTTGCATGCCAACCAATCAGCGGAATACACTTCTTCGACTATATTTGCTGCGAAGGGAGTTCAAAAAGTTTTACTGTATTGTAGCGTTTGCTGCTACAGGATAATGCTGCATGAGCTGTTTGGAAGCTCAATGACTAATGGCAACATTGTGTTAATACAAGAACTAGCAGTACATTGCGAGATGGCAACGTCGCCCTCACAGGCAGCCACTGATTCCTGAACACCTCATTTTGTTGTTGGCAAGAGTTTGTGCAAGATACAGCAGGCAGTGGCAGTTTTCAGAACGAACTAATGCTGCACTTCAGTCTGTTTCATCAGTATCCGCCACCTCCCTTTCAAGTGCCCACTACACGCATTTGCCCAAGTGTGGTGTTGAATGCTTACTCAGAAGCGGTCAGCCGTCCGGACGGGTAGGGTTTCTAGGGCAGGGTTTCTAAGCCAGGGTAGTATAAACAGCATCACCTGATCCCCTATATGCAGTATTGCCTGAATGAAAGGGAAATATACATAACATCTCCGCCGGTTTTCAGCCATGGTGATCTGCAATACCTTGGTGAGTTTCATTTTATACCTCCAAGTTCATTTTTAATTAATGAGTTGTAAGAAATTAGTTGAAACAGTATTCACTACTAACAACATGACACCCCACTAATGACATTTGAAAAGCAAGAGCAGTAAAACACAGTATTAACCAACCAGGCACAAGGTATTTTGCTTTATAACAGCAGCTTAGATTCACTCGTGTACAAAATGTCACTAGTAATCTTCAAAAACAGCACGAGTACTTTACGCATAGCTAATTTACATATCAACCCCCACCTTTCCCATTCATTTGCATGACATCCGGTGAAAAGCCCGGTTTACTCGAGTAAAATAAACTGAGCGAATAGAAACCCAAAAAAGCATTTTACACGATACATTTCTCGAGCAAATGTCTCGAGCTAAAAAAAAAACATGCATGGAAACTCCACCATTGATAAATCAGTCAAGCTAGCACTCTAGTGATTTATATGTCACCAGAAACCCTTGATAGAATTACAGCATTATTATGCACAGTTGGGTATATAATATTATTATTATTATTATTATTATTATTATTATTATTATTATTATTATTATGTTTGTAAACAGTTCTTCCTCTTTTCAGATATACTGTATCCACCCAACCACCTTCATTAAAATACAAACTGATATTTATAGAACTGCTTTAGGTTGTTAACAGTCTACGACAATTCATGGAATATCATACTTTATTTGGTAGTTTCTTGCTAGTTTAAGTAATTTCTTGCTAGTTTTAAATTATCGATGCTGCATGTAATTTATAATGCATTATTTCTTGTTTTTCAAAACAAGGTTTTTAATCTCAGTGGAATCTCCAATTCATGTATTTTTAATTTGTACAACAAATAAGCAAAACAAACAATCAAAAAGACTGGTGAGGAGTTAGCTAATTATAAATGTGTTTATTAAACGTGCTGTTTACTAGCTAAATATATTTCATAAATTGATTTCATATTTAATATAGAAGAAACAACAGTGCTAGTTATAAAAATGGCAATCTATACCAAAAGCAATCTCAGATAAAAATTGCTTCACTTGAATTTGAAGCTATGGCTATTTTATTAAAAAAGGAAGAAAAAAAAAATTTATTAGATACATTTCTTTGTTCACCTTGTAAATTCACAACCAAAGTAAAATTATTCATATGACTGCCTGGGTGTATGTCAATGCATTGTCTTTTGTACATAGCCTATTTATCTATTTATTAAGGTGCAGCATGTTTTCCTTGTTAGCAGTATATACCATGGGGCTAATGTAAGGATAGGCGTAGTGCAAACAATTGCAGCTGCAAAATCCAAATTGCCTAGCAGCCAGGCAATTAATTTATACCGAGGCCTATGTAAGTTGAAGAGCAATGCAAATTACTCAACACGCATAAATAATGAGCTGCAATCATGATAATGATCGCAATGAGCGCTGCCTGTGCATCAGGGTATTTAGTGGCCGCACTTACAGCCCAGAGGAGAGGTGAGTTAGGAGTACAGAGAGCAGTAGGCGCTGTATGAGATTTGTGGAGCACGAAAATCAAACCAAACCAAAGAAAATATATATGTCAGAATAAGGGCAGCAAAGTCCTCTTGGCACACGGAAAAAAGAAAATACAAATTTTCTGAGGAGGAGCTGAGAGTCCTTACGGCTGAGGTCACTCAGCATGAAGTTGTGTTATTTGGAAAAGCCTCTGTCAACAGCAGTTATGCTACCAAAGAGGCCATATGTTCCTCTATATTGGAGAAAGTCAATGCTTTCGGTGTTACCAGGAGGACAGTCAACCTTGTAAGAGGAGGTGCAAAGTTTTTGGAGGGTCAGCAATTGCCCAAGTGCAAGGCAAAATCCTTACATCTCATTATAATGTTTGCGCCCACTTGGTATTCCAGATCCCCGCCCAGTTCCATGCTCTTTTCTTCATTTGAACACATTTCAATATGTCATTTAAATGGATTAATGATGGCAAAGTGCTAATTAGGGCTGCAACGAAGGGTACATTTTGACCTTCGTAGGTTTGGAACACATTACCGATGGTACTAATTTGCATAATTTACTGGTGACGTCACCATAGCTACTTGTTTATATTTGATTGAAAATCCTATTATTTTACAGGTAATCCATATAAATGCATTACAACAATTACATGTAGTTTAAGATATGTTATACAAAATAGTAATCATGTTTTTATAATTTCAATAAAAATAAAAGTGCACGTTGTTTATTTACACGTAATTGATGCTGCTTGTGATATATACAGTAAGCTTGCTTTGCAGCAGAACCAACTGCAGCAGACTTAGGAAAACAAAGCTTTATTTAACAGTCACTGTTCCAAGACAGTTATCAGTCACATTTTACGACTACTAAAAATATGAATAACAATACTACTACTAATATGAATTTATGCTTGTCAAGTGACCCCGGAGTTGTGCCTCCATGATACATCAACAGTCGCTTGCACAGTTTGCATTCAATTTTTTTTTTAGTCGTCTGGGCATTTAACAAAAAAAATCCAACAGCAGAGGGTTTTGAGACATTTCTTTCAATAGAGCTTATGCTATAGAACACTTTGCTGTCGAGATGGCGAATGAAGAAATTAATTGTTTGCCTCTGGATAACACGAGCTGGAGGGGGGAGGGGCGGACGCTGCTCAGTTTTCGAAATACATATTATAAGTGTTAAAGTATATTTTATATGTTTCAAACATATTCTACCATAGCACTTCTCTTACACTGTCTAGTACACTAGGTATTCAGTACATATTTTACTGAAGCACTACAACTGCTATAGGTACCCCCCCTCCAGTGCTTTGGAAACTATACCCTGCTCCATACACGACAGCAAAGCCATAGAGAGTTGCTACGTATAATGATTTGGTAGTGGATTTTGGTAGGGTAGCAGTGTGGAGTAGTGGTTAGGGCTCTGGACTCTTGACCGGAGGGTTGTGGGTTCTTGTGGGTTCTTTACCTAGATTATAGGTTTAAAACTACCTTTGAATTCCTGGCTAGCGAACGACCCTTCGAACATTCAAACCTTCGAACACAGCCCTAGTGCTAGCGGGTGCAGAACGACAGCTGAAAACTATTATTTACATACGCCACATTTTTAGTGGCTGCTAAAGTCCCACTTTACGGCAACTAAACACGGTTGGCGCGTGCAAAACGCTGATTTTGGACACAATATGGGTGTTTTGCAGCCACAAATCACTTTGCACATATCCCTAATCAGCCCCCATAAATCACACATTCAGAGAAAAAATGCAATACACAGATGCCTTAAAAAATGTATCCAGTAGGTCCTAAAATGTAGATAATTCACAGATTTCATCTACCACGTAAAGTGTAGAATTCCTCCTAAACAGTATTGTAAGATATTCTAATGTTTTAGCTGCTACACAGTTTCGCTTTTGGAACCTCTGTCACTTAAGTCAGGCTTTTAAAAATAGAACTTGCTCAATACACATGTGTTTTGGGGGCGACGTCTAATAGTTTGCTGTTATAAACCAGCAACTTGTCATTTACACAACAATATGTTCAAAAATCTAAATTTTCTATTTTTAGTTTTAGCCCTTAAACAGTGATTTTTCAATTTGAATTTGAAACCTTTTTTTCCCCATCAGTTGGCCGTATAGTAAAGCTAATGTAAATTTTCACTGCGACACCATTTTGGAAAATTGAGCTTCTTGCTCAACCCGGCGTATCTCATTTTGTGTATTTAGATGTAATACTCTCAGCCAGAGGCAGCTACAGTACATAACACCTAATTGGATTAGTGTATTGGGCCATCTAAGAGTTTATTGAAAAAAAGATTAAAGTTCTCATAAGCAGAGCAAATTCTTCAATCCTCAAGGTTCTTAGTGTCTCTATAACCCTGCTGTTTTTGCAGCTTGCTTCAAAGTATTTTGGATCTTGGACCTAAGCTGTTTATGCTAAAATATCCTCCAATTCACTAGAAACATGCACAGCAAATTGAAGCATTTACCTTTTATATGCTAAATTATTTTGAACAATCTTATTCCAAACAGGAATCCGGTTCTGTATAGGCTGCATTTTTATAAAAAGGTAAACAAAATATATAAATATAAATTGTGTTTAACTGGAGTGTTTTTTTAGACATTACGATGTTATTTTATTAATACAATGTAACCAGTGCAAGCTCAGACCCATGGCTTTCCACAGAGTCCTCTTTTTTTCTCTTTGAAGCTTTTTTATATTGTTTTTAAAACACTGGGAATTTAAATGAAAAAGTAACAGAATTCAAACTAATATTAATTGTTTCTTAATGAACCAGCTAAGATAAGTTTTACAAAAAGAATAAGGGAAGTGTTTTTACTAACATACATATTACTAAACAAGGATATAACAAAGGGAGCAAAAACTGAAAATGGTAGGTGCATGTTTTGAATTGAATGTGGCTTTTAACCCTGTTTAGTCTTTAATGCCTGGGGTGGCCGTGCAAGCTTAATAGATATGTCACTCAATTTATACATCCATTTCTGTCACAAACTAGATGTAATTTTCTGCTTACTATGGCTTCTTAATAGTCAGACAAACTCACAGACTTTCTGAAGACAATAAGGGCTAAGGGGTAAAAACACATTTCAAGGTGTCAATATCAGAGCCCCCAATGGCTCAACAACTAAAAGCTCTTCTCTGAATTGCTTTCAAAAAGGCTCTGCTAAGCATTTATTCAAACTCAACAAGCACCAGCATATCTTAGCAAGTTAAAAACATCTTTGTAAAAAATAATCACACTGCAGTGGCAAATAACTGAGCACACATAACTAAGAGCTTGTTTAGTATGACTGAGTGGTTAGTTGATTACAAAACAAAAATCTTAAACTAATGCACGCAAAACAAGATGAAAACAATTTATCCTGCATAAAATGCATGTCATGTTTGTATTAGCAGGTAGAAGAAATAAGTGAAGCGATGGAGTGCCAAGAACCATAAAGCCGAGAAACACATGAGATATACCGAGATATACATTATTATGGGAAAAAAATACATAATATTCAAGAAATTTACCAATGTTTTGTTATGCAGTTTTTCATTTTATCCAATGTAACTCCTCCTTTGATACTTGAATCAAATCTTGAATCCCTATTACATCAACTACTCAGGCATGAAGCCCATTTAGATGAATGGATGATAAAAAGAAAGAGGGGACTGACCCCAGCATATATAACACAGACTCAGATGATTATTGCTGAATGTTTCAAGAAGTCAAAGAGTTTTGTGGTTCAGAAACCATGGGCCTGATTACAACTTCAAAGCTTAAGGTTTATGTTATTAATCATAAAGAGGGGATGTGAGGGAACAGTTGTGACTGATTTATTCTTGCATTAAATTGTTTGACATTTGACATTAGCCTGGGATCAGGGCTCTGGAACACACACACCATCAGAAAATGCTTTTCTGCCATCAAACATACAGGGGTTGGTCAAGTTATAAGTGCCAATTAATCGATGAATAATCACTGTGGCTTATTATTATTATTTATTTCTTAGCAGACGCCCTTATCCAGTGCGACTTACAATTGTTACAAGATATCACATTATTTTTACATACAATTACATTATTTTTTAATGCATAGATTATTATGTGCTCTTTATCTGGTATGGCCATTGCTTGTTGACTGCACCTCTATCTACCTTTTATGTCTGCAGGCATTTGTACAATTAACTATCAATGTGGTGAAAAAACTACAGATTCTCACCACCCTCACCTCCCTGAAAAATAGATTTTCTAATATATATTATTTCCTCGATTTTTTCACTGATTCCCCACACTCAACACAGCATGTTTTGCTTTTTCATTTTGCAACATGGCTAAGTGGTTTTCAACAGGGGTGCACAGGATTGGTAGCCTTGAATATAATTATTTTTTTTCTTCACTGTAAGAATGCTGCTCAGTGGAACAATGCAGCTCTTACTGTGTACTCCTTATCTTTGTACTGGGCCACCCTGCTGGGAGACTGCTGTGAGTGCGGTTACACATTTCTTTCCAATTAAGCGTCTTTGGAACAAGCCAAGAGGAGGTGTCCCTCCTATGGTTTGCTCATTATACATCCACCTGAAGTGAAATGGCCCAAGATAGCTTTGTGTAATGATAACACAATGACAAAATTAAGCCTTCCCTAATAGGAAGGGTTTTTTTTGTTGTTGTTTGATAATTTTTTAAATATCAATTTTACCTCTGTTTTTCTACCCAACAAATGATGCCAAGATACTAAACCTCGAAGAGAAACCCAGCCTAGTTTGCCTCGGTCTGGCTTTGTCTGGTACCTAACCAGTATAGTTTTTCTGCAGGACTGTCTATTGCATGGGTGCATTTAGTTTGCAATCCATCTCACTGCAAATAATGCATTAGCTATGGCTGCTTGCCATAAATAGCTTTTTTTTCTAAGAAACATTCAAGGCTAAAAAATAATACACTTGCTATAAACCAACATAATCTTGACACTGTCACAGTTTTTGCTGGGTGTGGAGTGGCTCTAACATTTAAATTTACCAGCAATAAACCCTGAGCTGATTAGAGATTTACTGAAGTACTACATCAGGGTTACGCTAAAATGACTGCAGTGCCCTGTTTCTGAGGTTATTAGTATGACTGTAAAGACTTGTGTTACCAAGGAAACACAGAATCTTATCTGAAAGTGACCTAAACAGATTCTAACCTCTGAATATATTGGTGTGTTATTGGGAAGCACGTTCACCTCTAAGGTAGAGAGTCAAAAGTTCAAACCCTGCCAGCATGCTAACCAGCAAGATTCCAGCATCAGCTTTTGAAGCATTCAGACACATCAGAGAACACCACATTCATTAAGGTAAATGTGGCTAACAAAATAGATTTCAGATGTGCAGTTTTGAAAAAAAAAAAACATGTTTTAGCAAACATGTATTTTCATTTAAAAACATTATATCTGGTACAACATTAGGTTAATTGAATCTGTTTGCAAGCCATGGTATTACCTGTAGAGTGAAACTGTCCCCACCCCTTCAAAAAGCATTCAGAAATATTTGAGAAACTATAAGCCTGGGATGTAACAAAGGTAAATATGAAAAACAGTAAAAACATAGATATGATCAACTTCTAAAACAAAAAAGAAAAATAATATAATTTTAGGGTTACCAACGTAGGTCTATAGAATAGGACATTTGTTTCAATAGTATCTTTCAAAACGCAAATATTAATAAATATTCTAAAGAACATGTAGTTGTGCAATATTTCAGGCCTGCTGAGAATTATGGCATAGGAAGACTTCAATCAATACTTATAAACACAGAATACACTTTGTGATCAAGAATCATGAACTGGATAGATTTGAATAAAGGTATGGCAAACTGGTATGTGAAAGAAATCTGTTCTGTTAAAAATAACAATGACCTCAACTCATTTATTATTCTCTCCACACAATCTATCAGCTGAAAATAAATTTTTTCCTAAACATCATTTATGGGTAAGCTGCTTGCTGTCCATACAAACACCACATGTCTTTTATACACTATTATATAACTGGAGACCAAGTAGCTTCCTGAACACACACAGTGTAACCTTTTTACAACAATACAGCTATTGCTAGCTTTAAATAGTAAATGCTCTATATTGCTTCTGGTCACTGGTCAGTTTATTTCTTACCATTATGATATGTATGGCTCTTGCTGAGAGACCAGTATGAGTACAGAGTAGGTCATGCCACAGTTGAATTGAATTGTCTCTGTTTAAATTATTCAAATATATTTTTTAGGTATTTTATTATTTAATTCGTACTCCTTTTATCTATTATATCCTGTTGCCTACAGTATCTTCTTATCTTCTCTGGAAACTGGTTTCCTTGGTGACCATTATAAGGTACAGTGGGGTCTATTCAGTTGATCTTTCTCAGCATTGTCCATATTTTTGTTCAATTAAAATAGATGAATATGCACTGTTAGATGTTTGATTTGCAGAACCTTCGCGCATAGACATTTTTGGTGCTCCTCTCGCTTGGGCATTTTGAAAGAGATACAAAACACATAGTAATGCAATTTTCTAAAAAAAAAAAAAAAAAAGGGAGAAAATGCCCACAAATTGTTAGTCATTTTGAAGTACTGTATCAACACAGTGACCCTCAAAACAACACGAAACAAGACGACAACAAACATGATGGTGCAGTTTCTCGTGCTACTTTAAATGCAGTTTATACAGTTAACATTAATCTGATTATTCTACATGAAAATTAATGCCCCAAAAATGAATTCTTAAAATGTAAAATCTATATCAATTTTCTTGCAATAATCGATCCTGTTATTTAGATATAAAAATGCAAGACCATTATGAATTAGATATTCCTATTCCATTAGACTAAAGTTAAAACTTTATAATGCATTAGTAAGACTTCACCTAGAATATTGTGTTCATTTCTGGTCACCTCGTTACAAAAAGGATATTGCTGCTCTAGAAAGAGTGCAAAGAAGAGCAACCAGAATTATCCCGGGTTTAAAAGGCATGTCGTATGCAGACAGGCTAAAATAATTGAATCTATTCAGTCTTGAACAAAGAAGACTACGCTGCGATCTGATTCAAACATTCAAAATCCTAAAAGGTATAGACAATGTCGAGCCAGGGGTCTTCTTTGACCTGAAAAAAGAAACAAGGACCAGGGGTCACAAATGGAGATTAGATAAAGGGACATTCAGAACAGAAAATAGGAGGCACTTTTTTACACAGAGAATTGTGAGGGTCTGGAACCAACTCCCCAGTAATGTTGTTGAAGCTGACACCCTGGGATCCTTCAAGAAGCTGCTTGATGAGATTCTGGGATCAATAAGCTACTAACAACCAAACGAGCAAGATGGGCTGAATGGCCTCCTCTCGTTTGTAAACTTTCTTATGTTCTTATGTTCTAACATTCTAACATTCTAACAAGGCACCTGTATAAAACAATACATTTATCAGCCACTCCACACATAAACAGCCTAACTTTGTTTGTTTATCTGTCTTCTCTTTCCTAATGTTTCACAAATTGCATCATCACATCACTTGAAATGTATTTGCTTACGATTGTAAGTCGCCCTGGACAAGGGCGTCTGCTAAGAAATAAATAATAATAATAATAATAATCATGCTAGCAATCGTTTCTACTGTTGACTAAATCCTACAGGATTTGTAGAAAAAAGTAGATACACATGAAATATGGACTGTATTTTAGTTTTTTTCAGAAAGTATTTGTACATGATACTACTTCCATGCACAGACTAGGTGGTGTTTTCTGAAAACTCACTATCGGACTACAGTATTCCAATATGTTTTTCTTTTTTTTTTTAAATTGTTTTATTGGCCTTTGAAGAAGTTGTTTGAAACTTATGAATGAATGTAATGGCACTAATGACTGCAACAATGTTCACATCTACACAAGTTCTTCCATTAAAAAAAAAAGACAATAGTACAATAAAAATCCTCAAAACTATTGGCCTACAATGTGAGAATGTGTAATCTCACATGTCTTTTCTACTTAAGAACACCTAGAGAGGAATGTGTGATCACACCTTCCAAATTAAATTAACCAAGCAGGCACTGCTGGGACAGGTGGCTAGATCAACCAGAGGTGCTGCTATATATTTCTATAGTGATGGCACATGAGAAAACTCAGCTAAAAGTTAAAACATGTGTATCTCATAAGCAGGATCTCAACAAAGCTACTTCTGTTTTGGTTCAAGCTGTAGGCACCGGGCATGATTTCACATTACCTTTGCTTTAATTAATTAATTAATTAATTAATTAATTAATTAATTAATTATTGTTACCCAATTGTGGTACTGAATTACACTGTGTAACCACAGGTGCGGCCATTCCCCAATTAGGTAATTTAGCAATTTTTGGGGAATGGCCACATGTATTGAAGGGAGTGAAAATCCTTTGTTTGTTGAAGTGAGTTTATGAGTTGCTGAAATGTGTTTTGGAATTGGGGAATGGCCACACGTGTGATTGTTGGCAGGGATAGATTCAACCCCATCCCTGCCAAACTTTTCCACACGTATTTATACCAACAGGGCTTACTCCCTGCCACATACACATACAGTATGTAAAAGCTGCATACATATAACACTGGTGCAGTTCATGGTCTAAAAGCCACATGGCTATGACTGAGAAGCATTACAGACACACTAATATGAATGTGAGACTAGAGTACTAATCCACTGTGAAATTATACATTATCATTTCACAAAACTATGATTCACACAGGTTTCCAGCTTAAAAAACAAACAAACTGTCAACCAATGAATCACACTGCAAAAATAATGCATTAGCCACAGATGATTGCCATAAATAGTGTTTGTTTATAAGATGCATTTAACATGAAAACAAATTTGAATTGCTTTTAACCAACATCATCTCAATGTTTCCATAGCCGGTCTGAGCTTATACCTTTTTGTTATTGTGATATAAGTCTTAAGATAGATTTCAGTGCCCGTTTTCCACAGTTAGTTATTTCAAAATGCTTTTAGGTTCAAGGGGGCCTCAAGTATGCCATGGAGAAATCTAAATATTCATTTTTATTAAATTGCCTCTAAACTTATTTTACATCAGGGAGAAAAGGGTCTTGTGTTGTTATTCAGCTTCCCGACAACAGAGGGCGCTGGGCCAAGCCAAGGAGCCCCATGCAAAGATCACGTGACCATGATGGAAGTCACGTTTTTCCAGGACGCCATCTTTGTGTGGGGCAACAGTGCAGGTACGCTAAACCTGGCCACTCAGGTCAAGTGTTTATTAAAAACACCTGCTGTTCACGGATAAGTGTTTTACTGATCTCAGGGTGGGGTTGTGAGTACAAAGGGAACTGCATTGTTGTACTTTTGGGCTGGTGTTCAGATTCGTGAATAGGAGACAGAGCGAGACGTGGAGGGGAAGATTATAGATTAACCTGTGGTGTTTATTCTTTTAGACGGGACTGACAACTGAGGAGCCGTGGAGTCCCCGTCCCTCAACCTGATCCTGTTTTTGTGTTTTGATTAATCCTCACACCCTGACCCTGCACGTTAACTTTTTGTTGTATAAATACATTATTACCCTGTGCAGGGGTAATCACAACAAAATACCTGTTTCGAACTTCCTTATTTATCCACTCCAGTCACAATCAGGTATGAGGTTGCCATAAAGAACTGGTTAACCAGTGGTTATTACTGTTCATAAGATGGATTTGAAATGTCCTGCAAACATACTGCCATATTGTTAAAAGAAAGGACAACCGAATCACAGTTTCAGAATAATAATGAGCCATTTTATCATCCTAATAACACACCTGAATGTTAATGCTATTATAAACCAATGTTGCTGTTTAAAGCGAGATTCAACCTCTAGGAAAATAGTCGTTTTACTCAAAACCTGATTGGCTGAGATGATCCAACATTAGTTTAAGGCTAAAAGATGATGGGAGGTAAAAAAGAAAAGTCTGTCCTTAAGAGGGTTCAAACTGACTACAGCCTGTACAGCAGCATAATAGAAGGCAAACAGTCCCCCGAGGCACAAGGTATATCTTCCCAAGATAGTATCAGTATTCCCACATGGCAGCACTTTATCCATCAAAGGCGATGCAACAACAGGTTCCAGACTGCTAATACATCCTCTTCAATCAGATTTCTTTTACATTAATGTGAACAACTAATCTGAACAACTCTAAGGGATACAAGTTGCCAAGACTGAAAAATACATTTATGTTACGGTACAAGTTTGAATATTGGCAAATCTCAGGATTTACTGGTAAATGTTGACATTTACCAAGTAAGCGGTAAATGTCAGAAATAAACATGATAATGCTTTACTTTAGACATTTTACCGGTAAATCTCAAGAGTAACCAAGTGCCTTTGGCTAATGACTGGATGTCTTTTTATCCGCCTTCACGCATTTATGTAGTTTCCAATACGGCTGCCCCTAAATGATTTAATTTGCATTTTACAGAATGTTATTTTTCATCAAACTACTACGTATTTGGAGTACAATATCCTTCAACACCATTGTGAATTTGTTGATAGTGTTGGTTTTTCTAAGTGGATCACAATATTGTTCAGTACCATGTTGAACTAGTTTAAATTGCTCAATTGTGCATTACTGTAAGATTATTCATGATTATTTTGTTAAATTGAAAATGTGTATGCAGAAATAAATATATTCTTTGACATTAATGCTTATTTTGTTAATTGAGAATTTATATGCAGGAATAAATACATTATTCGATGATATGTCTGTGTAACATAAGTAAAAATATCCACCAGAATATTTTGGGCTTTTTTTGTTCCTGGTCACTTAAGTCAAAAGTTAAAAACATAACAAATGTTTGTGGTCAATGCATGCATAAAAACTGTTGGTTCCCAGACTCAGTGTGCAGCACAAGACTCTAATCTTCCATGTCAGCACACTTATCAGCCTCAGACCCCTTCACCGGGTCTGCTTCTCACACCTCTGTTGTGCCAAATTCTGCCCATTGAATTTTGCACTACTTTAAGATATGCGCATGAAGTTTGTCCGTGTGATTACTTAAGCTATTACTATATTCATTGCCGTATTACAAATTAAATGTATATTTTCGACATCATTATATATATAATGATGTCCAAAACGGACGGATGCAGGTGGACCAGCATTGTCTGCTCTGTTGTTCTTTTTCCGATAGCAATTTCATCCAGTGCTACAAAATATACGTGTCTGCGTTAACACGTGTACGTGTCTGAGTTACCATGTTTCATTACTATATTTATTATGCTAAATATATTGGATTATGCATCAAACCTATCATACTGCTATTCACAATTCAGTGTACTGTGGTGCAATATAGTGCTAAAGACTACGGCTTACCACTAATACTGTACTCGTATTAATATTACGCATGTAGTGTATGGAAATAGGGAAAGGATGTATACTTTTAGATGCTTTTAAATGCGTCTACCTCTAAATACATATTTCAAAATTACATGAGTCATCTGAGGCTAGATATAGCACATATTTGAAGTAGGCCTAATAGCAGAACAGAAAGTAATTTTCTCCCACCCCCCCAAACCGCACACACATTTTATGCTTCTTAAAGATTGGCACGTGACCAGACATGGGGCGTGGCTAGGGTTTTGCTTGTTTTGGGCTTTATTTGAAGAACAAGGTCACTATTTTTCTGTCAAAAATCTGGTAACCCTGTCTGCACCCTTCACTCAGTAATGTTTTTGGCCGAGTGGAGGTAAACAATGTTTCATACGGATGGTTAAATATTCTTTTAAAGTATTAAAAAAAACACTTAAATATAACTAAAATATGACGTGCTAGTAATAGTACTGTTTTGGGAACACTGTGGTTGTACTATTATCTAACTACAGCTTTAGAAAGTTCTTAAATAATCTTTTTAAAACTATGTGCATGTACATTTGCCAAATAGTGAGCCAGACCTCCACGTGGTGAGCGCATTTTACCTTTTTCCTTTCTTTAATAGGAATTAAGAGAACCAGAAAAACGTGGAAGCTGACAATTTATTTTATTGTAACTATTTTGCAGTCCCAAGAGAATAAAGAATCTCCAATCGGCAGTGCACTGTCTCAGTGTCCCTTATTGGTTAAGATTGTCCCCGTTACTTGTTAGGCAGTATTTTAGCTGATGTACAGAACTGTCGCACAAAGTCACCAATACATACCTCTCTGCATTAAACAGTGGCTGTCCAGTAAAGCACAACGCTCTGACAAACTCATTAGCACAGTCATTCTGAGCTCTATTTTAAAGCGTGTGTAAAAGCCGCATAAATGGATTGCTTGTCTCTCAGTTTACTTTCTTGTTTTAGTTCAATGTGTCGCTTATTTTTCAGTATGTTCATTTATTGTCAGCACGAACATGTACCTCAGTGCAGCAGTATTTGCAGCGCTATGCATCCTCTGCCTCATCTGACCCACTTCTGCTGTTTTTGCTTCTTATATACTTCGAAACATTTGTTTTCTTCTGTATATTTATAAACTGATTTACATTTCCTCCTGATTCCTCATCCACTGAAAATATTATATTTTCATGCAAGTATTTCAAATTTGTTTTTGATCAAGATAGTAGTTACCATGCCCAGCAATTGCCACAATAATCAGACTTTGATTGGCCAACATAATCAGGTGAAAATGTGTTTATGAACAGACAACCACGTTTGAACATTATTTGATGCTCTGACATCTAAAAGTACCTGCTGTATCCTAGGATACAGTGTAGGGCTACGTATTACAATGTCTGAGTCAAAATGAAACATCATTTTAATCAAAATATTGTGTAATGGAGCATCATGTATTCTTCTCTGCAGTCTATTTTCTTTAAAAACATATTTGATTATACAAGGCCATATCTGCAATAATATATAGATATATAGATACGGTATTCTTGGGAGGATGAAAATTAACTTTTGTATCAAATCCCCTTGGCACTGAAATCTTCAAGACCCTGAAATTACATGATACCCCCCCCCCCCCCCCCCCCCCAAACAGATTAATGGAATTAAGCCAGGCTGGGATAATGTATTTCAGACCAGGTAAATATTCATTTAATTAAATTGGTTATCACTGTATTTTACATGAATGCTGAATTCTGTATTCATTAGGTATTTAAAAAGAACAGCTTGGAGGGTGAGGGGCTTGCATCAATACGGAAACAGGATGAAAACAAGAATACACCACCACCATATACAGTACATAATTAAAGAACATGAAACACCTAGCTGGTCTGCATTTCATTAACATAAGCAAAGAATGTTTTCAACAGTAAATAACCACATACAAATTTACCCCAACAGAAGCATATCATAGCATAGTGAAAGCATGGTACAACATAGGCAAGCCTTGTAAGCATTGGCAAACCGTGGTAAGAGTATAACCATGGGGAAACACTCTAAAACAAGAAAAAACACCTCGCAAATGGGTCATTCAAATTAATCTAAAATAGTGGTGGATCTAATCACAGCCACAGTTTACATAAAATAGCGCTATTTGTGTATCAAGCAAACATCTAAAAGTACAATATAGTCTCTTATGCCTAACACCATAAATTACCCTATTTTAATGTTCAAAAACCAACAGTAATAGTTAGATCAGATCTTGTTAAAATCAATTGAATAGACCATAACCATTTTTTTTTTTTTTTTTTTTTTTTTTTTACTAATAACTCTTTAATATAAAAAACAAAATAAACATTGGCATTGACTACAGGCATGTTGCTGGTAGTAACCTTGAGGAATTCCCTTTACAGTTAAGCAAGCATTTCTCTTGTGACCTGAGATAGATTAAAACCCAGGCCTCCAGAGAAGTTCATGAACCACTGATGCATTTTATATTGCACAGTTGTTTGCCTAACTCTAATGGAAATTTTCAACACACATTGTAAGATACATGCCCCTTAGGAAAGTCACAAAACTTCCCCTAATCGCAGCATGTTTTTTACCATACAATCACATATTTATTCAGTTTGAAGCTTACATTCAAGTGTGACTATTTTAAGCCAGTATTTTTATAGTGGGTACTGTAGTCCGGTATGTGATTTGTCAGATAGACACAATTCAATCTTGTTTTACAGACCAGTGGTTTTTCAAAAAGCTTTTATTAAATAAAATGAACCTACCTGAACCTGCCTGAATACAGATGAATACCATGATCCGGATAAATCTCATGATAATTGTGGCATTTTTATAATTACACAAACAACGTTTCAAATGTAGGACAGATTTAGGCACTGATCCAATCTATGAAAAAAAATGTGTTCTCCTTGTTGAAGAAGGGAAACACAAAATAAAAGAAACTCATAGGGATTGATTTGAACTAAGAGACTGCAATTCGTTCAAACTCTTTATTTACAATTTTTAAAAACATAGATTTACATTTTGTTTTAAGCACCTGGCCCTTGCAGCCGGTAAACATTATAAAAATTCAATAACTAAAGGCAAGTTAAGTTATTATAAATGTTCTGGAATAATGTAATTGTGGGACTGGTGATATATGGAGAGGTTAATTTGAGTGTCAACTGCAGACTCGTTTTGTGCAAGCTTTCAATTATTTTAATTATTCGACTCTGCGGTACAGTACAGATGTTCAAGGCATCGAAACAAAAAGGCAATTATTTAAAGTTACAATACAGGGAAGGGAAATATTCTGTAAGCCCTTCATTTTAAATTTTACACAATCAGAGTAAGAATGTTTGTTAACAGTTCAGATGAAGCTAAATTAAAATACCTTGTGGTTTTGATAACAAATTGACTGAACAAGAGAATGCTGAACTTAAAGGGCAGACTGAAGGAACAATGTAAAGAGGCACAAGGAGCTATTCGAACTTTAAGCTCACAGGCTGGCAATAAGAAAGAACAAGTGTATCACACCTCTATTGCAGGGTGCTGCACTAGAAAATTGGGCAACTTAAGGAACCATATAGACAAGGTAAACCGTTGGGTAGCAAATAACACAGGCAGAGTGCAATAACAACAGAATAAATATTTTGTGAAAACATGTGAGTATGCTGTAGGTGACCAGGTAATGATCAAAGATTTAGTTCAGCTTGTTAAAAGGTTAGCCGCAGAATGCAGGTGGTATAAAAGTGATCAGCTACAATTGACTGCTCCTGTGCAGCAAGTTTGCTATTTTATGATATGAGAGATATAGGAAAAACTTCAAGGTTAAGCGAAGCCTGTGTTTGTTTCAGTGAGTTTATACAGTTGGTCAGGTTTTGTTTAGTTATAGGTTTTGCCAACGGTGAAATAAATGCATCATATATGTGATGCACTTACAGTAGAGCTTTTCTGAATTCCATGAACCTGGATAAATGTGAAACAAGCCACAGTCCTGTTACAGAAAAAGGAATGCTACAGGGTTGCAAACTGATATTCTATACCATGTTCACAACCACAAAATATGTTTTATTTATCATTTATGAGAGCTTGAGTATTGGTCACTCTCAATATTGATCACATCAAAAGTATAGGCATTAGTATTTATTATTTATTTTGTATTTTACTAATCTTTAGCTGTATGGGTTTGTGAATGTGAACACTGTTCTTTTTTTTTTATTTTAATATACTTTTAATAATCATGTTAATTGCCTAACTTTTTCTTGCTGACAACTGAACTTTTTTGTGCATGCAATGTTCTTTGTCAGCAAACCCATGAGTTAAGCAAGGAGTTACTGACTGCCTGTCCAGTCAAGATAGGCCAGGACATATTCAAGGTCTATATTGGAGACAGGAGATAATGGATAGGGATGTGAAACATTATTTAATTACATTTTTCTGTGTTTCTTTATTATTGTTACAATTGTTTAAGGTGTGTACAAATTAAGACTAAAAAAGAAAGGTAAAATTAGGCCTGTTTGCCTGGCACAGGGCCCCTGGACTAATCTACAGATAGATTATGTAGATCGATTGCCACCCGCTAAGGGAGGATATAAACACAGTCTGGTAGCAAATGATACACTTTCATGGATAGAAGCATTTCCAATTAAATGCAGCACAGCTGTAGATGGAGGCTCCCGTTAAGTATAGAGAGTGGTAAAGGGACATTTTCATTCTGCAGTACACTCCTTATGGGCAATCGTCAACTTTCCAACACGGAAGAGAAAGAAGACACATAGTAAATGGAGTACTTGGGTCGATATTACTGGGACAGTGGGTATAATGGGACATTTGCAGATTGCATCAAGGGGGGGTTTGCCACTGCTCCACAGTAAGAGAGCTCTTGTATGTCACTTTATGATGCTCCCCTATTTGATTTCAAACTGCCCTCATTAGATAAAGAGATTCTAACCTTAATGAACCGCTAAATGGAAGAAACAACTAATGTTATTAAAGAAAGTAGCTAATGATAAGTACTTAAAAACTACCACGCTGTTTAGTGATGGAACTTGGGTTCATGGGATTGGTGATTGTATAACTTGCTTTAATTTGTAATATGCTCACACTTATGTGCTTTTTGAAAATACAGTAGATGCCGGTTATTCACACCCCTGATAAAGACAACCTTCGGCTATTAACAACATTTTCCCAGGAACCAATCCCGTCCCATAGACACTGCTGCTCTGCTCTCTGCACTGGCTCCCTATCGCTGCTCGCATCCAATCAAAACTCTTGTACTTGTCTATCTCTGTCTTGACCTTTTTGCTCCCTCCTATCTCCAGACTATCATTTTTCCCTACACCCCCTCTTGCCTCCTCCACCACCAGAAGAATAGCTGCCCCCCACCCACTTCCAGAGTTCGCTCCTTCGGCACCCTTGCCCCTCAGTGGTGGAAGGACCTACCCATGGATATCAGGACTGTTCAGTCCCTGACAACCTTCCGGCGCCTCTTCAAGACACACCTGTTCAGACAGCATCTGTAAACATCGCAACACTTGCACTGAACTGCTCCTAACTATAACTACTTACTATGTCTTATATTTGATTTTACTCTTATAGGTAACCACTCACGTTTGTTGTAATTGCTCTTATTTGAAATCATTCTCATCCATTTATCATACTTACTATGTGCTCTTACTGGACTATACTCAAATATTTACTAAAAGTTTTAACTGCTCTTACTCAAACTTGCTCTTACTTATAATTTACTGTATTCTTTATTTTGCTCTTACCTGCTTTCATAACTGCTCCATTGTATTCTGTAATGTGATATTTTATAATGAGATACTTTGTACTGAGATATTTTGTAACAATGTTAAGTCACCCTGGATAAGGGCGTCTGCTAAGAAATAAATAAATAAATAAATTCTGATATTAGCAACTGCACAAAGCTTATTGATAACTTTATTACTACTTGCCAGTTCTAAAGAGCGCATTTGCATGATTTATGCGCATGCTTCATACAGCTTTTATAACACACTGACTTTGGAACCGCGTATTTCTGGTGGACTGAGTTATGGCTGAGTTATGACAGCAGGTGAACTCACTGATGCACAATTTTTTGAGGCAGTCAGAGCTGCTAAGCACCCACAGGTTGAAGAGCCACAGGATACTGCATCAGACGAGAAACCCACAGAGTCTTCACTCCAAGAACAGTTATGTGCTGTGGACATTTTCTGCACGATATGCCAGAATCGTGCCTTTGAAATTGGCTTCAAAGCTGCACGCAGAATTGAGGTTACAGCGGGAGGTGGTACATCGTAAAAAGCAAACAACGTTGGATTTCTTACTTTAAAATTGTGTTCTTTAGAACTGATTATAAGTACAACACATATTTTTATATTTGCTTACTTATTGGAAGGACAATTGTAGTACATCGTTGTGTAGTACTATTTGTATAAGCCTACTCCCGTTTTTTGTTTTACACACGTGAAGTAAACAGTTTTATGTTTTGGGTATTTCATGTTTCTCATGTTAATTTTTTAACACTAAAATTTAAAACACATTTGTACAACTACAGTATATATCGTTGTTCCATATAAATACACTTGAAAATTGGGGCTTATCGCTTATTGGCAACTTTTGGTTAATGACAACTTTTTTGCTGGGAACTGAGAGGTTGTTAATAAGCAACATCTACTGTAATTTTAAATCAGCATGCTCAAGAGCTTTAAATGATTACATTAGCATGTGTATGCATAATGCTTTGCTACCTGAAATGCTTAATTCAAAGATATTACAAAGCTGTGGCAGTACTGAGATGAGTGATCATCACAACAGGTAGAGTGTAAGTTATATTCTGAAGACGGGTAAGATTTGTTATTAACAGACTGGACAACCTAAGACATGAAAGAGCACAATATTATAATAACTTTTGTACAACAGTTATAATAATCAGAAAAAAAATGTTTGACTGTTTTGTGCATTCAGAACACAAAATGTGATTAGTTGAGTAAAGACCTATACTGCACAGTAATCCAGTTACATATATCCCAATAAAGCCCTCAATATTGTTTGGAATCGACTAAAGCACATCTTACTGCTCTCTCAGGGTCTTGTATATATTTATATATATATATATATATATATATATATATATATATATATATATATATATATATATATATATATTGTAAGATTATTTTAAAGCGTATACTGCACAATAAAGGGTTTATATAAAACCCATAATGTAGGAGTTTTGTATCAATTGCTGTCTTTTTATTTATTCTTCTGTGTCGAGATAGTGAGTACAGTTTCGACAATGTCGATTCTGGGCTTACTGTCAAGGGCATAAGATGAGCAGAGACAGAATCTGACACAATCCCATAACATCAGCAAAACCTTATCAAGCAAGGGCAAAAACAGCTGGAGCCATGCCACGTCCTTGCCTTCTTCCCACAGTGTATTATCTGGTTATTAACACTCAATTGCTGTCTTTTTATTTATTCTTCTGTGTCGAGATAGTGAGTACAGTTTCGACAATGTCGATTCTGGGCTTACTGTCAAGGGCATAAGATGAGCAGAGACAGAATCTGACACAATCCCATAACATCAGCAAAACCTTATCAAGCAAGGGCAAAAACAGCTGGAGCCATGCCACGTCCTTGCCTTCTTCCCACAGTGTATTATCTGGTTATTAACACGATATTTCTAAGAGCCACATATGTAGAAATGAGCTAAATTTGGGGCTCCTGAGTGGTGCATCCAGTAAAGGAACTACTCGTGGAGTGCAGGATGCACCCTATAGCCTGGAGATCACTGCCGACCGTGACCGAGAGTTCCCAGGAGGCGGCGCACAATTGGCCGAGCGCCGCCCGGGTAGGGTGGGCTTTGGTTGGCAGGGCAATCCACGGTTCACCGCACACCAGCGACCCCTGATAAGGTGCATGCGGGTCTGCAGTGGAGCCATTCAGATTTGTGCTGTCCTCCAGCACTACAGTTCTGAGCTTCGCTGTGGATCCGCAATGCGAAAAATGATGACTTGGCAGGAACACGGAGGAGGCGTGTTTCAACCTCCATTTCCAGAGTCGTCGGGGGGTTGCAGCGGTGAACCTGGATTAATAACAACACAATTGGTGATTCCAAATTGGGGACAAAACTGGGGTAAAAATCATTGGCAACGACTAAATAAAAAAAAAAAATTAAAAAAATGAGCTAAACTGCATATTACTAACCATATATGGAAATCGGTTGTATTTGAAATGCTGTGCTGCCGCACGTCTTGTGCTTTGAGCTCTCTCATGTATAAAGGGTGATGCAACCCAGTGTCTGGGGCTCAGATGTCCATCCTTCTGAGACCAGAGCTCACTGTTCTGTTTGTATTCTATTACTACAATAATATATACCTTTTTTTTTTTTTTACTACCTTTACACGTTAGTGGTGTGTGTTTTACACTATTTTATAAATCCCTTAAAAAAGTTACTGCTCAATGCCTCAAAAGTCTTTAATCAAACCCTATAAAAGGGGAACACAGTATTGTAACAAGATTAATAACACCCAGCATTGATTTAATGAAGGCCCTTTCATAAATCTATATGAAAGGGCACTTCATCGCGACTGCAGGTGCTTCCACATCCCCAAGCAGGAAGAACGACATATAGCCTGTGATATTACTTGGAACAATTTAGTAGGTTACAGTTCTTGAACAGAGCACTGTCAAAGAATACCCGTGCTTTCTGTGTTATGTCACGTCAGAACAACTTATATTCTAACACTAAGGCAAGGAAATGGCCAGTGGAACTCAAGGTTTGATTTCAAGGGAGTAAAACAAAAAATAAATCGTTACTTTTTGGTCTTGGATTAAAAAAAAAAAAACTAAGAATGTCTGCAGTTTCATTAAGAGAACCTATGCCTCATGTTAGTTGTGAGGCAATAGCCAAGCATACTCTAGTTTTCAGTGCAAGTTTGAGAGTACATGAAAAGCAACACAGCAAATCAATCCAGAAAGTAATCAATTACATATAATACAATTAACAAATAAATACCATGACTCAGGAAAACTGACCTATTAGAATATAGGAAAATATACTATACGGTGCCCACATTTCACATTGCTTGATTTATCAAGATGATAGAATACCCTAATTTTGAGGACCTACTTAGTATTTTCTCGGTAATCAAATCTAATTAAAATAATATATATATATTTGTATGTGTTAACTGCAGTTATCAATGTTTGTGCATGTAAGGGCCATATCCATGCAACATATTTATGTTTAACAATTATGTGACTGTGAATATTAACAGTTACACTGAATGTTTGTATGTAGTTGGGTTCAATGATTAGCAGTAATACCAAGATAAGCAAAAGAGGAAATAACATACTTACAATAGGTATATTTTGAAGATGGATATATCTGCTGGAACTAGACAGTATTAAACTTGAAAGCATGGACAATTTATGGAATTATTTTGTAATCTACAAACACTTTAATGAAGTGTAGAAACTGTTTACAAAAAGGAAAGGTATCTTTTCCAAAATTACTTTCAGCTTCCTTGCCTAATATGATTTTTGCATGGCCGAAGTAAAAAAAAAAAAAAAAAAATATTAACATTTTCTAAAAATATGCATTCGTTATAATAAACCCCAGTGTGACCTGAAATCTCAAGTTCTCCAAAGTCTGGAACTGCTGATTCAGTTTAAAAAATCTAAAGCCCTACAACTTAAGAACTGATCAGTAAGCTGGTTAGCTTCAAAGTATCAATGTCAGTGTCATGAGACATTAGCCATAGGCCATGAGTTAGCATACTAGAATTATTATTATTATTATTATTATTATTAGTAGTAGTAGTAGTCGTAGTCGTAGTAGTATTTTTATTGGGTAATTAAAGCGGTATGGAGGGCAAGTGTAGTGCTTAATGCAGGGATGTCTAATGCTGCTTAATAATTAAGGTAATAATATAGGTTTTAAACTTATAGTTAAAGTTATTTTACCCAACTGCCCGCACAGATGCAGAGTCTATTGTAGAACATGCTTGTTCTCTTGGACTGCATGCCACTGTCAGTACTTCTAGTGTATATAGCTTTGCTACAACTGGCTATGAAAGCCCAAAATGTAGAAACCATTGGGGCAACCATTCAAGAAACCACTGGGGCAACCTTGGCCAGCACCACATTTTCTGTGATTTTGATTGATATCTATGTTTAAAATATTTGATTAAATCCATTAGACTGGAGTGTTGTATTTCTTTTGTGCATCAATGTGTATATATATTTCCGTCCTAGGAAAAGTTAAATAGGAAACACCTCTTAGATGCTGCCACTGCTGAAGAGGAAAGACGGCTGAATAAAAGTCTAAATCCCAAATGTGTCTCTCAGTTATTCATACTTTATTCATTAAAACAAGGTAAAAACAGGCACACTGACATGTTTCGACATGTTGGCTTCATCAGAGCGTATTGAAAGCAGGACTCATTAGATCTATTAAATCCACCTGGTACTCATTGTCATTTAACACCATTATCCGATTACTAGAAATAGTAATCTAGCAATCAATGCATTCAATTCACATTCCAGATACTTAACAATCTGCTATGTATTGTAGCGGCGATGTATCTGGTCCACAGCAGGAAGAATGGAGATGGCACAGGATGCAGTTTAAAGCAGTGAAAACTGCTATTTTATTGAAGCACTGGAACAGCAGATAAGTGGACGCTAGCTCAGATAGACAGCTCCCACACATATAACCTTTCGTTATATTTCTTATCAGTGATGAGGATGTTGACTTTTTACCAGTAATGAATTCCGATCCGTTGGTTTATTGAATACAGTAGTTTGTAAGGTACTGTTGTTATCTTTAGATATTTCTAAGTATAAAAAATGTATTCTACCTAGATCAGATTCATATATACATTTTAAATGACTATTTGCGGAATTAATATAATCCACAAAATGTTCAACTTGAGTCTTTGATCCTGACCATATAAATAAAACATCATCAATGCACCTAAGCCATAGAGAGATAAATGGTAAAAAGATGTTATTATTGTAGATTAATTTCTCCTCCCAAAATCCCATATACAAATTGGTATAATTGGGAGCAAATGTTGCTGCACCATTTATCTGGGAAACATATTGACTTTCAAACACAAAATAATTGGAATGTAAGCACAAATCAAGTAAATCTAATTAACCAAGAGGGTGGAATAACCTCAGTGGGTCTGGAATTTAAATAGAAAGTGACAGCATCAATGCCCCCTGTATGTGGGATGTTGGTGTATAAACTAGTGACATCAAGTGACACAAGAATATTATTGGGGACCACCCTGATTTCATTAATACAGTTAATAACATGACATGTATCACAAACAAATGAAGGGAGAAAGGCTTGTAAATAAAAGTCTATATATTGACATAGTGCTTCAATAACTGAACCTATACCTGCGACAATAGGTCTTCTGGGAGGATTCGTGTAATATGACGATTGCATGATGTTGAATCAACAATAATGTTTAATTATATATATATAAATGCCTGATACCTGCAAGAAAACTTGAATCTTGTTAGCTGGTCTCTCATCTTTACATTCTGTGACAGGGTGCTCGTGTCACGTGTGTGGGTAACCGCTGATATGAATGACAGAGAGACACGGGAGGTGGAGTTGAAATGCTCCTCAGGCAAGCAGGATTTATTCACAAAATAAAGTAAATAAACAAAGGGGTCATGTGATGTTACCAGCGATGGTAAAGCAAAGAGGACACATACAGCAAGCTGTACAAAAGGCAAAATAAATCACAGAACAAAAACTACAAATAAAAGGTGCCACACAGGGCGAGCGCTAGCCTTATAAAAGGGGGGTCCCGCACCAGGAACCGGCTACACTACGTAACCCTCGCTAAACATTACTTGGGATCACTATCCCCTAAACTAACCTACTTATGAGCCGGTATTCATACGACGACTCCTGCTGCGGCCTTGGCTGGCCATTGCCTTCACAAGCACCGCTTGCAGTTTCAGGGTTGCATAGCTGTCATTCCTGCAGAGTAGACTCTCTCCTCCCGAGTATAGGCAGCTCCCCTTTGTAGCATGGCTTTGCAGTCGCCCCAAGCGATCTCTACCGGATGTTTTTATGCTGACGGACACGCAGTCGAGACCCGCCCACCTGCTGCTTGAGGACTGGCACAGCCAATCACTCGCTGCCCTTCCTCTCAACCAAACCTAGCAGGCAGCATGCCTCAACTGAGAGCCCGTCTGTAAACAATAATTTAATCACGCACACAACAACAACTTCAAAAAGCAAACAAAACAAACCAATTTCCCCATACAAGTTACAACACCAACACTAATTTCCCATTGTGCAGGGCAATCGCCCTGCCACAATTCTCATTCCCATCATCAATGGGAAGACTTCAAATAAATCAAGCTGTTTCTATCAAAGAGCCATCCATCTCTGCCACATACACCTTTCACTCAAAAAAGGTGCTTGCACCTTGTGCAAGGGAAGACAGGTTTTAGGGTCACTTGTGACACAGTCCCTACATAAAATATGCCTTAACCGTTAACAGAATGCATTATGCTACATTTATTATTTTACTGAACTAATATGAAATCACAGAAACATCATCATTTATAACATATTGTGACAGAAAGACAATGATTCTTGGTGGTAAATCTCCCTCACGACCTGTGAGGGCGCTAAGTAACGGGAACAGAGTACCCTGGACTGCTTGGCCTGACACTTCGTTCCGAGGGTTAAAAGGAAGTCAGTCATTTAGAAAAGGGGTGGAGCTTCAGTACATAAACTCATCGACCCGGAAGGGAAATGATGTGGCAGCCACGGATTGGAGGAACGGCTGCAATTGTTTACCAAGGGGTCATGAGTGACGGTATAAGTAGGGGACGCAATCTGTTCCTTCGTTTTGGTTTATGAAAAAGAACCCGGAAGGACCTGTGTTTTGTGTATCCATATCGTGAGTGTTTGTTTGTTTTGTCTAATTGTTGCTTGTTATTATTAGACAGCTAACACGTTCCAGAGCTGTCACCAGAGGCCAGCACAAACCCAGAACAGCAATGCACTTGTATCACAAATAACTGTATTTGCACCACTAGCACTAATTCATGCACTAACTGACTTGTGTATGTGTTTTGTGTTTGGTGTGGGTGTACAATAAACGGGACTATTATTTCGGGACCAACCCGGGGATTACAAAGTAAGTAATACACGCCGCTGTATTACTTACCATCATTATTGTTTACTGTTTGTTTTGCCATCACACACTGGAAATACAAACCCATTAAACAACTTTGCACCTGGATTACAACTGTCGGTTCATTTATCATTTTCCATTAAATCTACAGATTCTAGTTACTGACGACTTCTTAAAAGGAAAAAAGAAACTTGTTCAAATGACGTCAAAGTGTGCTCGCCCACTGGTGGTGCACAGTATCTGGTACATCATAAATGATATCTTTCTATCTTTCCTGTGACTGGAGGTAAGAAGTATGCTCTGTGGTTGAAATACATTACATTGTGCTGTGGAAGATACCATTTTTGCATTAGCCGCCATGTTTGTTTTGACCGCCAGTATGCAGCCTGCTGGGGTCATGTGACTGCAACCCCTCACTTGGATTGTTTATATCACAGGGATATGTTCATTGTCCTCAGCATTATTCAAACGCTGGGGACAAAGTAGAATGTACAGATCAGTACTGAACAGTACATTTCTAATTAGATAGTTGAAATTGTTTAAGCAACTAATCTATGTCAAAGAAAATATTATAGGAAGGTTGGTGTTTCTGATGTGTTTCACTTAAAAAACGGACATCAGTGTGTCCAGGCTTGTTAATTCCTGCCACCCGGACACAGGTGCCAATTCCAGGACTGTCCTGTCAAACCCAGACAGGTGGCAACCCTAACTCAGGGAGACGGTGTTGAATTCTCAAAATGCTCTGCAACCCTCGTAAACAACACCACACATTCACCCCACTCATTCACTCACTCCCCCTTCCCATGCTAACGATGTGACTCGTTCCCCTTACAATACATGTAACATATATAAAAGACAGACGAAACAAACTGAACAGACAACAAGTCCTGCAACAAAGCAATTGTCTGGGTCGTTACAATATATTTTTTTATTTGAAAGTAAAAAGATATGAAAGCATGGCGACCTTTATGTACAAAAATCTTCATTAATATACAATTGAAAAAGAACTGTTGAATATTTATTTTCATTTCATACAGTATTAAATGGCAGAGATGTACCCTACTTAACTCAATCCAGACAGTTGTCATGCTGATGCGCTGGGGAGACCGCACTATGGTTGATCCCCGGAGCCAGCATCGCAGCCGTTGTGTGTGCTGATGCGCTGGGGAGGCAAAATAAGCTGATCCCCGGAGCCAGCATTACACTTCAGCCATCAAGACCAGGCAGAAGGATATCTACATCATCAGATGGAAGGAAACACAAATGGATGGAGATGCAGATGGATCACATTAGTTTATTGTAAAGCTACGTCTTAGTTGGTGCTTATCTTGGCGAGAGCCGAGTTCAAATCAGCATGAAGTTTTACTCTTATGTAATGGAAATCATAATACTGAAAAATAAATAAATATCAAAATAAATAAATAAATAAATAAATGTCTATGTATTCATTTATGTACCGATTTATTTCAATATTTATATGCATGTATTTATTTATTTATGTTTTACTTTTACCAAATATATAGGCTATCCTTCAGCATACAGCTAATTCTCAGAAATTAATGTTCCTTTTTGTCCAGTGGGGACCACAAATAGCATTACTCTCATCAACTAGTATCGAGAGAGGAAACCATACTTCCTTGCGCCAATAGGGACCACAATGAACGTTACACTGACAGGAAACCAAAAATCTTCAGAGCTCAAGATCAGAATCTCAGAATGACGATGATGATGAAGATGAACTTGAAAAATCTCAAAAATATAACTAAGTCCCAAGAATTCTCAGCTTGCTGACTTCTTTCAAATTACTGCTTGTCTCAACTAATCATGTAGCACTTTTTATATTTATATAAAGAAAGTTTTTTTTTTTTTTTTTTTTTACAGTATATAACACAACACACTTGCAAACTGAAGGTTATAGTTTAATTTCAAATCCCACGCATGCTAGACCTTTTTTTGTATTTATATTATATAAAAATATTTATTTGCAGGCAAATGTTCCATTTTAAAACAGAAATAAATCATTTAATATAAATGCTATAGACGTCACAAAAAGTGCCATTAAATTCGGATGCATATGCAGTGACGGACTGGGACTAAAAATCAGCCTTGGCATTTTAAAGTGCACCAGCCCATGGTGAGGCTGTGATGATACTTAGTAAGAATAAAATGCAGAATTTGCGTTCTGACAGAGAATTACGTAAGACGTTTTGCAAATTTCAATTACTGAACTAAAAACAGTTGTGACGGGACTGTTTCACTGTTTGCTGTAAATATACATAAACCACAGGAGACCTACAGACATATTTGGAATACAGTGTACAATGGGTTTGCTTATTTGTGTCAGTAGCCTAATCTGTTACTATTGCAGACATTTAGGAGGTAATATCCAAGGTAATATGCTTTTATATGCAAGACAGAGATACCAAGGGTTGGCTGTCCCAAAGAGTGAGATTCACAGCCCCAAAGAGTGAGATTCACAGCCCCAAAGAGTGAGATTCAAGGCTAAAGAGACTTTCCAGGTGGTGTGTCAGGTCGTTGCTTAAGACAGGGACTCTCATCTTTGGTCCTTGGTGACATCAATTTTAAAACAAACTTAATAGTTTGTTTTAAAATGTACACTGCTTAATATTGCATATGAAGCACTAAAATCAGCTAAATTAATTAATATTTAACCCTCAGTAATATGATACAGTTTGCAGGCACATGCTACGTAAAAACAGAATTTGATTTATATTTTCCCAGGACAATTGGCAGCTTTAACTTAAATAATTATAATATACAAAATAAGAAACTTGTGTACTTACTGTTCATAAGCCACTTCTCTCACGCGATTTTAAAGAACATATTCTGTGGTAGAAAGGTAAAATCCTTATGCAGCTGTATTTTCTTTATGATGCAGTAGCAATATTACGATCTTGGCAAAAAATAACGTGCAAATCAATTGTTTTGTTTAGCATTGGGACATATACACAGCTTCAATTAAAATGTATTTTCTATTCACGTCACAGAATTTATAATTGACTGTATAGGAAACTACCATGCAAATGAAACCACCCATTAGTGAGGTGTGGAATAAATAAAAACACGCATTATTATACTTTCTTCAAATTAGTGTTCTAACTAAAGGGATCAGGTGTTTGCACAAAATATCACCCAGAGTTTATGCTGCATAGTCCGACCTAGAGTTTATGCACATGTGCGATTGTTTTAAATGTGGCGTTCTATAAGTGAGAAATGTACTTTTAAAGTTTGCCATCCGACATCACAGTTAGCGAAAGCATCAAGTACAGTAAACACTGTCTCTCGCAGCGCTTGGTGCTGATACAAATTATAGGTTGAAAACAAGAACGCCCGCCCTTGCACATTATTGCTTAGTGCCAATTGTTTGGAACACTAAATACCAACACCCGCACGGCAATACATTTGCCTGAACAGTTGTCTTTCTCTCTTCTCGTGGGCATGTAGTCTCCATGGTTACCACAGTACACAAGCTTGGTTAAGCCCTGTGCCTGGTGCCCCATTTCTGTATTGTTGTCTCTTGAAGCGCCTATATTTATATATATGTACTGTACTGCACGGACAATGCGTGAGATAAGCTTAGGAATGCGTGTGAGCATGAGATAGCATGCTAATGTGTGAGTCTCACCTCCAATGTGGAAGACTTGACATGTCGATGAACATACAGATAAATGTACTTTCTACCTTCTGTTTCATGAAATAAATGGACTACCCTCAAACAATAAGCAGTTATAAATGTGCATCTCCTTCTACTGGCCCAGGCAAAATAATAATATTAAAGAGGACCTATGGATCAGCCTACTGCTGGCTCTCCTCGAGATCAGCACTCACATTAGATGCTAAATCACCTAATTCTACAAGTTGTTGCTCAATAACAGGAATAGCTGCCACAGGATCAAGAATATCTGCCACAGGATGAGGAATATCATTTACTAACATTTCATTCGCACCACGGTCACGATTCCCAAGTTGAAGTTGATGACGATAGTCGAGAAGGGCCGGGACGACTAAACAAATCAGTTATTTTAACACATTTTTGTGCTTCAATCTTCTGCTTTTTCTCTAATTTTCTTGGCTCCGACTTCGTTTATTTGATTTAACCATCTTTCTAACAGGGAGTGCAAACCTACTAATTTTTACGTCTTTTCCTTTTTCTTTTTAAAATGTCAACCCAGATGACCCAACATTCTACACTGATTGGCTCAGGGTTAGGGAGAAGCTACGCATGAGTGTGTGTGTATATCGCAGTGTTTTTTAAATAAAGTTGCTGAGAGGGAAGCCCCCTCAATTTATATTTAACTATATTATTTTAGGTGAGCTCTAAATGTAGTAAGTCATTTGAAGTCTTTTCTATTTGATTAATCTACACATACACAATAGCGAAAGCAAAAAAAATAAATAATAATTACATTTACTTTTTTTTTTTTTTTCCTCATGATCACCGGCCCCTCTGGCATTTGCCAGAGCTGCCAGATGGCCAGTCCTGGCCTGTGCATATGTGTCGATTAAAACTCCCTGGGGTCTGCAAAAAAATACGTTGGGAGAAAAAGAAGGACATTTTCACCTTACTTTGGCGACTTATTTCTCTTACTGTATGACTGGTATTGAATTTCACCTAAGAGTATTGGGAACTACAAATTAAAAGTGAAATGGTGATGTTGGCTGATTTACTTTTGCTGCACCAATACCCTGAAAACACGTAAACTATCCTTGCTGTGTAGAGTCTGGCAGTTCTCGCACTTCGCTGATAACTTGGTGCAAGGTTCCTCTCAATAAAAGTTTGAACAATAAACTTAAAGTATTGGTGGGCTTTCCTACATTAGTAATATTACTATTATTAATTTCAATCCTTCTTCAGTTAATTGTCTGGTTCAAAATAAAAACCTCCAACAAAGTATATTGTATACATCGAAATGGCTGCTTAATCTTGTGAGGATTCGTGTCCGCACAAAGCAGTGTAACCAAAAAAACTAGATTTTTCTTTGAGGGTGGACGTATGTGGGATCTAAATAAAAATGAAAACACAATTCTGCCAAGGCCCCTTACATTTATGTCTGGAAGATTAAATACCCTTATGGTATGTGGAGAAATGCAAAAGCTGTAGCCAGAACCCTTCTTGCTGTGCACTCCACTCATTTAAATTCATCTCTCCCTGAAAAAGTCCCAGTGCCGTTTCTGTCCTCCCCAGCAGAACCTGGCGGAGTTAATCTATTATTCATCTGCCCTCCAATCTCTTCAGCAAGAGCCCCATGGAGCCCCTCCAGTAATTGGTCTCTTGATACTCCAGATGCTCCATGCTCTAAAAGTCCTTAAACATGACAAGGCCAGTCTTAATCCATTTACATAGGGCTGGCTTTAAAGTTACTGAACTATGAATTTCCTTCTCAAAGGCATTTTAGTTCAGCACATGTTTTATTTTTTCAAGGTTCTGTCCAATTAATATAAGTAGCATTGTATTTGTTTTTGAGTCATTAAAAATCAGTGAATTAATAGTCGGAACACAAACAGATAGAGACTGTTGGCCACCAAAACCTGAAAGCCCAGAAAAACATGTACCAATTTAACTGTAAACTATCTCTACCATACTGGCAATGCTTTATACTTTAAATTAAATATTGTAATTTAGTACTTCAGGGATGTATTCATAACTAGCTTGCATGTCAGCACACATCATGCAGTCCAGTCCTATGCATTTACCAACAAACTACAAATTACAAAATACAAACTACAAATATATAGGTCACAGAAAGTTTGTATAATGTCTTACGATGAGATTAACATGCCTTGGGAAACTAAAACTCAAAGACTGTATTCTATGGCAACCAATGAGACGCTGCTACATCTTAATCATCTAAAACTAAAACTGAAGCTATAACTAAAATAGCCCTGCATGACTCATGCTCTTTATGCTATGCATTTTGTTTTAAATTGTAGGTATTCAAATGAAATAAGCCTTTGCTAACATGCACAAGGTTATTTTGTTTTACTGATTTAAATGCTCAGAAAGACCAACCGTTTCTCCAGATTATTAAATTAAGTCTAGAATATTAAATCGTAAATGTCCCAGGGGCTTCATGGTAAATGCTCAAGAAGGTGATGAAACCGTTAAAGCCAATTCAATCTCATACCCAATATCCTAGTGCAGTAACAAGTCTCCAGATTATTTCTTTTCTATCACAGGAACCAAATAGGGCTTGTCTATGAAACCAATTTTGAAAGAGTATTCATTCTATAAGAAAAAATAATCTAATAAATTCCTGTCCTTTTCAATTACAGTAATCCATCATGTATCCGCCCGTCACATATCCAACCCTAACCATTTATCTGCCATGATCAAGCTCTTCAGCAACGTTAGTTTATTATTGAACAGAGAAGGTTAGTTTAGATAGTGTAGATCCTAACAAAGTTCTCGTACACTGTGTTTTATGTGCTCCGTGCGCTGCCATTGCTGGTAGTGTCATGTGAGCTGTTCAGTGTGTTGATATGTAAATAAATCCTGTCCGCCTCAGTCTCCTGCCTGTCACTCAGCAGCGAATGCATGCACCCACACAGCAGACGACTACTCTGTCACAACCTCAAAACAATAATTGTGTGAATATAGTAATGTTACAGCTGTGTATAATGGTATTTAAAACAGGATGCATGTATCTGACTTTGGTTAGGGCTGGTTAGGGCTCTGGACTCTTGATCGGAGGGTCGTGGGATCAATCCCAGGTAGGGGACACTCCTGCTGTACCCTTGAGCAAGGTACTTTACCTAGATTGCTCCAGTAAAAAAAAAACAAAAAAAAAACAAACAACTGTATAAATGGGTAATTGTATGTAAAAATAATGTGTAAAAAATAATTAATTGTATGTAAAAAAAAAATAATGTGATATCTTGTAACAATTGTAAGTCGCCCTGGATAAGGGTGTCTGCTAAGAAATAAATAATAATAAATAATAATATCCACCCTTACTCTGGTCCCACTGCAGTTGGATATGCAACGGACTATTGTATTTCAACATTTCGCAAAACCTTTTCACAGGAAAAGGCATTTATACAAATAGAGGAGAGACAGAAACCACAGGGGTGTATTGTTCAGAGACAGCCTCAAAATAGATCCCTGAAGAACATTTTTAGTTGAGATGGCTCATATAACAGCACTAATGCAGAATAATTGGTCCTTATTCTCTGAATATAATTGAAGTAGTATCTTCCAGCAGTAAATTGGTTTGTTTTGGCCAAGGTTACATACTGTTTTCAGTACAGTCTTCATTGATCTGAATGATATATGACTTTGTCACCACTATTTTTGACTCAAAACCTCTCACAGACACTATATTTTCTATAGAGTAACAGTCTTCCCAGGTGAAGGATACAGATTTGAATCAGCCAAGTTTTTAAATTAAACTGGACAAATCTCAGTTTTTTCAATAATCTTGAAAAGCATTGTACCGTAACGTTGCTGGACTTGTAAAAGTGCTTACATTCCAGAGTTAAAGACCTGGAACCAAATAAAGTAGGCTGGTATAGGGCAGGGTTCAAATAAAAAGGCTAACGAATGGGAAATAAGTGTGTATCGTTACTGTTTTTTAATGTTTGCTGCTATGCCATGTGTTCAGTATTCTTTAAGTGCCCTTTTGACCCGAAGACCTTCTAGACGCCCCCTCCCCTTTCCTTTGTAGAGCAATGTTGCTGCTTTCTCCCAGTCCCTTGGCATTCTGTGTCAAATTTCCTGGGGTGCATAGCATTATTGCAGGTGCTGCACGGGGTGCTGCTTTCTAGCTTGAGTCCTCTATCTCAGGCTTGCCATCTAAGGGCAGTAATGAAGCCCCTCCTGAAAATGCATCTTTGACTAAGGTGGGCTTATTAAATGCCAGGTTTATGGCTAAAACATCATTGCTAATTAATAATATGATTTTTGACATGGACCTGGACATTTTTGCATTACTGAGACTTGCCTTGGGAAAAATTATGTTGTCAGTCTGTCGGAAGTCTGTCCTCAAGGATATTGATTTTTAAATCAACCACTTCTTAGTTGTCTTGACAGAGGGGTAGCATCTCTTCTTCACTTACAATGTCTTGGTGTCTTATAGCACTTGATTTTTCTTTGTTCTTTGCCTACACCATTCACTGTTATTATATACCGACCACCAAATGGTTCTCATGGTTTTACTTCTGATTTCTCTGAGTTAATGTCTGAGTTGGTGATTGTATCAGCGGGCGTGACAGAGCACCTGGCGAGGCTGAACCTCACCATCAACGATGCAAAGAGTCGGATTACACCGGTGCAGTGCACAACGTACTTGGGGCTCCACCTGGACTCCAGTACGATGCGCGCATATCTGTCGGACGACAGAGTAGCATCTATCCAAGGTTGCCTTTCCCTGTTTCAACAGGGATCGCAGATCACCGTCATATTGTGCCAGAAACTGTTGGGTCTGGTGGCCGCAGCCATATCGGCCATTCAGCTGGGTCTACTTCTCATGCTCCCGCTACAAGCATAGCTCAATGCGTTCCACCTACATCCCAAGCGCGACAGACACCGTCAGCTAACGGTGTCTCATATGTGCTTGGCAGCCCTACGTTGGTGGAGGACGACCTCTCACCTGCGCGAGGGTGTGAACATGGGAGTGGTGTTGAACCGCCAAGTGGTGACAACAGACGCCTCCGATTCGGGTTGGGGGGCAGTCTGGAAAGGCAGAGGAGTCCGCGGATCCTGATCGGACCGCTGGACATCCCTGCATATAAACATGCTGGAGTTGCAGGTGGTCTCCCTAGCTCTCCGCCATTTCCTCCCACTGCCAAGAGGTACACATGTGTTGGTCTGGATGGACAACACAATAGTGGTGACGTATGTCAACCACCATGGTGGCCTACAGTCCCTGGGGTTGCATCGCATTGCCTTCAGGCAATGTGGGCTCAGAGGAACTTGCTGTCCCTGTGGGCAGCGCACATTCCTGGAGCGGTGAACTGGGCAGCGGACCTCCTCTCGAGGGAGGGTCCCTTTCCGTCAGAGTGGCGACTCCACCCTCAGATAGAAGCGCATTTGGGAACGATTTGGGAGGGCGCAGATCAATCTCTTCACTCGGAGGAGACAACTCATTGCCCCCTGTGGTACTCCCTCCACCGCTTAGGCGGTCCACTCGGCGTCAACGCCCTAGCACACAAATGGCCCAAAGTGTTTTTGTACGCTTTCCCACCTATATCGCTGCTCCTGGCCTTTCTCGAAAAGGTTAGAAGAGGCGTCGGTTCTCCTAGTGGCCCCCAGGTGGCCCAGGAGAATCTGGTTCTCGATCCTGTGCCAGCTGTTACAATGCCAGCCCTGGGAGATCCCACTTCGCATGGATCTCCTCAGTCAGGCGAGAGGCACTTTTTAGCATCCAGAACCGGGCAGGTTCCAGCTATGGGTCTGGCCCCTGAAAGGGACCGCTGTTTAGCCCTAGGGCTATCAGATGCGGTTGTGGGTACCTTGCAGAACACTAGGGCAGATTCCACTAGGTCATTGTACACCTACAAGTGGAAGTATTTTCAAGCTTGGTATCTGGCTAGAAGCCATGACCCAATCTCTTGCCCTTTGCCAGTTATCTTACAGTTTCTGCAAGAACTGCTTGATGCTGGTAGGTCACCTTCCACTTTGAAGGTGTATTTAGCAGCTATTTCTGCATGCCATAACCCCGTAGATTCGGTATCTCCAGGTGCACATTTTTTGGCTACCCGGTTTCTTTAAGGTGCTCGGCAATTACGCCCTCCCAGGAGGACTGTTTGAGCCCATATGCTCCACAGAGTTGAAGTACCTGTCCATGAAGACAGCCTTCCTCATGGCTATCACCTCTGCAAAGCGGGTCAGTGGACAGCAGGCACTGTCAGTGCACAGCTCCTGCATGCGTATTTGGGACGATGGCAGCAGGGTGTCACTGTGCACCAACCCTGCTTTCCTCCCCAAGGTGATCACAGCCTTCCACATTAATCAATCAGTCTGTGGAACTGCAGTCCTTCCATCCAACCCCATTTTCTTCAACGGAGGATGACAGATTAAATTTCCTCTGCCCAGTGCGGGCATTGAGGTGCTACGTGGATAGGACAAGAGCTCTGCATCATACTGACCAACTCTTTGTCTCTCACGGGACACGGACACTAGGACAGCTCCTCTCAAAGCAGTGTCGCATTGGATTGCGGTCTCGACTGCGTATGATGGTACCGGCTTGCCCCCACCTGGGAGGGTAGCCGCACACTCCACTAGAAGGTAAGCTACATCTTGGGCCCTCTTCAGAGGGACCTCGCTGTCCGATATTTGTACTGCAGCTAGCTGGGCTATGCCACATACTTTCTCCAGGTTCTACCGCCTTAATGTGGTAGATCCTTCCCTGCCTTCATTAGGCACGAGGTTCCTTGAGGTTGCACGCTCACACTGCTAACCCTTGGGTTATACGGTGCTGATGCGTCCCTCATATGCTGCCGTTCCTTCTCCCTCACGACGGCTCTGGTACTACTATCCCATAGTCATGTTGGTGGTCGTCTTCGAATTGAAAGGGAACATTAGGTTACTTACCGTAACCCTGGTTCCCTGAAAGAGAAGACGACCATCAACATTTCTCAAGTTGACCCTATTTCGATTTTAGATTATTGTAATTAAATTCCAGTTTTCTTTAAAAAATAATATAATTCACACAGCCCATCCTTTGCTTGATCGGGGTAAATACATCATTATTTTAACTATCAATAGTATAAAACGGTATTGCAGCTCTCACCGAATATAATTTAAACACCACAATGTACTAGTTTTAGAATGGTCATCGTTGTCTTTTTCACAGTGGATCGGTAGAAAATGATATTTAAGATGATATACACTACAATATTAGATACATTCTTGTTGAAATTTACTGTTAGAATTACTGTTTTAAAATGTTAAATTGCTTAAATGTGCATTTATTTGGAAATAAATGACATTATACATGAAAATCAAGGGATTTATTTTTCTAACACATTTTTGCCATATGCAAATGTTGCTATTGGTTCATCAAATAAAAAGGTTATTTTTGTGCATGAAAAGGGTTAAAACATACCTGCGGACAGCTACTGAGGATGAGAGATTGCGTGATCTTTTGGTCATTGTGAGCTAACCCAATTATTTTAGTTTATTTGTGATTTTCTGTGTAAACATGTTATTTAAAACTTTGCTACATATTTCTACTTTCAACATTCACAGGAATGTGATGCTTTAGCAGTTCATGTTCATTTGCATATATTTGATACAGTGTCATTCTTTGTGGAAAGCAGGTGAAATGTATCAAACTTAACTTAAGGTTGTAAGTATGTATCAAATCTGGTGAGATGTATTCGGATGGACGCTCTAAAATAAAGAGTTAAACTGCATTCTTACCCCTGGCTCTTTTTGTAAAGCCCATGCAGTACATTACTTTTTTATTTTCAATGATCTGAAATAAGAGTAGTCTAATGTCCCTAGCAGCTACTCTAAAACGATTTAAAAAAATTATATTTGCTGTTTGCTTAATGTAGCCATAGTTACAGTATGTAACTGTGAAGTGTTTACATATGGGACATCAGAAGCTGGCAGCAGAACAATTAGGTTAGTGTTAAAGCATTTACCCACTTTTAAAACACAAACGTTTCAGTGAAAACGATGACCGTAACGTTGCACACTTTATTACCATCAAATGAGACTTAGTGGAACGAGACTTTTGAGTTTGTTATATAAACCAGTGCTGTGTTTTAAAAATACTCGAATTGCACACTTTGTATAATATATTTTAAGATAAGAACTATGTTGTCAAATCTAGTTGTAAATTACTGCCTGTTTTCTCTCATTCATGATGCTATTTGGGAGAGAGAATGATCAATGCTGACACCTACTAACTCACTGCTTACAGCAACCCACAGCTCTGTGTTTGCTTCTAGAAATGATTCTGTTTTAATCCTGTTTCAGTGTCAGATGTGGTTGGGGTGATTATTATTATTATTATTATTATTTATTTATTTATTAGCAGACACCCTTACCCAGGGCGACTTACAGTCGTAAACAAAAAATACATTTCAAGAATGGTTTTGCTTGAATTTTATCTTAAATTAAATTCAAGCAAAAGTCAGGTTGTACTTTTTGGTTCATGTCGTCACCTTGGCATGGCTCCCTTCCTTGCTATTTCTTTTGATGGTAGTCTTTCGGTTTCTGCCTTAAATGTCAGGAATCTAAGAGTTATTTTCCATCATGCTTTGACTTTTAAGGATTATTTATGTTTAAATTAATAAAATGTATTTTTGGCACCAGGGAAATACAGCGAGGACGAGGCTCACTCATTCACACTTTTGTAACCTCTACAAAACCTGCAGCAAGAATACTTACACAAAGTAGGTCTATTTGCCTTATTTCCCCACTTTTCCTGTGAAGCAGCACATTGATTTTCAAAATGCTGCTCCTCACTTTTAAGGATATTCATGGCTTTGCGTATTTGCATGAATTGCTTATTCACTATAAATCGTCTTGTACTTTGAGATCTGCAAAACGATGGTCTCTTGGTAATTCTAAGGACTCCATTAAAAGGGCTTTTTGTTCTCGTGCTCCCGCAATTTGGAACTCCCTTCCAAATTTTATACGGAATGCTGAATCTGTCATTGTTTTATAATCTAAACTTAAAACATATTTCTTTGATTTGGCCTTTCTCTAGCGAGCAGTTTGAAGCTCTTTTGGTATGTTGGACCCTGGGATACTTGCCCATGAAGGATGCTATATAAATTAAAGTGTTATGGTATGGTATGGTAGAAGAGAAGTATTGTAACAGAGAAGCAGAGTTGCTGGTAGTGAGCAGAACATGTGCAGAGAATTAGAGTGAGGGACTGTGTCTGTGCTGTAACAAGAGCTTGTTAATGTTACTAATGTGATGTGTAGTTATTTCACCTGCTGCCACCCTGACGCTACCTTTTCCAGTTTACTTCAATATGGTTATATTCTGTTATGTTTCTAAACATGCTCCTCTCATGTTTAGATTACTGCTTAAGGTGGTTGTATAGATCTGGTGGCAGTTGCTAGTTTACAAAATCATAACTCAAACTAATAAAGAAATAGTAGGTGTCTGGTATCAACTAAATGAAAACCCAGGAATCTAACTTCTAACAATAAATATAAAATAGAGGTTTTGCAACCTTATCTGTATTAAACATACATGCTACACTGTATTAGATTATTTGACAATTCCGTTCCTAAACATCTATTAAAGATTTAGGGCCCTTTCATACCTAGTACCAAATACTTTCAAAGAAACCAAAAACTATTAACTTTAGTTCAATTTCAAGCTTGTTTTGTGGCCCATTTACAGCTTTATAACACAAAAGGTCATTTGGGTTCACATTCCATTTTGCTACCGTATGTTTGTTGTTGTCTTGTCCATGTGATTTCACCCTTGTCAATGAGAAACAAACATATTAAATATGAAGAGTATGAAAAGCATTTTACATCAACTTTTTGGTTCTTGTTTTCCTTTTCTGTCTTCACTTCACAAAAAAGAATGCTGTACATATAGGAATGCATGTGGGAAATCTCTTCTTCAGTGTTTCCAATACAGTAGAGTTTCTTGTGATTTGCTACAGCCTATCATGCTTGACAAAATAAAACAGTGCCTCATACCCTTCTGCAAATAAGCAATACAACAGTGTGTTATCCATTCCAGAATAATGATTGAGAAAGCACAGGGGTATTCTAGGTTCTATGAGAATCCATAAACTATAGCAGGGGTCGCCAACACGTCGATTGCGAGCTACTGGTAGCTCACCAGTGGTTTAAAAAGTAGCTCCTGACAAGTATTGAACTACACAAACACACACACACACACACACACACACACACACACACACACACACACATATATATATACAGCTCTGGAAAAAATTAAGAGACCACTGCAAAATTATCAGTTTCTCTGGTTTTACTATTTATAGGTATGTGTTTGGGTAAAATGAACATTTTTGTTTTATTCTATAAACTAATGACAACATTTCTCCCAAATTCCAAATAAAAATATTGTCATTTAGAGCATTTATTTGCAGAAAATGACAACTGGTCAAAATAACAAAAAAGATGCAGTGTTGTCAGACCTCGAATAATGCAAAGAAAATAAGTTCATATTCATTTTTAAACACCACAATACTAATGTTTTAACTTAGGAAGAGTTCAGAAATCAATATTTGGTGGAATAACCCTGATTTTCAAGCACAGCTTTCATGCGTCTTGGCATGCTCTCCACCAGTCTTTCACATTGATGTTGGGTGACTTTATGCCACTCCTGGCGCAAAAATTCAAGCAGCTCGGCTTTGTTTGATGGCTTGTGACCATCCATCTTCCTCTTGATCACATTCCAGAGGTTTTCAATGGGGTTCAGGTCTGGAGATTGGGCTGGCCATGACAGGGTCTTGATCTGGTGGTCCTCCATCCACACCTTGATTGACCTGGCTGTGTGGCATGGAGCATTGTCCTGCTGGAAAAACCAGTCCTCAGAGTTGGGGAACATTGTCAGAGCAGAAGGAAGCAAGTTTTCTTCCAGGACAACCTTGTACATGGCTTGATTCATGCGTCCTTGTCACAAAGACGGCCAGAGTGGGTTGCGTCAGACCAGAAAGGAATTCAAACACAGACAGGGGTTGTGATGAGCTGAGTGCAATGGCTGCACTCAGCGTTTATTAACAAATAAAAGGTTTGTAAACAGCACAAAAACAGGACACGGCACTTGCGCCAAAATAAACAGACATACAAAACGACTAAACACTAAACAGACGGTGCAGGACAGACGAACAAACACGGTGAGTACAAACACTTATATTTACGATCTATTTACTTTTCTTTTACTCCTCTCTCTCTCACCCGTTCTCCTCTTCCGAACACCTAAAACCCAGAGTGACTAAAAATGTGCCTATTTATACTGTTGTGCTGGGATTCAATTACTAATTAATTATTCACTTGAATCCCAGCACGTGAATTAATTCTGTGCAACCCCGTGCTCACATATTACATTTAACCAGCACGTGAAGTGATTTGTGCCCTCCTCGTGCCTAAATACAAATCTACACTTTTAAACACACGTGAAACACAGACCCGTTTATATCCCGTGTACCAATCTATACACCAACATTAACACACGCAACATACAACACATAACACACAAAATACACACAGGGGCGGGCACTTTGCCACATATACCCCCCCCCCCTGTGCAAAGCACACATGGCCTCAACGGCCACCTCCCCCCTTAAATACCCAGCAGTCCAGGCCAAAGTCTCGGGCTGGGAAGGGAGGCTTCAGTGGGCCCATGGCTGGAAATGCTGTCAGCTCCCCTGCCGGTAGTGGCACGGCTGACAGCATGCTGGTCCCGTCCTGCAGCGAAAAAGCTGCGGGGGCAGGTGGTCCCCCGACCTCCCCCTTCTTCGTAGCCGGCAGCTCCCTCCTGTGGGGCTCCGGCCACAAGAACTCCTGCAGCGAAACTGCTGCTGGGGAAAGTGGTCTCCAGACCTCGTCCCCCCTCTTCGTGGCCGGCAGCTCCCCTTTCTGGGGCTCCGGCCACCGTACTCCCTGTGGAGGTACGGGCAGCAGAGGCAGCTCCTGCTCCTCTGCTCTGGGCGGTGGCGGAAGCAGAGGCAGCTCCAGCTCCTCTGCTCCTGGCGGTGGTGGAGGCAGAGGCAGCTCCAGCTCCTCTGCTCCTGGCGGTGGTGGAGGCAGAGGCAGCTCCAGCTCCTCTGCTCCTGGCGGTGGTGGAGACAGAGGCAGCTCCTGCTGCTCTGTTCCTGCCGGTGGAGGTGGCGGAGGCAGAGGCAGCTCCTCTGCTCCTGGCGGCGCTGGCTCCCTCCGCTGTGGCGGCTGGGCTGGTGCGCCCCGTGCTGCCTTCAGCAGCATGAATAGAGGCTGCTGGGGGACACCAGCCTCCTGCCCCTCTCCCCCCAAAAAATTTTCAGGGGGTTGAGCCTGTAACTCCTCCCCTTCCGGCTCTTGGGGCTGAACCAGCAGGCATTTTCCCTCTGCTGGTGGCTTGGGTCCCAGGGCTGTGGAAGCCCCGACTTGCCTCCCTTTGGGCTGTGGACGCACCGACTCCTCCCTTTTGGGCTGTGGACGCACCGACTCCTCCCTTTTGGGCTGTGGACGCACCGACTCCTCCCTTTTGGGCTGTGGACGCACCGACTCCTCCCTCTTGGGCTGTGGACGCACCGACTCCTCCCTCTTGGGCGTAGGACGTTCGGGCTCCCCCCACTCGGGCGTAGGACGTTCGGGCTCCTCCCACTCGGGCGTAGGACGTTCGGGCTCCTCCCACTCAGGCGTAGGACGTTCGGGCTCCTCCCACTCAGGCGTAGGACGTTCGGGCTCCTCCCACTCAGGCGTAGGACGTTCGGGCTCCTCCCACTCAGGCGTAGGACGTTCGGGCTCCTCCCACTCAGGCGTAGGACGTTCGGGCTCCTCCCACTCAGGCTGTGGAGGCAAAACCAGCAGGCATTCACCCTCTGCTGGTGGAGATGGGGACAGCAGGTACTCACCCTCTGCTGGTGGAGATGGGGACAGCAGGCATTCACCCTCTGCTGGTGGGCCTGCTACCTGGGCTGCTGTTCCTTTTATCGTTGCCTCCAGGTAGCTGAGGAGAAACTCCACACCTTCCTCCAAGGTGTTTGGGGTGTGTTCCTGCTGATAGGCCTCCCATCTCTCACTGTCCATCATCCACAGGACCCGGACGATTATGGGCAGAGACTGGGCCTCCAGCCCAGCATTCTCCAGGAACCAGCCCCGCAGTTTGATGGCGTCTTCTGCCATAATATATATTTTTTTTTTTAAACAAAACCCCTCCTGGTCTGACGCTTGGAGGCGCGGCTATCCCACGAAGACACCACGTGTCACAAAGACGGCCAGAGTGGGTTGCGTCAGACCAGAAAGGAATTCAAACACAGACAGGGGTTGTGATGAGCTGAGTGCAATGGCTGCACTCAGCGTTTATTAACAAATAAAAGGTTTGTAAACACCACAAAAACAGGACACGGCACTTGCGCCAAAATAAACAGACATACAAAACGACTAAACACTAAACAGACGGTGCAGGACAGACGAACAAACACGGTGAGTACAAACACTTATATTTACGATCTATTTACTTTTCTTTTACTCCTCTCTCTCTCACCCGTTCTCCTCTTCCGAACACCTAAAACCCCGAGTGACTAAAAATGTGCCTATTTATACTGTTGTGCTGGGATTCAATTACTAATTAATTATTCACTTGAATCCCAGCACGTGAATTAATTCTGTGCAACCCCATGCTCACATATTACATTTAACCAGCACGTGAAGTGATTTGTGCCCTCCTCGTGCCTAAATACAAATCTACACTTTTAAACACACGTGAAACACAGACCCGTTTATATCCCGTGTACCAATCTATACACCAACATTAACACACGTAACATACAACACATAACACACAAAATACACACAGGGGCGGGCACTTTGCCACAGTCCTTCACAAAGACAAATCTGCCCGATTCCAGCCTTGCTGAAGCACCCCCAGATGAGTCCAATTTTCAGCTTTGCCCAACACCTGGTCGTCTAATGGTTAGACGGAGACCTGGAGAGGCCTACAAGCCACAGTGTCTCGCACCCACTGTGAAATGTGGTGGAGGATCAGTGATGATCTGGGGGTGCTTCAGCAAGGCTGGAATCGGGCAGATTTGGCATGAATCAAGCCATTATGTTTTTTGTAAGTAACTTTGGCCCAAATTATATGGTTAAAAAAAAAAAAAATGAGAGAGACTAACATCAGCCACTGTTCAGCGCGAAATCGAGTTGTGCTTACAATTGAAAAAAATTGGGAAATACTTTCACTTCTAGAAAAGGTAATTACCAGGGATAAAATAGCACAATATTTTGGAATTTTAAAGAGCACTGTGACTGATATTAAAAAGTCTGCCTCAGAGATTTAAAAGTTTGCGGTCTTTGATAGTAGCGGTGGGATTTTTGAGATCTATTGTTGCTCGAGACAAGTATTTGAGCATTACAATTTCTAAGTACTCGAATCAAATGCCACATAGTGTATGTAAACCTCCCAAACATTGCCACAAGTTATATTTTAAATGCCAAATTAACAAACAAATAAGTAATATATTAAGTAATTAATATAATGTTTGCCTTCTTGTGCAGTTAATTATATATGGTCAAGTATTACTAAATAACGTAACGTAAAGTATTAAAATTCACGTATCCACAGAACTTTACATTAAATTGTAAAAAGATATGTCTGAAGTGTGTCTCAGAGGCCCTTTATTTTAGTGCAGTAGCTCCAACACACAAATAAAAACTGTACTAAACATAAACGGCCGTTCAGTCCAAAAGCTTACAGAACGTTGGGGAATGGGGTCCATGAGTCTGTGGTAAATGCAACTTTTTCTCCCTTTGAAAGTTTTGTATGAACAGCTTGCTGTTATTGTTTTATGGGTCGGCACAGTATAGGGATCATTTTACATCCATTTCAGAACTGCTGCATTCACGATTCACACACACTGTCCTCATAGGGGACAACGTGATCATGCCCAATGTTCGGCCATATCTATAGCAAATGTTGTTATGCCATCAGTAACTCCATCCACAATTCTGAATGTTTTCATTTCAAACTGTAAAGCATTGAACTTGTGTTTTTGTGGTATGACAATTTTGTTTGGCATAATTATTTACATACCACGGTTTTCTCGTCCATAATGCATAAGAAAAATATGCGTTTGGTGACATTTGTCACGTGACAGGTTATACGTCTAGCATATTATTAAACGTTTTACCACTTCTTAAGAGTTTATAAGTTTACACGTTTAAAATTCCCATCCCTAAAAGGCACTATATAAAATAAAGCCTGATTGATTGATTGTGTCAGTAACAACTGATGGAGCCCCTGCCATGACTGGATGTCACGTGGGCTTCATAGCATGTTGCAAGACAGACCCCGATTTCCTCCGTTTCCTCAGCTACCACTGTAATTTACATTAACAGGCACTTTGTGGCAAAGTAATAGAATTTGACCACATTATGACTCCTGTTGTAAAAATAGCTAACTCAATTTGAGCTAGAGCCCTAAAACACTGTCATTTTAAAACACTACTCGAAGTTTCTGCTGAGTATGGCGATCTTTTGCTTCACTCTGAAATAAGGTGGTTTGGCAGAGAGACAGTACTGCGCCGATTTCTTTCTCGTGTCAGACATTACAAATTTCTTGGAGTCGAGAAACAAAATGAAATGAATGTGCACACACTAGGCTTCCATAAAAAAAGTTAAATAGTCTGAAACTCTGTTCAATACAGATAACAAAAAACACAAAAAAAGAGAGATTATTTGTTTGTAAATATATTTTAGCATGGCCAGCTGAAATCTGACAGTGTACAATGAAACATCAACATGTAGGGAACATGGAATAAAACTGAACACATTGGAACATTATGGCCATATATACAAAAGGTACCAAAAGCAACCAAAAAAAATAAAAAAGAAAGAAAACAAAAATAAAAAAAGAAACAAAAACCCATTCAAATTATTCGTCCCAGGCACCCTGATCATGTGGCACAAGATGGGGCTGTTCACTGTGGCTTGAATGGCCAGCAAGGTGGCTACCAGGGCTACATACCCTTAACAGCGCTTGTCTCGTACATCTGATCCACAAACACGAAAAACAAATATATATTTAAAGGAAAATAGGTCTTGTGCCTTCGATGTCACCATTTCTCTTATTTTGTAAAGATTTTGTGTGAAAATGTTTGTTTACTGCACTGAGGTAGGTCAGTTATCAGCGCCGCAGCAACATTCCAAAACAAGCTTATCTCCTAATATGGTCATCTACCGGAAATACACAAGTAGGACCTAGTTTGAAAGCTTACTCACATTTTTACAATAACAAGCAGGGCTGTCTCTCACAGTGCCTGAGTAAAAAAGAGTTAGAGCCAGGTCGTCGGCAGGATATTTAACATTGGGTGGACCCTAAAGAGTTAAGAAACTTGCTCTATGTGCCATGCTGTTTTAAAACAGGTGATTTATTAGTGCCCATCAAGCCTAACAAAGTACAACAGTAATATTCATACCCTTATGCTAATTTGCAACAAAGCAGTGTGTTACTTATTTAATCAGAATGCATGGGAGACACAAGGGAATGTATGCATATGAGGTGTTTGAATTCCTCAGTGCATTCTGCAGTGGATCCATCAATTTATTTTGCTTCCATCTCAGTGAAGATGCTGATTTGCATCTTCCTATTTAAAAAGACTAGTTCATTTCTGTGTGACTTTGTTGCTAAAGTCTCCTGAGTCCCTGCTCGAGTTTCTCTCTGGTTGCTTAGGCACCTAGATTCAGAATCAGTTTGTTATTGCAATTTATTTTTGTGTAATTCAAAATTCCCCCATGAATGTTACAACCTCATTAGAGAGAAGCCACAAAGGCTTTTGTAAGCTCTTAGAGGTCAGAAGTAAAAGGGTTAACTAAAACACGGCTCTGCATGTCAGCTTTCTCGCTTTGCTTGTCATCAAGGTAACCAGCTGAATGGTCCATAAAATAAGTATCCACCTTGTTAATTGTATTTGTTAATCCTAAGAGCCACAGGCAAATTAAAAGTATGCAATTTTTTTTGGATCCGTAGACTAGATACAGAATACTCTTTATGACTACACATTGTAATTGGTTTTGAAATAATGTCCCCCCCCCCCCCCCCACCATGGATATAATGTTAACCATCTGACTATCCTTTGAATTTAATAAATATTTATTTTTTAAGGTAAGGCTTAGTGTGGCAGGGCGAGGAGCCCTGCACATGAAAAGGGGGCGGGGCAAAGCCCTACCATAAATGTATTATTTATTTTAGAACAGGGTATCCCTCCGCCCCTGTGCAATTTATTATTTTGTATTTGTTTTGTATTATTAATTATTAATTATTATTATTATTATTATTATTATTATTATTATTATTATTATTATTGTTATGATTTATTCATTTATAAATATGACGGTGAAGCCATATGTTTTTGTTATTTTTATTTTAAATGTGTTATGGCAGATGCGAGGGCAGCAGCTCATCCTCTGCCAGTAGTAATTTAAAAAAAAAAAAAAAAACCCATGCAGATTGTGGCTGAGGGGTAATGAGATAATTGATAGTTAACCCCTCGGCCATAGTAAATAAAAGCCTGCAGCTCTCTGCACTCGGGGTGGGTGTTCTAGGAAGGAGGAACAAGAGCGAGGTAAACTGAAAAGAAAACTAAACTAAAAGAAATGTGTCCGTGAAGGCTACTGCCCAGCCTGACCAATCTATGTGTTTTGGGTTCGAGATTTTGTTTCAACTGTTTTATTTTCGCTCTGTGAGCAAGTGTGTTTTTTTTTTTTTGTTAAACCTTTTATTTTATTTTTGCCCTGCAGTACCACCTGTGCTTTCCTTCCTGCATTCTGGCCTGAAGTCACCACATCAGCCAGCCCCGTCACACTTAGCTTGAGCACATGCTGTATATTTCTTTGCTGTAACATATTTGGATTATGTTATGTATAGTAATGGCTGATCCAAAGAAGACATTTCACAACAATGGTAATCATTATTAGATACCATACTAGGTCATATATTTAAAAAAAATATGCAAGCTTGGCAGAAATACACATGGCTGACAATACCAGTATACTATTGTATTTTCTCCTGATTTGGTTTCAATTGAAGAGGCAGTAACAGACCCAGCTAAAACAACTTTGAATCCAAATAATTACCACAGTAAAGCATTACAGATTGAAGCATGTATTACCTCTAACTGGAAAAAGAAGATATAAACCCACAAGGGAAATGACAAGCCCAGCCTTATTCTTCAGACAAGTCATTTAAGTCAATAAATTAATCTGTCTGTCATGTTTGCTGTTTGATCTTTCCTGTTCCATAAAGGAACAAGTCTCATCTCCCTATGGATAACAATTGCTGGAGCAGCTCATTTTCAATGTTAAAGTATCAATTTGGGCTCTATTAGAATGGGACATGTAAGCAAATGCTTTTCAAGATTAAACAACAGGGGGAAAGAAATCAAAAACCATTGCTCACAGGCACCAGGCAACTTGCATAAACGAGAGTGATCTATCAAACAATAAACAGTTATACAGAAGAACAGATACACTTACTGTGTTACTGAGATATGCTACATCATGCACGTTTTAGTGATTTGGTCTGAGGAATTGTTTCCTGACAAATACAATTTAGTTAAACATTTTAAGGAGAATCACAGACCTATATGATAGTATTTGTTTTAAAAATATAATGCTACAGCTTAAAATACATTGGAGAATAATATAAAATAAATGAGACATCCTCACACGTGACACTATCCATTTATTTATTTATTTATTTATTTATTTTCCAAATACTTCAGAACAAAACTGATAAAGAATGTGTTGTTTTCACCCTACTAACAATAGAAGCAATGAATAGCATGTACAGCTGTGGCCCAAAGTTTTGCAGCACCTAGAATTTTAGGATTGAGGACATAAAAGAGACTGCTGACACTCAAAACGTCATCATTTTTCCTTTCACCGTCTGAGAGAGAGAGAGAGAGAGAGAGAGAGAGAGAGATCTACGAACAGATAAGTAACACATAGTGTTATATCTGATTGTTCCATGTGCACTGTACTTGTACTGTGCACCATACTGTACCATCCACCATACCGTACACTGTAGCATACTGTACATCTTCCCGGGGTGATGAATTGGGCAGCGGACCTCCTTTCAAGGACAGTCCGCAGTGCCTCAGAACGGAGGCTTCACCCAGAAGTGGTGAGCCTCATTTGGCAATGGTTCGGCTGAGCACAGGTGGACCGGTTTGCCTCCCAAGAATTGACCCATTGTCCCCTTTGGTTCTCAATAACGGGACCTGCTGGCAATAGATGGCTTGGCAAACCAGTGGCCGAGGCAGCTTCTGTATGCCTTTCCTCTACTCGCCATGCTCCCGCTGTGCTTAGAAAAGATCAGGCAGGACCGGGACAGGGTGTTATTAGTAGCCCCTTATTGGCCCAGGAAGGCCAGCCGTGGAGCCTACGGAAACGCTGCGACCTGCTCAGTTACGTGCGGGGGGACGTTGTGGCATCCCGACCCATAGAGCCTGCAGCTCTGGGTCTGGCTCCTGAACGGCACCATTTGAGCCATCTGGGGCTTTTTAATAGGAGTCACTGACACACTACAGAATGCCAAAGCGCAATCCATGCGTTCCCAGTATGGGTACCAGTGGGGTGTTTTTTCAAATGTGGTGCCTGCCTAAGGGGTTAGACCCTACAACCTGCCCCATGGCAGTTATACTGCAATTTATACAGGACCTATTCTGAGGGGAAATCCCCCTCTACATTAAAGGTCAATGTGGCAGCCATTTCGGCTTGTCATATTCACATTCATTCAGTCTCTAATACAGGCACTAAACATATATATATATACTTACTACAGCATGGTAGGCTCTTGTGGCACTTGGAGGTACACAGAACTCCTGAAGCCTTACAATGTACGAAAGCAAGACATTTGGTCATTAGCCAATATTTGCCAATATTCAGACTTTTACCGTAACATATATTCTTCTACTGACTTAATAAAACTATAATGTACATTTATTAAGTTCAGCAGGTCACTGAACAACTAATGGCGCACCTGTTTTAACAGTTACATTAAGAACAGATGGATCAGTATTGCAGATCTTTCTTTTTCTTGTCTCGATAGTAACAGACGGTTGCTTTATAAGAGTCAAAACCTATTATGTTTTTCCTGTGAAAGTATGGAGTTTACTTTAGATTATATCTTTTCCGTAACTGCATAATTGTGGACTCTATTGACAAAAAAAAAAATAACTTCTGTTCTTAATTCTTTATAATTTTTTTTTTTTTTTTTTGTTGAAACTACTCTATGTACAATGACCATAACCGGTACACAGGCTGTATTTATATTATGTTTATAATGTATTCTAGAAACCCAGGCTGCAACTAAATTAAATGTATTACTAATAATCCATAAAATATAAAATGAGATTGAACAGTTGCATAGTGTCAATAATGTCACAAATAAAATACTCAAAAACTGTACTCGAGCTAGCGCACTCGTGATTTATATGTAAAGTTTCAGATTTTCAGTGTTTTACCCCAACTTTTATACACTCCTTTAGAATTCAATTGACACCTGTTAAGCCATTTGTGTATCTCAATCACAACTGAGAAACGTCTTAATAGTAAAATGGATTTAATTGACAGGTTTTTTTCTGTGAAACAAATGGGCTTTTAAAATCGGCCAATGGTCGGGTTCGGGTCGGAATGTGAACTTTTTCGCAGTTTTCGGTTCGGGTGCAGGTAAAAAAAAAAAAAAAAGAATTTTTCGTGTGTCTGAATTTGAATCACCAAAAACATTTTCTGTCCTTACAGCGTACTCGTCTGTAACCCTTTCTCAAATACTGTATTAGAAGGTAAGTGTACCGGTATTTTCTGTACTAAAGCAGCAGATGACTAGGGAGGAGTCAGTTGTTTAAATAGTATTCAGTTTGCATTGCCGCTTGTTTGATACATCGCAAGATCCTTTTGTCATGTCTGCTTGGTGATATTAACAATGTCTGTGATAGCGCAGGGTTTATATCAGGTAGTGAATAATAGTTTGACAGGTAAATAAGAAGTGTGGAATTATTTTGGAATCATAGAGAATTAAAATAATGAACATGTGACTGGATTTGCTGCTTTATTGTTATTTATTTCTTAGCAGATGCCCTTATCCAGGGCAACTTACAATTGTTACAATATACCACATTATTTTTCCATACAATTATATTATTTTTACATACAATTACCCATTTATACAGTTGGGTTTTTACTGGAGCAATCTAGGTAAAGTACCTTGCTCTACAGCAGCAGTGTCCCCCACCTGGGATTGAACCCACGACCCTCCGGTCAAGAGTCCAGAGCCCTAACCACTACTCCACACTGTTTTAAAATCTGTCATTATGCTTTTGTGAACGACAGCCACAGAACTGGTACATCTCTGAAAGCACAGGTGTAGCTCCCTTTCAACTGGTGGCACGAATGGAATAGGCAGGTATTTTATAGTAAAGTAAGTAGAGATAGTTAATATTACAATGTTAAAAATATATCCAGACCACTAGAGAAAGCTACCATGCTGTATAGCCAATTCTATAAAAAGTAGTACTTCTACATTCATTAATCCCCAGAAAATAATATGTGTTTCAATAATATATAATCAAAAATAATGAATAACTTTTTGAAATACAGTTCATGTTCATATCCTCTCTAACAAGCAAAATGTGTTTGAGTCTGTACTTCTCTTGAAATTGCATCTTAAATACTTGTACTGTGCAATGGTATCCCAGGGTAACACTCTGCCTTCTATAGTAAAAGCCAGGTCCAGTCAGCAGAGCAGACAGAAAATCCATATGGTTATTATGCATCTCAGTCTGCTATTATGCATCTCAGTCTGCCCATTATACACCTCACCAAGTTCATCAGCCAATCAGCTTGCAAATAGTGAGACCATTACAAAAGTTATAATGTAAATCTGTGGAGCGGTGAGTAATGTTTACATTAATCTTGTATGAAATTCCCAGTGTTGGGACCCAAAATAAACTTATGAAAAAGAATACAATAAATGAACTCCTTTAAAATTAGTGTCAGTAAATATATTTGTTTATTTAGCAGACGCCTTTATGCATCAGCTGCAGAGTCACTTACAACACCCGAAAGACGGAGCACAAGTAACTTGCTCAGGGTCACACAATGAGTCAGGGGCTGAGGTGGGATTTGAACCGGGGACCTCCTGGTTACAAGCCCTTTTCTTTAACCACTGGACCACACAGCTACTTTATTAATATGCTCTGTATTTGCTGACAAGCATCACTGGAACAAAGACAAAAGCATGAATTTGCACTGCATCTTGAATACATTAATTGTTCAGTCTTTCCCTTTTGTTGGCAACACACACTTCATTTAAGGGGACAATTAAAGTGATGTCTGTAGTGTATTGTCTGCAGCTCATTTCTAGGAATTACAATACTGTTCAGGCAAGGAGGTCTTTTGTACAGATCAAACAGAAAGGTATTGTATTCTACTTGATAGCAACCCATATATTATGAAGTTATACATGAACATTTCTGGCCTGCACAAATATATTTTATTATTAGTTAAATTAAGAAAAAAATATAATTCAGTAAGGCTAGATTGTTATCCTGCCTCGTATGAATAGATATATAGTGCTGTGGCTAAAAGCTGTACTAAAAGGTTTGATTAATCGATAACAATTTGCTGTTTCAAATTGCAGTGCGGAATTGCAACTAGAGCTGCCAATAAAACAATCTTTAAAATTTGTGGTTTGGTGTTAACCTAGAAACCTGCAGTAGAAAAAAGGTATCCTTCCCTACGTTTGTATAATGTCATATGCAAGAACATAAGGGTAAAAGCATGGTCGGTTGACCATGCCTCACTATTGAAATTACATTTTCAAATACTAATTGCAGCTTTCCAAGAAAAGCAAAATTGCACCCTCTGTTTGCTTGTCTAAAATACCTTTAATGTACAATAGTTTTTGTTGTTGTTGTTGAATTAAATACTCGAAAACTTTAGTAAACATGGGTCACACTGAATAGTCAACTACCGTAAAAAAAGGCATTTTTGCTAGGCTTTTAAAAGGGGGGAGCGACTAATACACCGGTGCGACATATGCGCTGCTGTGTCTAATATTAAACTAGTGTGGCAAAGTGGTTTACTGTGTACAGGTGCAGGAGTGATGCAGTGCGTAATGAGCCAGACAGAGAGTTATATTCCAAGGGAAAAATCAGGGTTTTATTTACAAAGTCCAGGTCTGGTAACCAAAAGAAAGGTCCCTGGCAATACACAACAATGTGTGAAGCACAGGGAAAATAACATGGGATGCAGTCCCAAATAATAATAACACGTATCTCTCCCACAATATGCAATCCCGGTCACCAGTCCTGGGTGCGTGTTGTAGTGCTCGGGGTGGGTGATACAGTTTATCTGGTGACAATTTGTGCAGTGTTGTTCCGGGTTTTTGCTGGCCCTTGGCGACAGCTCCGGAACTTGTTTAGGTGTCTACTAATAATAAATCACAATAATTAGTAACCAGTAACAAATAAACACTCACTAACAGCAATTACAGGGGTTTTCCGTCCTTCTGGGTTATTTACTTTTAACCAAAGTGAAGGAACCAATCACGTCGCTTTGTCCCCTTAATATACCGTCATACATGACCCCTTGGTAAATGATTGCAGCCACTCCTCCAATCCGTGGCTGTCAAATCATTTCCCTTCCGGGTCAATGCATTCGTGTATCGAAGCTCCGTCCTCTTCCTAGATGACTGACTTTCTTTTAACCCCTGGAATTGTCAGGCCAAAAACTCCAAGGTACTCAGTCCTTGCTACTTAGCGCCCTCACTGGTCGGGAGGGAGGTTTACCACCAAGAATCATTGTCTTTCTGTCACATACAGCCATGGTTATTATGGCTCACACAAACTTAAATGTCAACAACTCGATTCTTTTTTTCAGGATCTACGGTATTCAGGTCATGTTGTTAGGTAGAAACACAAAACCATTGTTCTAATTAAAAGTTTAAATTTTGTTACTCTCAATACCCGTAGTCATTTTGAATGTTAAATGTAAGCTTTCAGACTCTTGACTGACTTCCTCACTTGGTACAGTTCGGTATGCTTAGTGTGAAGTACGAACAACAAAGTCCGCTTGGGAAATGAACTGTACCGAGTCCACCTAAAGAGGTGTCCTCGGTCCATTTCGCAAACACACCGAGTCTGGTTCACTTGCTAAACATCGATGTGAACAACTGCTGAACTCGGTCCTTTTGCACATAAGAAACGAACTACAAGGTAACCTAGTAGTTTAGTTCATATTCTGAGGAAACAAGTAGAGCAAAAAACAAACATTTTAATCGTCCCAGTTTTGCTGTTGTATTTTTTTTTTTTATGAAGTACAAAACTGCTTCAGTATGCTCTACATGTTAATAGCAGAGTGATGTATTAGGTTGTGTTAGTACCATTCAAAAATAAAATAAACAATTATATGGTTTATTTGTTTAATTACTCTGATCATGTGTATACCATATGTTTAAACGGCAACATGTGTTGACTAGATGACAATATAAAGAAAATAATGAGTTGTTATGATCTGCAATAAATTCACCCAATGTTTAATTTTTAAACTATTATTGTATTATACTGTTATTTTAATGGCTTCAGAGTTTCTACGGTGTCAGTGAATTGAAGAAAAAAAAAAAGAGAGAGTCCCAGTTTTTCACTGTGGAAATCTGGACAGTGGGAGAAACTGAAGCTCTGACAGAAATTTGGTCAGACACCAAAATCCAAGTCTTAAATGACTTTGTTTAATGGCGACAGTAGGAGAGCCGTGCAGAATTGCGTAAACTGCATTATTCTCCTACTGTAGGCATTCAATACATGTATTAATTAAATTAGCGAAGTGCTCCCCCAGTGCTTTCTTCCACAGCAATATGTAAGAATCTAAAACATGCTACATTAAAAACCAGAGCAATACATCAATAGCTGCCATATTTCTCCCCAACCCCAAAAGCATTTATTTGCTCCGTGATCATTTGACACTTTTCTTTTTTTCGCTAGTTAGGGTTCCAACAACTTGCCAAATAGAACCGATTTGTTTTGACCAATAAGTTCTATAAATTGTATTTATTTCTTCTTTAGAAAAATTGACTTTCCTTGTCACACCAGCCATTGTAAGTTATTGCAACTGTGTTTTAAAGTCATTTGCCGAGTGACTGATTTTTCACAGCACAAATCGCTAAAAGGGATCGCAAGCGATGGTCCTTGCGATGGGTTTTATGAAATGACCTCAAAGTCCTTAAAACCACTCTCACAATCTCATTGCAAACGGGCCCCTGAACATTAGTGAATGTTGGAACCCTTCCTGTTCACATACGCATGGTGCTGTGGCATTCTGAGTGAAACGTGTGTGCAATCGACAATTAACACGGATTTCCTTTTAAATTCCCACTCAAATAAAAGAAATAGTCACAAGAAGCACTGCTCGTTAAGATATTAACATTATTTAATAAACAAACATAATTTTGGAAATCACATTAGGATGATTATTTAATAATGAAATAGGCATAACGACCGCTTGAAAACGCAAAAATCAATGCTACATACCGATTTGTTCATTAACACTGGAGTTATCAATTAAAAAAAATTTTGAAAATCCCCCCCTAAGTGTAACTTATGATCAGGTACAATAAGACCGGTTGTAGATAGACATCACTTGTCTTGTATGGTCACTGAGTTAAAGTTACTATTGACACAAATTTGAACTAAAGATGCAGCATATCATTGCCTTCCTGTTCACTGCCTTTTGTTCAACTCTGCATTTTTGCAGAATGTGTCTGACCAGGACTCCAGTCCTACTATTACAATGGAAGGAAATCCAATATACTGTAAAAGTTGATCATTAACTAGTCATGACAGAAATTTTTAAATAGAAGTTCATTAAAACAGAATAAAAACATGTAAATCAGGGAATAGTTCACATACTACATTCAGAAACTGACTGGATATCTGTGAATCTTGTAATACAACGCAAACGCACACAAAAAATGAAACCCTTAACAAAGGGGAAGAATTCAAGGAAGACTTTACCATATATTTCCATGGCATACCTAATTACTATTTAGGACACTTTGTTAGCCTTTGACTAAAGGAGGCAAGGTTAGTGACAATCATAATTTGACAAGGAGGTAAGGCTAGCTCCTTAAACCCCAGGGAGCACAGGTCAGTGTTAAACTGCAGAGATTGAAAGAATAAGCAAGTTCATAAGAAATTCAACTAATAGGAAGTTTAAAGACTTGTCTTGGAAAATCCATCTTGTGAGCAATGTTGTTCAGGGTCAAGGAAGGCCATATAATTGTTGATGAGGCAGTTAGATGGAGAAGGAGGCATAAGAATTTGAATGATTTCATTAAATGAAATGCCACCCCCGGCCCCTTGCAGACCCTGAAGATACTGAGACACTTAGGAGGCACAAATCATAGATAAAAAAGTCAGGTATTTGGTTGTTTTATGTGTGTCAACAGAAGGGGAAACTAGCAGAACCATATAGTCTCTGATGTTCAGGATAGACTTGTCTCAAAATGTAACTTCCAGAAGGATAACAATTATATGATAGATGGAACAAAATCTTGGCAAACTAAATATAGAGAATTTGAGAGATTTAAATGTTACTGTTGGTAAGGAGGAGAACACATGTTATTTTCTCTCATCTCTAGAGAACTGTAAAGATAATCACTTTCCACATTCCAGTGCCAAATGAACTACATTGTCTTTGCTAAAATAACAATAACCTGCTCATAAAAAACAGTAGTAAAAAGTCAAGCAAGAATTACATTAAAAGGAACATTTACTAAATGAAAAATGTGATAACACTTGCAGAAATGCATTCCCCAACAACTGGTAAAGTAGCTGAGTTAGAAGAAAAAAAGCAATGAAAAAACAAAGAAAAGCATTATAGCTCACAGACTTGAGCAAGTTGAGCATTTATTATACTGATATCCTATCAGTCTTGCTTTATAGTGCAGACACATGGCAAATGCCAATTATTGAAAAATGCTTGAGGCATTTAGCCAAACACGTGAAACACATAAGTGGCTAGCAAAGAATACCAATTGCAGTACAACACAACATCATCAGATATCTGTGGCATACACCATTTGCAGAGACAGTCTGTCTTCATATAGACACAAAGTCTGTGTGCATTAGCAATGTCTTTTTTTATATAGATAATTGAAATGGATAGGCACATACAGTAAAAATAAAACATGAAAAATAAGGAGTAGACACCAGAACAGTTTAGATGAAGCAACAGTACTGACTAAATGTCTTTGGAATGGGAAATGGTGTTCTTGTGTATATTCCCATCATGGCCATAACTAGCTATGAGGACACAGAGGTTGTGTCATCGGTTGTTTTTTTGCATCATCAATGCTGATGCACATGTACAAATTCTGGTAAAGTACAAAAGACTCCTTCATTTTCTCTGTTGGTTTGCCGTGTAACATAGATTTGGAGGTTGAATAGTAAATACCAAGCAGTCATATAAATACTGCCAGTTATAGCTTGAAACCTCAGTTTGACCTCGGTAGAATGTCAGTTCTGGTTATCAGATTCCCATATGGACAAAAGTATATTGTCTCTGGTCGAGGTCATCTATTTTAATTGGGTAAAGTAATAGGTTGCGGGAATCTGCTGCAAGAGAGTGACAGACAGAGAGGCACTGAGACATTGTATTAGTTTTGCAGCACAAACAGCAAAAATGATGCAGGTGTAATACTGTAGCGGTCGGCTATGTGTGGGCTCCGAGGCAGGCCGTGGCTGGCTGTGGGGAGAAGGGAGCGCTCCTCCCAGCTGTGGGGAGCACTGGGGCTGAGGATCTGGAGTTGGGTGGCAGCGGCATCTCCTGGCGAATACAGTGTCAATCATGTGCTGCACCAGGTGAGTTTGGCTGGTCTCTTCAGGGTGGGTGGCAAAGCTATCATGGAACTCAGTCAATAGCTTCCACAGCTGAGCTTGCTGTTTCAGGCATAGCCCCTCACTGCTGCTGTGTCAGACAGCTTCCACTCCTGACTGAGTCTCTTTTGGGCTTGATATAGCGGTGGGAGGGCAGGTCTCAGGAGGAAAGGGCAAGGGGTCTAACTCGCAGTCATTATCCGCATCTTCTTCGTTTGTCCAGCCGGTTGATTGGACTGACTTAGAGGTAAGGTGCATTTCAGGATCAGATTTTGCTAATTAAATTGTCAATTTAATTACATTTTAAATAATGCTGTCAGGCGTTTGGAATTTTTTTTATTTTTTTTTTTTTAACAAAAGAACAAAATGGAAAGGTAAAATGTGCTGTTTGTGGAGTTTTAATGAGCTTCTGTGGCAATACCACCAACCTGTGGGATCATTTAGTAAGACAGCACCCGACAAAATACGACAGCGTGAACACAAGTAAATAACAAAAGGAAGCAACACCTTCAGTGACAGCTTATTTTGGAATGAAAGTTGATCCAAAAAGCATCAGAGCAAAAGAAATAACAGGCCTGATAGTGGATGTTGTCACACAAGATATCAGACCTGTTAGTATAGTAGAGGGAGCTGCGTTTAAAAATCTGATTGCAAATCTTGCTGCGGGCTATGAAATGTCCTGTTGAAAAGACAATCTCCAAATTCATTACTCTGGATCACGAACGTGCAAAGGAAAAGCTTTGACAGGATTTAAGTCAGGAGTGTAATTCAATGTCCATCACTACCGATACATGGACAAGCATGACACAAGATGCGTTTTTAACAGTCACCTGCCATTACATTAAGCAAAACTGGGAACTGGAGTCAAAAGTATTAGTGACATGAAAATTACAAGAGAGACACACAGTTGTGAATTTAGCAGAAGCGATCAATCAGATCAAAAGTAATGACAACGCGGCCAACGTGTGCAGAGCAGTGTATTTGCTTTCTGCAAGCGCTGTGTTACTTTTTGGTAGCGTGGCAAGTGTGAGCTGTGCAGGGCACAATATAAATATGAATTACGGACTCATCTCGGACCTGTTTACTCAATGAAAGAAAAATGCAAATAAATCTGCCAGCCCAGTGGATCAAAAAAGGATATTCTAGGATATTATTAAGCAAAACACACACTTTTACATGTTAGTTTGGAAAAACCGAGGAAAGAAATGATTGCATGTAATCTACCGAACCAAAAACAAGCATTAATAGACTACTATTGCCAAACTTGTTACATTTTATTTGTTCCGGACAGGGTTTGTGGCAAGCAAATTACTTTTATAACAAATATGATTTCTATACAGACGGCTTACTTCCAAACCCCACCAAACACATTTGTTTCGAAACTTATCACTCAAACTGCTTGGAGTGTGGTGGGCGGGGAGAGGCGATGCTGTTGAGGGCTGTGCACTTGATATAGCTCTAGACGACTAAAATAAAACAAACAAAAAAGTGAATTAGCTGACCAGTAAAACACAGCGGGAGGGCTTGCTTCATAATACATATTTTACTGTTAAAGATTAAGTGTATATGCGTTGAAATGAAATGCTGAGGATTTTAAGATAATGACAGTATTTTGTGATCACGCGGCCCCCCATAATAGCCATGCAACTCCCTATTGGGTCGGGACCCCCAGTTTGAGAAACACTGCTTTAGGGTAAAGGGAACTGCAGCTTCTTGATTTAACGACTTAACAGTGACAATGACATAAAACTGAAAAATACAAAGTTATATATGTTTAAATGTTTGTCGTAATAAAAGGGAACTTTATTCAATTAAATACTTTACTGTGGCAACAGAAAATTGTAATTCTGTATAGATAGTATTAGGGCTGCCACGATATCAAAATTACAATTATTGAACCATTTCAATTTTTACCATTATTGAAATTTCGATACCTACGATACAATATTTAAATTAGTTTACATCATTTTTAGCATTACAAACGTATTTTTATTTTGGTAAGGCTCAAATGGTTTCAGATCATTTACAATGAATTAAAGTTACCAGGTAAATGATCTTCTGTATTTAGTTAGACATTTTTTAACCTACTGTTTAATATTTCTTTGTGTGCAAGTTAATGATTGACGATCGTTTTATACAGGCCTTACGAAGAGATGTCCCATCTTCAACTGGTTTGCCTTTTTCATTTTTTTAAAACCAAAATAATACCAAACTTGGGATCGTCGTCTTTTTCATTTAGGTGCACATCCATTTACACCCTCCTGGGAAAACTGTGTCAGTGGACGTGCTGCCTCGGGCACACAGTCACTTTCACCCTCATGTTGTTCCACCGTAAAAAAGCTTCCCACTGCAGGTTAACCCGGTTTACCTTATTTTTAATATCAGACTCTGACATGCTTGGTACTTCAAAGCGGAAAGCTGCCCAAAACCCTTTCCTTTGGTTGCATAGTAAAAAAACCACAAAATAGCAAATTAAATGACATTTAAACCGGTTTCAATTAATCTCACAAGTTCTTGAATTAAACAGGGTGGTATTGATGGCAATGTGACTAGATAATTTCCCACGATTATCAAATTATTTTTATCATATTCTGCAGTATTTTAAAATATGATAAGTAGTGTCGTAACAATGCAATATCGTAAATACCGTAGTAAACGATAATCGTGGCAACCTAACTGCATATTCTGTGTGCATTGATAAACATGGGGAACCAAGTGTGACCTTACCACCAGGAGTTCACAGAGTAATTATGATGGATGCAAATGGAAGCTTCCAGACCCAGAACACAGTAACCGAATGTGTAATTTGCCTTGTGTGTAGCCTCTTGTGTAAACAATGCAGTCTTAAAAATAAGAAATATAGCAAAAGAACTGGGATACACAGTTGATGAGTCTTCTCAATATCACAAAGGGCTGAGTAATATCAGGTCATGGATTTTCTCTTCTTATCAATTGGAACCTACTATTAACCATTGAAAACAACAGGTTTGTGAGTAAAACAGAAATAAAACTGATGTGATTCGGGACATTTCTTTTTTTGATACTGAGCTTAGTTTTAATGATATATATATATATATATATATATATATTCTGACCAGCTGAAATGCTGGATTTGCTTTTGTTTGCTTGTTCTTAAAAGGGACTGACATACTTCTGAACACTATCTGAATCAAAATAGCTACTGAAACTATGGACTTTTATGTAAACTTTTAAAACGTTTATGTCATATGATTGTTCCTTGAACCATCAGTAAACTGCTTGGTGAGTGAATTCCATAACCTTGTGTAATGTGACTATATATTTTATTTGAACTCATTCACCCCGGCAAGCACTTCATTTGAGCCGTGTTGCTCCCGATAGTGATTTGAGGCGTCCTCTGAACAGTGACATTCCTCCATCTGGACACTTACAGCCTCCTCGTCCAGTTTAGCGGCAGAGGAAGATAAGCGTTGAGGCTGTACAAGCCTAGTGTGGCATGTTTGCCCGTGAGAATTACAGTTTTGGATACAGCCTCACTACATAACAACCGAGCAATCAAGGGCAAAATGAAACATAAATAAATAATAAATAAAAAGTGTACTTATTGTACCTTAGATAACGAGACCTCACAGCCCACACATTAATGTCATATTCAATATTATGATGATTATTTTCTTTTAATGTAAATAATGTTATGAAATTTAAAAATAAACCATAAGTCTGTAACCTGATTAATTAATTTTGATTATGGCCATAACAATTTTCCTATCATCAAGTGGACAAATCTGGCATCAGCCTAACAAGCCACTTGTGGTTCACGGTATGCATTTTCATTTAATTCTGTTTTGTATACACTGGAGGTACTGATAAAACATCTAAAAGTATTGAAAAAGAAAAAAAGAAATACCCTCAGAAACATGTAGTATGTCTGAAGTGATGATTTTGTTGGAAAATGCTATCTGTGCTCAATAACTTTTCTGTTCATGGTTTTTCTGTAGTTTGAATGTTTCTTTAAATATGTTAAGGTCATTAGGATGTGTTCTGCATTGCACTACACAATTAGAATTTTAACCGGGAAGACCATTTAAAATGGTATCGGCAGCAACATTAACATTCTAAATCCATATTGCTGGGCTGAAGGAGTTAAGCACTTGATAATACAAACCTGATAAAAGTGGGGCTACAGGAGTCTATTCTTCCTAACTGGAGAAAAAAAGTAACTGGCTTCCAGCATCTGTTGTATACATGTGGCCAGGCCTAATTGATAATCAATAAATCAATTAACACCTGGCCTCATTCCACACATGCATTTGTACGGATGGGTTTTTAACTCCATCCCTGCCACATTTTAACCAAAAAATCTGTACATTTAATGAAACTTTATTTACAAAAACAAACCAAACAAAACACACTCAATGGTGGGACACATTCCCTGCCACAGATAAGCATATATAATATAGAAAATACAACAAAACAATTAAAATGCAATTAACATAATTATCAACATATAGTATAACTCAACTCACAATTATGAATTTTTACTTAATATAAATTTTGGATAGTCATTTACGTCTTTGTAAATGTAAGAATTCAGTAGGAGCTCTTTTGTGGAAAATGTGTGAGGGCAAAGCCAGTTGACAGTAATTGAGTGCGAGGTATTGTTTACGGTTCCCACATCTCTCTGATATTGATCCTTCATGCTGTTTCACAGGGTATAATTAAAGTGCATCGCTGATTGGGTGGAAATATTTAATAAAGGGGAAACACACTAAACCTTCTTGGCACTTTCCAGATACCAAGGCAGTAACTAGAGAGAGAGTAGCATAAAAAGATGTAAACCGAATCCACAGTCCAGCTAATCCCTTCAATATAAAACATATCTGTAAATTGTTTAGGAGATTGGTTTGGGAGCCAATATCACATTTTTCACTTTCCTGTCAATGGAGTTCACATATTGTAAACACCTTTATATCGAAGTCAATTAGACGCGATAAACTGTAGCGCTAAAGATACAAGTAGAATTGACAGCACAAAGTACATTATTCAAGTATCACCCATTTACGTCAGAAATTTAATTAAAGTCCTTAAATGATCTTAAATGAACGGCAAATGGAGGATTTACAGTACTTACATTCAGTAGGTCTTGGGGTTCTGGCTTTGTGTACATGCATTGCTTAGACTGCCATAAAACTGTTTCTAAACTGTCCTTAAATTACTGGAAATCTTGCTTTTGAATAATTTAACTGCCAATGACTTTAGTGCATTCCCAGAAGCCACGTAATGTTCTCATGCATTACACTTAGACAGCACTATGAGGTAAATACAATGTTGTATAGCATACAATACAGGTCTCTAAATAGCAATATAAGAAAATAAAGTGTCTCATTTCTGATTTCGGATACATGAGGTTAACAATTTGGGTCACTTTTATAGGGAGAAAACTGTGCATATGTTTTAAATGAAATTAATCTCAATGGATTTATGAACCTAAGCCTAGGTTAACCTTGCACTTAATTATTGTAAATTAAATGTTCAAAGTAGACAGGATAGTTTAATATCATTGGCTTTTCAAGTCCTGCTTAATCATTTAGTAGTTAAAAGCTTTTTCCAACCCACTGATAGCCCTCTCAGGCTCAGCTTCAGTAAATTGCTCTGTACAATAAATCGAAAGCTTTTCTTTCCGGTGGCAAGTGGCAAGACTGACAGACTGCATTTTCTCTCAGTCAGCATTTTGCATCCCTACATTGGAAGTGATACTTTGATTTAGGTTATACACAAAGTCAAGATTGATTGGGCTAGAACAGCACGACCCTTATCGATTGATCATCCAGCACTCGGAAATGAAACCTTATGCACAAAATGTGTCATTCTTAAGTACAACCATAAAACCCTGTATGTAAAAAAATCTCTATCCGAGAGCTTAAACACAGCAGCTGATCTAAATTGATGTGCTAGAAGCATCACTTCTAAAGATATAAATATCACTTGTTCTGTTGAGTCTTAATCAGGCTTCTTTAAGAATTACAGTACGCCTAATTAATCAAGACTAATGTTCAAATACTGTATGCTTGTAAAGTGAAATCTGGTTGAGAAACATTTTCTAAATTCCTTTTAATTCATGGTACATCATGTCTATTTTGGTGAAAATGTACCATAATATATATCATATATCTATATATATATATATATATTATATATATATATATATATATATATATATATATATATATATATATATATATATATATATATATATTCTTTCTGTGAAATCTAAAACCCTCCAGAAGTCCTCCCGGTTCACGTGTCAGAGTCACATCTGGTTTCTAATATTACATGCTTAGCCACACGTTTAACAGAAACCATGTTTAGTTCTATGAAACTCAAAAATGATTATATTATCAGTTTATGTTTTTCCTCTTTTCACTACTATGAGTTGACATGACTGTTTAGCTTTGGAACCCTGGCTCTTTAAGTCAGTTATAAAATTGAGTTCCAAGAATGCTTAGATGCGACAGACAACATGAGGCAAGTTATTTAAGTTTCAGTTTTGTGTGCATTTAATGTTCATAGTAAAACTAAAATTACATTGTTTCAAGTTATAAAAACCTTGCCAGCTATTTCCCTTTGGTCAAGGTACACGATTGTTTTGTTTGGAAACTTGGCACATGTGTTAATTAGAGCTGCACAGGCTTTTTAGTGTTCAGCCCACAAAGAGGCTTGAGTCTTAACCTCAAAAGCTCGATAACAGTCACAAACAAACTCCTTGCAAGCTCAAGTATAGTAAAAAAAAAAAAAACACCTACAGCCCTCTTTTCACAGCAGTGTTTTACACTGTGTGGGGTTGGATCATTTAATGAATTGATTCTAGCACCTATGCTATTTCTGCTCACCTCTGTTGGTGAAAAAAAATGTCAAGAGATTACCACAGGCTTATTGCATTACAGAGGTAGACAGACATATGATAGTGTAAAGTCATGATGTAAAGTATAGTAAATTGTGTTTTACACAATATGAGTATGTTGAGGCAGCTGCTGATACAGGAGCACCCGAGGATTCCATATCAGTGTCTCCTTCTCCATCCCCGTTTGGAATCCAAAGAGAACATGACAGTGCGCCTTTTATACCAAGGAACCCCACATGAACGCACACTATACACACAGTCACACACGCATAGCCCATTTCTCACTGAGCCTCAGTCAGATTGCACAGACATTTACATGGACAGGTCGAGCCGGTGTATAGATGGCAAACGTGTGACAGGATTTGGTATATTTTTGCACTAACCCACCTATTTCTTTAGGTTTCCAGGTCAACAAACACTGGGCTTGGGGCTCTGAATATATAATTTTTTCCCCCCAACCCTGTAATATTTTTTCCAACTCTGCATGGGTTTGCAATGCTCTCACTGAATACCTCCCTATCTGGCATGCACAAGGATACACCTAAGCTACGTGTAGCCACCTCACTTACGCCTCCCTCCTCAAACACATTTTAGCATTACAAAATTACCATATGAAAAATATAAAGTGCATATCACTTTAAAGGATGGCTTATTCATGCACCAAGGCGCATACATAGTGCCCACACAGTTGAGGGACGAATGTATACACATGTTACATGACATGCTTACAGAAGGACATGTGGGGAAACCTAACACCCTCCTAAAATTTAAACAAAGGGGATGGTGGCCAGACATGGAAAAGGATAGGGAAACATATTGTGATAACTGTATAGTTTGTGTGCAATATAACCACACACCCAGGAGCAAGCAGGCAAAACTCAGACATACACTATCTACAGAGGGACCATGGAAAAGCATACAAATTGATTTTATAGGCCCCTTACCATCTCCAGCAGGAGGTAATAAATATGCATGGCGATTGTGGACTTGTTTACAAAATGGATAGAAGCATTCCTGACGAAAAGTAACACTGCGCAAGCTACAGCAAAAGCTTTATTACAGCATGTATTCTCACATTGAGAATTGAATCTGACAATGGTACACATTTTACTGGTACAGTAATGAAGGAATGTATGAAACTGCTAGGGATAAGACACAAATGTCATATTCCTTATCGTCAACAATCCTCAGGATCCATGGAAAGAGCAAATCGTACCACTAAGACAATGCTAAAAAAGGGAAATGGTTTGTACAACTGCACTCTCACCGTCCAGGACTGTAAAGGATGCTTGTCTCCAGGTGAAGGAAGGACCAGAGAATGGATTGGTAATAACACAAGACCCAAGGTTGCTGATACAAAATATACACTTTACTTACATTCCAGTTGTGGTTTGACAGCATGGTCAATGATAAACCATAGCATATTTTTAAATATAACAGACAGTAGGGTATACCAGGACCTAATAGAAACATTGTTCTGGTAATATCATTGAGAGTCCATATATAAATTTACCGATGGAGAGGAGCAGAAAAGAAGGAAGAGGAGCATCATCAGAGATGTAACAGGACTATTTGGATCGGGTAACTCATATAGAGGAAATTATATATATATATATATTGCAGCGATCTTGGTTCCTGCAGGCAGGCGCATCACACAGGGCGAGGCAATCCACACACAGGCAGAGGGCGGGCGCGAACCCGGGACCTCTCGCACTAAAGCATAGTGCCGATACCGTTGTACAAAAGAGCCAGCTCCTTTGCAAGGAGCGTATATAGGGATAGGGCTGATGTCTTTGTGTGTGATTACGTCACCTACCAGACCTTCTGCTGCCTTCCCCTGTGCACGCTGCAATATATATATATATATATTATATATATATATATATATATATATATACGGATGAAACAAAACGTGAAAATCTGAAAAAATCTAGATTTGAATATGGAAGCTATTGATGAACAACTCACTATTACACAATGGCAGCGATAATGGAAGAATTGATAGTAGGAGATAACAAAAAAAATGCATCTAGAATGCATATGGTAACTCAGCTGCAACTCATATCTTCAATTGTACTATAATATGTGTAGCTCAGCCGAGAAAAATAAAACATGTGTCCTTTCAAAGAAAAATTACGGAATCATGATTGAATCCGACTGGATAGGACAAAGTTGTGTTTGCGCAGATTTTAAAGAAGGAGGACCCTGTAGAATACTACTTATTCCATATGCATCTATGACGAAACAAACCAGTGTAATTACTATGGAAATATATAGCAAACCATCCCTGTGAACCAAGTGATAGCATTTATGCTAGCCATACAATCAATCTGATGTCTTCAAACATATAGGGAAATTAGAGGAAGAAGTGTTACCATTATATGAGACTGTACTTGAACTTAGAGTCAGGAAAGGTCCTCGGGATAAATGGCACAGAGCTACAAATTTAGACTGTTGTGAACGATTTCCACTCCAATGGATGTGTACATGTAATGTGGTAAGTGCTGTGATCACAGCATGTTTAACTTTAAATATGGAAAACAAAACTATGACAACTAATAACACAGGGATATGTTATGCAAAACTAAAACGAGCTGAAGGACAACTTGCATATAGGTGAATACTGTATAACAACTAATCAAGGGCACTATAAAATAGAAGGGAAAATGTGTCAAACTCAACCTTTTGTCTTATACCAAAAAACGATGTAACAAGAGGTTCTATTATTCAACATGTTCTTAACGTATATATGTTAATAGCTCAGATAAGTTTGATTTCAATGCTCTCTTGAAAAGGAGTGACAAAATGAAAACACATTTGGTACAGATTAAAAGGAAGACGGGAATATAACAGAAAAAGATAGATTCATTTATAGAAGATGGATCAATGGAATTTTTGTATAAAAATACATATTGGGATTGGATATTTAAGGGTGCATGTGTAGCAGTAGGATTCACTTGTATTTCTACTATTATTTTGCTATCTTAAACACTTAAGAGGTATTCTAAGGATGTTATCGCTATAAAGTGAGAAAAGATATTAAAGACATGGAAATATGTGATCTAACCAAGAATGTAATTACAATATGGATATGTAGAACAGGAAAGAGAAAGAAAATGTTGGACAAATAAAGGTAATTGCACATTCATGAAGAGGACCATGCTTTAACAGCATATTAAGGTAAAATTGAGATTGTTTTGCTTGAGGAACTAATGGTGTCATTAGCTAAGATTGGTAAATATAATAAGGCTATTGTACACGATATGGAAACTGCAAACCGTGCCGACTTTGGAGTATCACCTATGGGTGAGAGCTACTGACTCAAGCTGTCCCCAGGAAGGATGCTGCTGTGTGTGCTGGAGAAATGCCCTCCCTAATAAAAATGCAAGCAGCATACATTCATGTGGGACTGAGGCAGGCACTGGAGAAAGGATCTCTGGGTTTTGACAAGCAGAGCAGGAAACGATAACAGTGGCAGGACGAAATAAGAGCACATATTATATAACAAAAGGATTGAGAGGATAAAAGCCATAGTGACAGCTGTTGTAGCTGGAATAAAAGCTCTAGTTTAAAATAAAAATGAACTCTTTTTTTGTGTGCAAATGCTTAAATTTAATGTGTATGCTATAATGCAAGTACGGTTTGCATCATCATAAAACGGGTATGTAAAGTCAAGATGAACATGTAATACATGTGTGTGGGTGTGTGTGTAGGAATGAGTCTGCAAGGTACTGGTAGAGTGGAGAAAAGGGATTTGAGAGTTTCCAATTGAAGGGGCTTGAAGGAGTCCAATGCTGAGTGGAGAAAAGGGAATACATATTGTATAGGTCAATTCTATGGAAAGTACTGTTTCATGCATCATTTGAAACAGATGTGAAACATAGCATATATTCTTTAGGGAATTAAGTTGCAAATGTTCAGAGGTAAATTAATTGTGCTATATAAGAGTGTGACAAAAATATAATGAATTTTGGTTGTAAATCTCCCTCCTGACCTGTGAGGGCGCTAAGCAGTGAAAGGGAAAGGCTTTTGACGGGCTGGCCTGACAGTTCATTTCCTGGGTCAGGAAGTCGGTCAGCCTGGAAGAAGGCGAGACTCCGTTGCAGGAACGTATTGACCCGGAAGGTAAACGAGGTAGTAGCTGCAGACAGTAAAGGCAACTGCAATCGTTTACCAAGGGGTCATGCGGAATGGCATAAAGGGGCCGGAGAATTGTAGATCTTTTCCTTCTCTTGGGTCAGAGAAGCAGACTGGAAGGACCAGGAGAGTTCCCAAAAGAATTTTAAAAAAGTATCTGTGAGTGTTTTGTTTGTTAGTAGCACTGTTAGTAATTGTCTTTTGTTTGTGAATTAACTAGACGGCTAACACGTCTCCGGAGCTGTCGCCTTGGGCCAGCACCACCACAGTCACTGTTATTTGTTATCACCCACCCTGTTACAGCCCTCAAAAGGCCAATCAAGTATTCCTGATGATATTCATTCTTGCTGGGTGCCACCAGAATCGTATGCTTTTCCTTCTGTACAACAAGGGAAACAAACACGTCAGTTTAGCTGGTTAAAAGCATACAATTGTTTAGCTTACAATTCAGAAACTGAGGGTGCCCTTTGTAAGACGTGTGTTTTGTTTGCAAATACCAAAGTAGGAAGTGGAAGGTATCGCAATGCAGGAAAACTGGCTACAGAACTGCTAAATAAATGGAAAGTCCACAGCGGTAAACTTACTATTGAAGAACCAGACGATACATTTGCAAGCAGGTGATGAAGTTCTGAAGCAACATTTGAAAACATGTGGTAGCTATGCAACTTATCTAAGTTGTTAAATGCAGAATTAAATCATCACAGCAGGCAGCAACCTGATGCAACAAGCACTTGTAGAGCGTATAAACATTGCAGGTTTTTTCGTAGTTCTTGCAGACGCTACAACTGACAGTGCTACAGTGGATCAATTGTCAATTATAATCCGATTTGTCAAAAACAATGAGATTCAAGAGCAGTTTCTAGGGTTTGAAGAACTAACCGATGGAACTGGAGAAGGAATTGGAAATAAAATTACAGAAAGCCTTGAGAAGTATGGTCTTATTCTTGAGAAGATGCGTGGGGAAGGATATGATGGTTGCACAGCAATGAGAAGCAGCAGAAAGGGTGAGCAAGCAGTAGTTACAAGTAAAATACCAAAAGCACTTTATGTGCACTGTTCAAGCCATGCCCTGAATCTAGTGATAGCACATGCGTGCAAGTTACGTGAAATCAATAACTGTTTTGAAACAATAAAGGATGTGTCAAACTTTGTCTGAGGCTCCGCCAAAAGAATGAAACTTCTGAAAGACAAAATCAATGCATTGCCAGGCACAAAAAAGAAGAAGCTTACTGAATTGTGTGAGACCCGCTGGGTTGAAAGAAATGAAACAATTGTGTGTTTCGTTGATATGTATCCGGCAGTGACAGAGGCGCTGTTAGACATCAGAGAATGGGCTGACAGTGTTGCTTCAGCAAAAGCTGAACAATTTCTTACCTGCATTCAGATGGCTTCCTTGTCTCATTGATCACACTAGCAAAGTTCTCTGGACTGCTTCTCCCTGTGTCCACCTCTCTCCAGAAACCAGACACTGACATTCTGCAGTGCTTGGAGCACATCGACAATACCCACAATGTGATTAAGAGCATAAGGCAGAACCCTGAAGAGGAATTTGACTACATTTTTCAAAAAGCAGAGGAACTTGCAGGCGTTCCTCTTGAAATGCCTCGTCTAGCAGGAAGGCAAACAAAACGGGCAAACTACCCAACAGCAGATCCAAAAACGTACTACAGACTTTCTATTTTCCTTCCGTTTGTCGATAGCCTCTTGAATGAATTAGCTGAGCGATTCAGTGAACATGTCAGAATGGTTTGCATGATCCAGTATCTAATTTCAAAGTACTTGGCTGTGCATGGGTTTCAGAAGTTAAGTACTACCATACAAATGTATGATGATGACATTCCTGGTACACCAGAGGACCTAAAGAACGAGTGCGATAGGTGGCTAGCACAATGGAACAGGTGACCCGTGGATGAAAGCGAACAATGTAATGAAAGCACTTACAGCAGCTGACCCAATGTCCGAACATCCACTGTCTATTAAAGATCTTTGCAACAACACCAGTCACATCAGCCGAAATATCTTTTAGCTGTTTACGCGGACTCAAGTCCTATTTGCACTCAACAATGGGACAGGATCGACTTTCAGGCTAAGAAGTAACAGTCCGGAAGTTGAAGACATCATAGATGAACTAGCAAAGAAGAATCGCCGCCTAGATTTCTGAGTAAGTGATTTCATATACATTATAATTATTATTATTATTATTATTATTATTATTATTATTATTATTATGATAATAATGATAATGATAATACTAGTAAAAATAATCTCATATTATTTTTGTTGTTATTTTTATTATACAGTAGTGGTCATTATTATCATTATCATGATGTTAATGAGAACGATATTATTATTATTATTATTATTATTATTATTATTATTATTATGTTCCTCTAATTTGTATTTCTATTTTCCAGATGGACTTGCCCAGCACCCCCCCTCTCCCCCCAACATTTCCTGCTATTGCTCCACTGTTCACAATCAAACTCACCCGAGGTATGTTTTAGCAATGTTTCATCCATTACTAATCCCAATATTATGAACTTGAAGGCAATCAAAATTAAATTAGACTTGAGGCCCATGCTGTTTAAGCATCTGTGTCAATTTAAATCTCTTGATAAGTAAGGGAGCAAGATTGCCACTCTTTAGATTCCAGCTGGAAATGTGCTAACTGGCAGGGGTACGACATTGCTGCATTAGCATGGAAGATGCAGTACACCCACTAGCTGTTGGGCATTTGGCAACTAGTTACAAAAGGAAAATTATTGTTTACTGCCTTTTCACATGCAGGAGAGGTATCTGCCAAGTGCACATCAGGTCAGCATATTTTATGACAAAAAGAGTAATCACTATAACTAAATATAATTTTTTGTTGTCAATATACATTTCAGTATATTATCTTAAATAACAAATGGGAAAGGTTACTAAGACAAAGGGAAAGTGGAGGTCACCCTGGTGACCCTAGTCTCTAGGATAGGGAATGTGTTGGTTACCCAGTTAAGGGAAAAGTGAATGTAAACCAGGAAATGGCAAATGTTTCTGTTGCACAGGGAAAGTGCAGGTTACCCAGTTAATGACAAAAGTGTATCTTGCATAGGGGAAGCAGGTTAATAAACTAAACCAGACAAAATGCTAGATATACTGAAGAAAATGTTTTTGTTTAGCCAAATTATAAAGCAAATATGATTTTTTAAATATTTTCTTTGTATTTAACATAGTTAGTTGACAAAGTGCACATTGGATGCTGTATCGTAATTAAAGGGGGCATTCATAAAATTGGGCAACAACAGAGTGCTGTTCAGATATGCGTTGATGTGAAAAATGTAAACATACCAAGACAAAAGCTCAACATCAACAACTTCTTCAACACTTCTTGAAGAATCTTCAGCTTTGTAAGTATCCTAATTATTTTCACTGCCACGGTTTCATATAACTACCATGCATATTACATTTTTCTGAGATCAGCTGGCTAAATGCCACAGTGGAGCATGCTGTTATTTTGTAGTCTGATATCTTCTACAAAGGACACTGCAAAACTCAAGTAATTAAGCCTTATACTAGTCATGCTACAGTAATTTGATCTCCCGGGCAATGTATCTGTGGTCTGCCTCTTGATGTCAGGTCACTGATTATAACAGCCTCTTGACTCCAGTACACATAAGGAAATAGGTTTCTTTAATTCTCTTTGGAAACATTTTCAAGCAACACAATCAGTCCCACTAAGAAATTGGGTAAAATATTACTATTAGTGCATCTCCGGTTAAGTTTTACAGTCATTGAGCCTTATTTTGATGTGTGGGCAAGGAACTCTGATGGAGTCACATCACAGTAAGTTTTTAGCTGAGTAAATCTGTGTGTGTCTTGAAGGATATTGAAATGTTTTAACTAGCATAGAAGTTATACAACAATCTATAGTATAGATTACTGTACTTACAACTTGTTACAATGGCTATATATACCCTTGAACACAAACATGCCCGTTTTGGAGAACAGAAACATCCAGCAAGCATACATGTTTTTTTAATATATATATATATATATATATATATATATATATATATATATATATATATATATATATATATATATATATATAGTGACAGAGTAGGGGGAGGATGTGTGTAGCGCACGTGTGTGTGGGTGTTTGGTGTTAGACATTGTGTTTAATTGAGTGATTAAAGTGTGATTGGCCACACCCTATAAAAAAGCACAAAGGAGTGTTGGTGCTGTTTTGTTTTGTGTGTTTAAGAGTTTGTAGTGTTTTGTTTAAAACCTCTATTTTGTTCACATGTTTTGTTTGTTTGTGTTATTAAAAGTGTGCCAAGGCGCTGAACTGCAATACTGTCTGTTGATGTTTTCTATTTCTGCTGCTGGCCAGCCAGTCACGTTACCACATATGGTGATAGAAGTGGGATAGCGCCCCCCTACTGACCAAGCTGGGAACTGAAAATCAAAAGAAAACCAGAAAAAAGGACCCGCCTGCTACAGACAAGGGGGACCAGGTGAAGAGAACACCTACACCACAACCCCGACCATCATCCCTGGGCACCGATCCGGCACCATTAGGTCAAGTTCCTTGCCCCACGCTCCTAGTTAGGGTAATGCTGCTGGTACCAACTCCAGAGAGCAAGCTGTTTGTCAGGTGGCAAGGACCCTATGAGGTAAAAGAGACTGTCAGACCAGTAAATCACAGTAGGTGGACCAGTAAATCACAGTAGGTGGACCAGTAGGGGCCCTCAGCAGCTGAAAATCCTTTTGGAAAAGAAAATCGAAGTTTCCCAGAAGCCGCTGGGGGCACTTAGCTTACAAATGAGGAACAGCTGTGTACCCTTGTTCTAAATGTTAATGATTGTTAATTGTGTGTTGATTGGTTGAAATGTTTGTATCACAAGGATAAAAGCTGTCCTTTGTTCAAAGACTGTGTGGGGTGCTACGAAGGTGGTTGTAATGTAAAACTGTGTTTTTGGAACTTTGACATATGTAAGTGAAAAACTAATCTCTGTTTGTATTTTGTTGCAGGAAAATGGCTTAGCCATCCTGTATTAGTTATGGAACATTCTTGTGTTAGGTAGTACTTCAAAGTGAAGTTAGGTTTTGTTTGTTTGGTTTATTTCGTGTTTGTTCTAATCACTGTGTAAATAATAAAATCACTGTCCGTTTGAAACTGAACTAAAGACTCTGACCTGTTAAATCTAACACGCCCAATCTGCACTGGTCATGCTACCACAACACACACACACATATATATATATATATATATATATATTAGCTCAAAGAGCCAGCTGCCCAACGTTTCGATATGTTGTACATATCTTTCTCAAGGGAGCCTGTGTTTGAATCAAAACCTTGGAGGTATTTATAGGTTTTTGACGGCATGACAACTATTTGTTATTGTTTACAAAACAAACAAACACTTGCGGATTCTACATAATTCAGAAAAATTAAAAAAAGTATTTCTTAAGGCCCCAGTTGTAGCATTCAAAAGAGAAGCTAATTTAGGTGATATTTTAGTTCACAGTAAACATAAAAGAATAATTGACAAAATAGGTTCTACGAACATGTGCACCAGTAAATGTAAAGTGTGTAAATACATAGACAAAAGTAAAAATATAATTAAACATAAGAACACCACATATCCACTAAAAACTAATACCTACTGTAAAAATAGCAATGTCGTTTATGGAATAGCCTGTGAAAAATGTGATGAAATCAAATATGTTGGAGAGACTGGAACTACTTTATATAAAAGAATTCAGAACCACCTTTCATTAATTAGAAATAAAAAAATGAGTGAACCAATAGTACAGCACTTCAGTCAGGGACATGACATAAATGACGTAAAGTTTGTAGTATTAGAACAGCTCAAATTAGACAATGCGACAGTGGGACTCAACAGAAAAGAATTAACTAATTAACTTCAATAAATATATAACATTTAAATATATAAACAAAATTCATTCAAAAGTTGTGCATGCTGATGCGCTGGGGAGGCCAAATCTAGACTGATCCTCAGAGCCAGCATTGCATGATATAATAAAAATATAAGTTTATATAAAGTAGTGTTAATTAGAATTAATACAGATTCAAAGATAGAAGTAAAAATTATGTCACAATATATAGAACACCATTACATCATGTAAGAAAAAATCATGGATTTGAATGTAAACAATAACAAATAGTTGTCATGCCGCGTCAAAAACCTATAAATACCTCCAAGGTTTTGATTCAAACACAGGCTCCCTTGAGAAAGATATGTACAACATATCGAAACGTTGGGCAGCTGGCTCTTTGAGCTAAAATATATTATTGTGTTTTATATATATATATATATATATATATATATATATTATATATATATATATATATATAAAATATGAATGGTCTTGAAATAATTGGTTCATAAATGATCACAATGACTTAGCACCAATAGCAAGGCTTGGTAACTCACCACTGTGTAAATAAGTGTCTCCTACTGTCCTAAATCAACTTCTAGCTGTGTCCTCTGGTCTTAGTCTCTGTGCTGCACTTCATATAGTGGCTAAGAGTTAACTTTATTGTTCTAAGCTAAATAGATTCAGATGCTGTATTCCTGTAAGGGTGTATAACATGTATATAAATATCGAAGATATTGTACATAACAGTTAATATGAAGGATGTATTAAGTCAGTTCAAGGTAAAATCCTCTGAGAAAAACATACTATCAAGGAAAGCTGCCATAGATATTGTCACAGAGCTAGTTAAGGTACAAGGTGTAGAAAATATACAAAGTAAACACTGGTGTTCAAGCAGGCTCTCTGTCTAATTTAGTGCTGTAAATACCTACTGATTGTAACTATGATGTGCCAGATGTGGCAGTTTGGAGACATGGAACTAAATAGTGGCCTGTATGCTTTCAACTAACAGTTTTTTTTTGTTTGTTTGTTTTTTTTAAATAACACCTGAAACTTCTTGTACCTTCCAACTAACAGTTTTTCTGAGAATAACAAACTGAACTTTCTGTGAATTGCTAAAATAAGTTTGTGCTTAGCGATTACCATCTAAACAAACTTTCCATTACCTGAAAAAACATGATGATTGCTTGCAACTGCAGTGTCATGAGTTGACCGTTGCAGTCTGGTGATGTGCTTCTGAAGAATTACCACAAAATGTATTTTGTTAAATGTGCTAGCACAGGATCCGGTCAGATGTTTTAACTAAGATGCTAACTTACTGAAATTAATTATTATTCTAGTTAAATTGTTGAAAAAGCATTATTCATATAAAACCAAGCTAATGCATTATATTATTTTTACTTAATGTAGTATATGCATTTTTTACTTAGAAAGCATTAAGTATTTTTTAGCATGTTTTTATTAAATGTATAATAAGCGTATTTGTTTTCAAACACATTGTAACCACATAAGCAAGAGGATGCGGTGACGTCACGTGAGACGAGTTGGCAGCTGAAAAAATAGACATAAATACCTATAGTCAAATTATACCAAATTGTTCTCAACCTTCGATCTCAACCTGAGCTTGTGAGTTGCTGAACCCAGCCTTTGCAGTTTGAAATCCCTTACCTACCCGACATCACGTAAAAGCTCTGAATTAGTTATGCGTCTAAAGCAGAATCAAAGCATTCTCTGCCTGAAAACAGATGTCTTATATATGTGTTTATTATGCTATTACTTTTAGTTTTAGATGGGTGGATTGTTTTGTATGCCTGAATAACACAGCACTATTTTATAAAAGCTTTTTTATAGAATTGAGTTCTTAAAGATAGGGTTATCGTTTTAAACGTACCGTTTTTTAATTGAAGGCATAAATTCTTGATAAACATAATCTTTCTGAAAGAGGCTACTTTTCTTTTTTCCCCAAACCTTAAAAATAGGATGACATTCTTGAAAGATAGAACTATGTTGTAAACTGTGTTATTTTTTTTTTTTAAATTGAGAATGTGTTCTGAATAAAAGCGGTATATATTCTTAATATAGTTCTGCCAAAGAAAGCTGTTATCCTATTATAAGTGTCGTGCCTGTTGTTTTTTTTGTGCCTCTCAAAAGGTTTATTGGGTTGCTCAAATTCATTTATCTTGGGCCTAGAACACGAATATATAATTCACCTAACCCACCAGGATAATGCCACTCCTGTTTTTACCCTTATGAGACACGAACGTGTCAATATGAACAATCATTTCTACAAAATGAGGGTCAAGCTTGTCTGAGTTAACAGTCAGTTTTTCCAGTGGGCCATGCAAGATGGGAAGTACATCCTATGCAATGTGCAAAGCTTTTATTGTCTCCCGATGGCAATGAGCCATGTACAATGGGCATTGTAATTTCTTAAATTGTAGTTCCTTTATTTTTGTCTAGTTGAATTCTTGTTAAAGACATGTGAATCAATTCAGCATCAAATTGAAGTCTTTGAATACTTCAAAAAAACATGAGTGAAAAATAAAGAGTTTACTATAGATGTGTTCTACTTCAAAATAATAATACTAAAAACAGACAGAAGGTACTCCTGATGCTGAGATAGCATGACAGGGCAGCAATCCACAAGCCTTCCAATACACCAGAAAATCACTTTTTGCATTGCCAGTGAACAAAGGCTTCAAAATACAGGTTCTAACAGAAGAACTAAAAAACAACACACTCAGAATGAATATACAGTGCCCACCACTAAAATGTCATTCAAATGCCTAGATTGTGAAATCCAAGCATTTCTGATTGTAAAACACAGCGAACACTCCAGTAATCTCACTGTTTGCATTTTTATCATTTAAAACTAAGGTATTGGCACGGTATTTAGGCCTGAAATGGCAAAATCAAGTGATGTACAGTACTTAGAAGCTATATATAAATATTTTAATTCTTCTACTGTATTTCTGGAAAAGAACTGCTTTACTAAAAACACTGCTAAAATACACAATTCAGTAGTGACAAATTCAAAGTTAAGCATTATATGTAATGCTACATTTCTAAAACAAATGGGCCACTAATGTAGATGCCTCCCTCTTACGTGCTATTAGAACAGAATTCTGCTAAGCTTATTCAAGCCAAAGCCCATCATGCTTGTTTGGTTGTTAAAAATCTTGCAAAGAAAGTAAATTAGACAAAAGGCAACCCCTCTGGCTACTATAATAAACTGTAAGTACTTTTTATTGCTTTCATGCTGAACCTGTAGCCGTCTGCATTGTCCGTGGAAGCTATAGGTCCTGTGCTTTCCTCTGCAGGTGAAGCGTCACACTGATCCAGTTAGAAAACTGACATGCTGGCAATGAAGTCTGTATTCATTCTGGTCTTTCCACCGCTCATGCATGCATTTCAAAGCATGTGGTTTTCACAGATATAACATCACATCCATATAAAATATGGATTAACACAAAATCCAAAGAATATAAAAACATTGCTAACATTTTTGACATGCGGTAGAGTTTTAATGACACGTGTCGGCAAATTATTTTTGCACTTTCTAGCAAATGCACTGTAATGATGAAATAAACAAGCATCAATGAACTCCCTTTTGATCAGCTTCTAGTGCATTCCTGTTTTATGCGTTATCGTTGCTGTGACTTTTTTATAAGTAACATGTACTGGAATTTACTTACTTCAACTAAAAGAACGGAAGAAACTACAGTCAAACTAAACTTCGGCAAAAAGAACGGGCTAGTGATCTGAAAGATGTTTCAATAAATTGGTGGCATTTCCTCCTTTGTTTTTTTACTTCTTTAAAATACTTTCGACATTTTGACTGTCCGGCTTCAACCAGACTGTTGTTGTCATCTGGCTGAAATCCAAAATAGTTTGACATCAAGTTTCTCTCTCCTGCATTCGCCATGACTGCTGCGGTAATTTAATTTTCCCAAAAACGTGTAGGGTACTTGGTTACTTCCGTTAAGCGGAAATGAGTAAGCTTAGTTCATATTGTTTTTAAAGCACACAATTACAGAGTTTTGTTTTAAAAGCTAAAAAAAAAAAAAAACGGTATCAAAAAAACATGATACTTTGATATTTTTATTTTACCCCGATATTACGTATCGTAGGATTGTGGTATCATGATATACCGTAGGTATCGATATACCGCGGAACACTAGTGTAATGTTAAACCAGTTTGCTGGAGGTGACTTTGAAATAAGTAGAACTTAGGTTTAAAATGAAGAGACAAAGCATGTGCAAAAAAGAATAGAATTAAATATGGTAAACAATTAACCACGGTAACCTTGTAAAACAGATTGGTAGTAGCTGGTTGCACTTGAATGGAGTAACAACTAAAGGACCAAATTCTACACACCACTGGGACCATCTGTGAATCAGTCTGAGGGCTATATCTCCAGGGATTCCAGTAATCAAATAACTATCTCTGTTAAAACTAGTGGATTGTATCTAAACAATAACATTCAATGTAGAATGTAATGTGGGTAGTTGGAACTAATAAATGGTCAACATTGTTCAAATTTGAAATGTGGTTGGTCTCATCCTTATAGCATAGCAAAGTAGTTAATGCCATGTTTATCTTAATTGATAAGCCTTACAGCCAGGTCCATTCCAACCCACAACAAAGCCTCTCAGACATCGCCAGCTGCACAGATATGAGCCAACGTACAGCACAATGTGTTCTGCTAGGCTACAATGGATTAGTGGAAACCACTGTTCACCAATGCAAATGTACAGCACATAAGGCACTGGGCCTGGCAGATGTTATACAGACCTCTACAGTTTTGGACTGTTCTGATCTGTCTAGATGAACCCCACTTGCAACAATTTAATTTGATAAGATGCATTTGGGTACAGAGGAAGATTGAAGATGAATAGCTTAACCCTTTGCAGTCCATTTATTCAGCGCGTTTCAGGTGCGTCAGGTCCAATTTATTTTCACATGAGCAGTTTATTTTAGACTCGCTGTTTAAAAGTATTTTTTTTTTCATAGTAAAACAGGTTTAAAAGGCACTGCATATCAACAGGACACTCAGTACTGCATCTCCAGCCCCACCCCACCCCTTGTTCGCTGTATTTTTCTAATAAGAACATAAGAAAGTTTACAAACGAGAGGAGGCCATACAGCCCATCTTGCTCGTTTGGTTGTTAGCAGCTTATTGATCCCAGAATCTCATCAAGCAGCTTCTTGAAGGATCACAGGGTGTCAGGTTCAACAACATTACTGGGGAGTTGGTTCCAGACCTTCACAATTCTCTCTGTGAAAAAGTGCCTCCTATTTTCTGTTCTGAATGCCCCTTTATCTAATCTCCATTTGTGACCCCTGGTCCTTGTTTCTTTTTTCAGGGTAAAAAAGTCCCCTGGGTCAACATTGTCTATACGTTTTAGGATTTTGAATGCTTGAATCAGATCACCACGTAGTCTTCTTTGTCCAAGACTGAATAGATTCAATTCTTTTAGCCTGTCTGCATACCTCTTCATTGTCGTGCATACTGATAAATCATCTCCAAGTCATTCTTTTATTACAGTAACGTCTCAAAAAGCTCTGCAAATGTCAGTGATATTATTTGAGCGCTGGATGCAGAAGCAGCTATTTTGTTTGTTTATGGTCTTGTTATCTCTGTGGTGCCGGGGCTATGTGTATTGCTTCTCTCAGCTCCTATTGGTCTCACTCAGCCACTGAATAGTTTTCTCTGCTTTTTCCGGAGAAAACATCAAAAAGACGCTTTACGTCTTTTTGGTGATGTACCATACCATTGTTTCACCAATGGTTTTTGTAGTTTACATTGCAGGAATACAGCGCCACATGCCATATGCCTAGAATTACCACTACCTGGAAGACAACAAGGGCTGAACCTTTTTCCCCCCGTGGTCTGCTCAGAGTCTCGACATGAACCCTATCAAACATGTCTGGGAACACCTCGATAAACAACTGCATAAAACTCGACCACTACCTGCCAATGTGAATGAACTGTAGCAAAATCTGAACCAAAGTAATAGTCTCATTGAGATTACACACATATATATATATATATATATATATATATATATATATATATATATATATATATATATATATATATATAAGGGCTGTATTAACATGTACATTTTTGGGGAGATTATTTTTTTTAATGCATATTAATCACACTTCTGTCTTGTTCCTCTTAGCATACCATAATTCATTTCCTGCAGCACCATTTTAATACAATGGAATGCATGCCAGGATTGAATGAGTGATGTCATCGTTTGAATACAAAATTAGTCATGTAGCCGCATTACGTCAGGGTTCTCCCACAGGAATTCTGTACAGCTGTGTGGCAGAACATTACAGCCGGGAGCACTTTTAAAGGAAAAATAAACTTGCCTTACCTTAAATATATAATACGACAAAGAATTGAAATAATGTGTTTGTGACAGGATGGCGCAAGGGATGAGGCCCAGAGACAGACTGCAGTTCAAACAAAATACTTTTATTAAATAAAAAAACACAAAATGAACAGGCACGAGGGCCAAACAAAAGGTTTTTAAAACACAAACAATAAACACAAAGTAAAACTTACAAAAAATAAATCTTCCAGGCTGAGCTTTGCCACTGGACTGCAAAATTTCAAAAACCCGGCACACAAAGACAACCCACCCTTGCTTCCTCAGCTAGCTCTCACTACTGAGGAGCTGAGGCCTCCTTTTATGTCAGTATGTCTGGGTAGGGAGGAGAATTTAACCCCATCCCTGCCAATATTTACAAGGGCAGAGCCCTGCTCTGCCACAGTGTTGTCTTTCGTTGACTATATCTGGTTGCGCTTTTTTATGTTCTACATTTTCATTCATTATTGTTTTTTATTATGGTAAATTACCGTGCTTATTTAGGCACTCTACGATTTGACTGGGGAAAGATAACGTAGGGTTATTGGAGTTCACAAAAAAAACGTAACCTTTTCACTTCCTTTTTAGCTTAATTATTGAGCTTATTGCTTCATTATTCCGAAAATAATCTTAATATTTTTTTTAATAAAGTAACCTAAAGTAGAAAATAATTGGTTATTTTTTTAGCAGTCATTTTTAATGTTTTAGCCTCTCGAAGTGGTTAACACAGAAACCCCGCCCCTTCAACTCTCTGATTGGTCAAGACATAACACAGCTGTCATGTGGTTCCAAGATTTATTTTCACCCAGCAATGTGCAACTGATCTAGTCTGCTAGAAGCGCAATCAATCCTTTTTGTTAAAGGCACAGTAGCATCCGCAAGACGGGCGGATCAGGTTTTTTCAGCCGGGCGCTAACAGCCACTTTGCCGGGCGGCCCGCCCGGCTGAAAAGGCCTGGGGAGAACCCTGTATGTAGCAAAGCACTCAAACTGAAGGACTTGTGAATGGGAAGTTTATTTTTTTAAACTTTCTGACGGCTCATTGGATAGAAAGATATTTACTTGTCTACTGTCAAAGTAAGTTCCAGTAACACATAAGTGCATCTAGTCTGTTGTACCACCTGCATGCTGTGAACACACACTTCTCTAAACACACTTTCTAGCAGTTCTTCTGCTACAGACAACAACAAGACAACAACAAATGAAGCAGTCAGTTTCGACTGAATACACTTTTAGAAATTCAGGATTGCTGAAAACCAATAAATCAAGCTAAGTACGATACTTATAACCAGTGCTGATGGATAGCTACCGACTGCAGACCCGTTAATATTGTAGCTTTATTTTATTTCAATAACCACATTTATTTTTAAATATTAATGTATTTACAATTATGAAGGATATAACCGGTACTCAGTGAATGTTTTGTTTTATTTAGGCACTTTCAAGTTATTAATAAAGGAGAATTTAAAATTATTATTATTATTATTATTATTATTATTATTATTATTATTATTATTATTATTATTTAAACGGCAATGAAAAACATCAGTTTTTGAGTAAAGGCAACTGATAATTTTAAATGCAGTAAGGTGAGCAATAAACTGACTCAATTGTGATTTAGCAGCTGGTTCAAACAATTTAACAACAAATGCTGGATTGTAAATAAATATAAAACTATAAAACTATAGTTTAAATAAATATAAACTATCCAGAAATAGGAAAACAGGGTTTTTATGCTGGGTTGTCTTTTGGATAATAATAATAATAATAATAATAATAATAATAATAATAATAATAATAATAATAATAATAATAATAATAGCATCAGTAATACAACTAATTTAAATACAACGGATGCAGTAATTGCATCAATTAAATATACGATTAAAACCAAGATTAACTGAGAATATTATATATAATGTTACTTGACTGACTATCAAAAAAAAGAGACTGAAGATAAGAGACTGAAGAGTATGAAGAACTATTTGACTGACAAAAAAAGCAATAAAAACGTTTTGTCTGGTTCAAAATATATCTACATTAGAATGTGTTTACTATACAAAGCAGTAACATGAATAGCACAGCACACATGCTCTGAGACATGAGTCAATGTTTCAATTTACCAAACTAATTGCCCAGTGTCTATTAACCTGTCTAATATTTTTTTTCTTTAATGCCAATTACTGTGACACGCAAAGAAAAGCATGCCTTCCATGAAGAAATACAGTGCCTATAGAAAGTCTACACCCCCTTGAACTTTTTTTCACATTTTGTTGCGTCAGTGCATTTAAATGAGGATTTTTTTCCACTTATCTACACACCATACACCACACTGTTAAGGGGAAAAAAATGACATATTAAAAATACAAAACTGAAAGATCATAATTGGATAAGTCTCCACCCACCTGAGTTAATACTTGGTGGAAGCACCTTTGGCAGCAATTACAGCTGTGAGTCAGTTGGGATAGGTCTCTACCAACTTTACACACATAGATTTGGCAATATTTGACCATTCTTCTTTACAAAACTGTTCAAGCTCTGTCAAGTTCCTTGGGGAGCGTTGATGGACAACAATCTTCAAGTCATGCCACAAATTTTTGATTGGATTTAGGTCGGGGCTCTGACTGGGCCACTCAAGGACATTTACCTTTTTGTTCCTTAGCCACTCCAGTGTAGCTTTGGCTGTGTGCTTTGGCTCGTTGTCATGCTGAAAGGTGAACTTCCGTCCCAGTTTCAGCTTTCTTGCAGAGGGCAGCAGGTTTTCCTCAAGGACTTCTCTGTACTTTGCTCCATTCATTTTCCCTTCTATCCTGACAAGTGCCCAGTCCCTGCCGATGAGAAACATCCCCATAACATGATGCTGCCACCACCATGCTTCACAGTAGGGATGGTGTTCTTTGGGTGATGCGCTGTGTTGGGTTTGCGCCAAACAGAACACTTTGCATTTAGGCCAAAAAGTTCCATTTTAGTTTCGTCAGACCACAACACGTTTTGCCACATGGCTACAGAATCTCCTGTGTGTTTTTTTGCATACTTCAAAACGGGATTCAAGGTGGACTTTCTTGAGTAATGGCTTCCTTCTTGCCACCCTACCATACAGGCCAAATTTGTGGAGTGCTTGGGATATTATTGTCACTTGCACACTCTGACCAGTCTTGGCCATAAAAGCCTGTAGCTCTTGCAAAGTTGCCATTGGCCTCTTGGTAGCCTCTTTGATCAGTCTCCTTCTTGCTCGGTTATCCAGTTTGGAGGGACGGCCTGATCTAGGCAGGGTCTTGGTGTTGCCATACACCTTTCACTTCTTAATAATCGTCTTGACCGTGCTCCGAGGGATATTCAAGGCCTTTGATATTTTTTTATACCCATCCCCTGATCTGTGCCTTTCAACAACTTTGTCCCAGAGTTCTTTTGAAAGCTCCTTGGTGCTCATGGTTGAGTCTTTGCTTTGAAATGCACTATCCAGCAGAGGAAACCTAAAGGAACTGCTGAATTTATCCTGAAATCATGTGAATCACTACAATTTAACACAGGTAGAGGCCACTTAACTTTCTAGAATTTAAAAATTTCTAGAAAAAAATTCTAGAATATTTTTCTCACTTGGAAGTTGTGGGGTAGGATGTGTAGATAAATGAAAAAAAAAAACGATTTTAATGCATTTTAATTCCAGGCTATAAGGCAACAAAAGGTGAAAATTTTGAAAGGGGGTGTAGACTTTCTATAGGCACTGTAGGAGTAAAATGGCAAGAATTGTTATTGTCAACAGAACATTTTTATTGACCAAACCTGTAACACAAGGCTAAAGATGCTATTTTGGTCCTAAAAAACAATCTCCTCCAATACATATTTTATGACTGTTTCCAGATTAGATTAGTGCATGCACCATTATGTTCACAACACTCTTGGAACGACTGAACTATGGTTTGCATGTGTACAAGCGGGAATGGCTAGGGAACCAATTCAAATGCGCTATTTTAAAATGAACAGAAATGCTTTTAACTCCAAAGCTTTGATACATTGGTTTTGAATCAAACAGCCCTCCAGTAATTGAGGCCATCTGATCCTACATGATGTACATTTAAATAATGCACCAGGAAGTGCTAGCCTGGAAAAGAGCTCTTAAGTTCTTCAACTGGATCCTGCCAAACCTTGATAACTGGGTAACATGAATATTAAAAGGAACAAGTCATGCTCATTAATTGCTAATACCTTTCTTTTCAAGTTTTTTTAAACATTTTTGTTGGCTTTTTCTGTTTCAGGAGCCTGCAGCGAATAGTATCTGGTCAATATGGAGATTCCTGCAGGATTGGCCACATTTTCTACTACCACTGTGATTGCTGAAGGATAATTCAAGTGAAACTTGTATTATTAAAGACAACTGATGTGAAGGGTCCTAATCCCTCCATGTCGAGAGGCCCCAATGAAGTTATGCCACATTGTCCAATTTAAAGCCATCTGGCTTTGCTCTGCATTAGTAATACAACATTAAACATGAATAATTTACATAATCAGAACAATGTCAGTTAGCAAAGTTCAGTTGAATTTATGACCTGGAGAATGTTTATTTCTTTTTTGTAAATGTGAACTGTAAATGTGTAACAATTGTTTGAAACACTGAAGCCTTCCAACTGGGACCTATTTTTTTTTAGCTAGAAATGTTTACAGAGTTGTCAAATCCTGACATGAGGCCAATACTGTACTAAATAAGACCTCAAGGTCTAACAGTGTATGCTTATGGACACAGAGATCCTCATAAGCCATATATAAAGGAATATATTTTTTCCACTTTTGATTTCTACAAGATAGATAGGTAGATATAGTCTTACCCACTTAAGTGTATAACCTATTTTTCACAAATATTTATGCACTTAAATTGACTCTTAAGTGGGCTGGTGATCTGCAATCCCAATTCTTATTATAAAATACTGGTAACAATTAATTATGCAACAGTCCTAACTATTTACCGTTTCTCTGAGGCTTCACTTAATCCAGACTAACAATTATTTTATTCGAGTAAGAAAACACAGTGATGCACATTTAAAAAATATCCCTTTATTTTCAAGAATTAAATGGAAATAATTGCTGTATCTATGTTGCAGGCAATTTACCATATTCATTATGAAACTATTCATTCATAGTCTCTACAGATCTACATGTAATTTTAGCCTACCTGGAAATTGAACAGAAATCACTATCTACATACCTTTAACAAATGCTGTGTTCACTTTACTACATCATAGTCCTTTATAGTCTCCTAATGAAAAGTCTTTCAGTGTCCTTTTTTACAGCCATTGTTTGCGTCTTTTCACAATGCATGTGCTCAGTTAACTGTATAAAAATGATCACTACTATACAGTATAATGGGAATATATGTAGGGAGAATAAGTGTTTACATACCCACTACAGATAATTAATATGTGTAATGGTTTAACTTAGCACTCTTAGTTACACATTTCTCCCAGCCGAGTTCAAGATCGCAAAGATAACAATTGACAATAAATCACGCAACACCGTTATTTCTTGGTATCAATATAGCAGGTCAGTATAATAACCTCAGCAAGCAATACTATTCAGATAGCTCAGCTTCTGTGTAAATATTGTAGCAGCAGACCATGTGTGTGGATTCAGTGTACAGTACCCCATTGGCCATGCACCCCACTCCTCCCCGTTCATGACGCACCCACAACCTCGCCACCACACAAGCACACACAAGGCTGAAAAGCAGGCCAGAGCGGGCTGTTCAAAAGGACGAGAGAAAGGGTAGATAATAGCGACCCCTCACTTCTAAATATAGCCTTAAACCCCTGCCTGCGTGCTAAAATATCAATTGCATGTGAAAGCAAGCATGCATACATTTTCTATCATTTTTCTTTTCTATAAGAACTACAAATACTCTTAAGTCGGCAAATATAATAATAATAATAATAATAATAATAATAATAATAATAATAATATCTTTATATAGCGCTTTTCATAGTGGACCACCACCACAAAGCGCTTTACAGAGGTAGGCTGTGAACTGTGTATTATATGTAGAGTCACTTACAATAGGACACTGATTTAACATCTCATTCGCAGGATGGAGCACAAGGAGGTTATGTGACTTGCTCAGGATCACACAGTGAGTCAGTCAGTGGCAGAGGTGGGATTTGAACCAGTGGCCTTCTGGTTACAACCACTGGACCACACTACCTCCTTGTATATGAATATGAATATGCAAGCATGATAACTGTTTTTGAGTAAATATGAGTCAGTGAATATTACAAATAAAATCCTGATGAATTCTAATTAACAGCATATTACAAAATCACACTTAATTCTTTATCAAGCGGTTGTTAAATTCAAAGCTACAACACCCATTCATTTATTCTTAAAAACAACTCCAGCACCTCTTATTCAATTTCTTAGATCGCTGTAATTATTCTATCTGTTAATCTGGTAATTTACTTTCATGAAAGATTAAAACTAGTACTTTTGTTATGAAGCAAAGTATGACACACACCTTTTACATTTCACAACATCAACCTTTCTGCAAATATACATATATTATTTTCCCCAAGTATTGTTTCTGTAATTATTTATATTCTTTCGTTCAATTGGAGAAAAAATTTATTCAGATTGCAGCTTTGATACAGTGTATGATGACTCGGCAGGGTGGCGTCCCTTTTAGGCTTTTGTTTAATCAGAGCAGATATTCTTCCAGTAAAATTGACTGATTCCAGGTAGGCCAATTCAGTCCATTAATTAATTCACTAATTATTCACGTTCTTTTTCTTCAATGGTAATCCCAGTTAATGGAACTCATTTTCAGTCCTATAACAATATTTGAGTTTTCTTCACAATAACCAGACCAACTCAGAACAAAGAAAAGCCAATTTCCTTGTAACCTTAACTCGCTTATTCAAACTTACAAATATAATCTCATTACTTACAATAACCAAATTGAATCACCAGCACATCGGAATTCTAGGGAGTTACAGAAAAGATGATGGGCCCCAAACTTTAGCAGGGTTGCTAGGGAGATGAGGCCTGCTCCAACTTAATTTATATCACAAATTGCAGGTGCTGATGATTTAATTATAAACATATTTGACCATTTATCCAGTTCTGTGGTCCCACATGTACACTTAGGCTATGTTCACAGTGGGTCCACACTTGGTACGGTTCGGTACATTTGGTGTGACGTGTGAACAACAAGGTCCGTTTGGCAAGTCTGGTTCACTTGCTAAATAGCAATGTGGACAACTGCTGGACTTGGTCCTTTTGTACATAGGAAACAAGCTACACAAGGTAACCTGACGAGGAAGTAAACATTTTCCAGTTTTTTTCATATTCTGAAGAAAAAAGTAGAACAAAAAACAAAAAATTGTCACAGTTTTCAGCCTTAATTTTTTGTCCCGGTCGGAGACAGTCAAATTGTTAATCAGCCTGGTTTTGTTGTTGTATTTTTTTAAAACTGTATCAGCGTGCTCTGCAAGTTAATAGCACAGTAATATACAGGTTGTATGTTTGTGCCATTCAAAAATAAAATACATTTTATGGATTATTTGTTTAATCATTCTGATTAAAAGTAATAGCTGATCTAATTTGTTAAATCTGGCTTTTTGTACATTTAACATTTAACTAGATGACAAAATAAAGAAAATAAAGAGTTGTTATGATCTGCAATTTTTAAACTATTATTGTGTTATTTTATATGCTGTTATTTTTGTTAACAGTTTCTACGGCATCGTGAATTGAAGAAAAAAAAGTCCCAGTTTTTCACTGTGGAAATCTGGTAATCCTAAACTACACGGACAGTGCGAGAAACTGAAGCTCTGAAAGAAAATTTGATCAGGACACCAAAATCCAAGCCGAACTGGACAAAAATACTAAAATGTATTCAGTCTTTTCTCAAATTACTTTGTTTAATGGCGACATTAGAAAAACCATGCAACTCCCCCAGTGCTTTCTTCCACAGCACTGTGTAAGAATCTAAAACGTGCTATATTAAAAACCAGAGCAATACATAAATAGCTGTCATATTTCAATATGCCTTGTTGTAAACATCAGGTTCACACACCATAAAAACGAACCGAGTGCACTTGAAAACTGCATTGTGAACAAACAAACTCAGTCCTGAAAAAAATGGAAAAAGGACCGAAAAATACAAACTTTAGCTGGCATCCAAACAAACTCGCTCCCTTTGCTCGTAGATAAGTGTCAACAGTAAGCACATTTATACAGTGTTTCAAATAAAACCAACCAGACAGAATCTGTTTGAAACGGACCCAGCACGAATGGTGCCTTACAACACTTAAACAGGGTAAATATAATAATGCAGCATTGGTTTTGTTATCTGATTTTTGAATTTTAGGGGTATACACAAGTGGGGTACCTGTTGAAAGTTTAATATGCAATACTGGGGTTTACTTTTTCACTGTGTTCTTCAGTCAGATTGCCAATGAAGAAATCCCACCTCAGCAGACTGGCCAATCAGGGATATATGGCCTATGACATACACCAAGGATCTTCAGCATTCAGTCTGCCATCATACAAAGAGAACACCATCAGAGTAAAACTTAATGGAATTCTCTGGTTTCTCATAGGGACAGATGTAATAAATGTTCCAGCATTTTCTGTGAAGACATTTGTTTTTAATAACTAGGCATGTACATCTTATTTTCTTAAGACTATAAACTCACATATTTTACACAAACTTACTGGTTTACTACTTATATTACTGTTGTTATAATAATGATAATAATAATAATGATAATAATAATAATAATAATAATAATAATAATAATAATAATAAGGAACACTTTAAACTGGCACAGACTTAATGGCTTATGGATGGGATGGGGGAGTTAGATTCCAACAGAGAACCCTTATTGAAATGTTATTGTCTTTGTGTGGAGCACTGCAGTTTAACATTCCACATTAGAATTATAAAATGTGCCTCCAGTGATAGGAAGGTTAAAGGAAGCAAGTGCAGCAGGGATGGTTTCATCAATATTGCAAACTTCTTTTGTGCTCTGCTGAAGAATCTGCAGTCAAGCCGTGCTTGTGAAAAGAAAGATGTTAAATCATTAAAGAAAAATGCAATCAAACAAATCTTTTGTACACACCGTGTTATAAAAATAATGATGCATCTTTGGGCAAAACCTGCCTTGGTGATCAATTAGGTGCAAACGAATCAGTAGTTTTATTGGTAACACATCTGTAGCCCAGCTGCTTTTGTCCCATTAGGTACAGACTTTTTGGCAGATGTCATATAATGCCAGATGTGGCACCTATTACCTGAAACCTGTCTGATCATTAAACTGTCGGTTTCCAGCCGTGGACAGCGCACAAACACATTGGCAAGATAATCCCATTGTTAACCTGTCTGAATGAATAATACATTCAGATACCAGACAAGTGTTAAACAAAGCAAAAGCAGACCAACTGCTGCATGAACAGGTCAGAAGATCAGCTTAGCCATGCCAGCAATTGTAAGCAGAATGTGCAGCGATTCTGCTGAATGTGACCTTGTTTGTATTCTCAGAGGTAACCATCTGTTTATTTGACTTCTGTGGTATACTTTCTTTTTCTTATCCCTCTCAATTAGCGTTTTCTTTCTCAGCTCCATGCGTCATGGAAGGTTGCTAATTATTTAGAAAAATGTCTATACATTTCATGCTCTGGGTCATATACTACCAATAAAGCCTGACTGGCCAGAAACAAGACTCAGTGTAAATTAAATCTGTCCGCATTTTATTAATATATTAAAAGGAAAATATAATTTTTTCTTAGCCGGCTCTGTTGTTCTTATCCAACACTGTACAAAAGAGCTGACTAGAGCATAAGAGATTTTGCCTATGACTACCGCGCCCTGTGTCTCAGGTGGAAGCCTGACATTTCTGAAACAGAGGTTATACGAAGAATACTGAATAGCTGCTACCCAAAGCTAGCGAGCTGTCTGCGGGGAACAGTGACTTCGGTGTCAGAACTGGTTCGGGTCGGCACCATGATAGAGAGAGACTGGAACATGCAAAAGGATTACTGGGCCAAGGTAAACAGCAAGTCCTCCACTGATCGCGCAGAAAAGAAAGGAAGTAAGGGGGCTTCAAGGAAACCAGCAGAGGTGAGTGTGGTGCAAAATGTCCGCCAGTTTATAACCACCTCACCTAGCCAATCCGGACTTACATTGTTGGTTGTGAAGATTGGAGTGAGAGATGTGCACATCCCTGCGTTGCTGGACACTGGCTGCACTTTTACTCTGATTAGAAACAAGCTCTGGAAAGAGATTCAAAAGCCCAGTGACTCTGTGATGCTGTGTGGCGAGCAAGCGTTTGTGTTGGCTGATGGACAGACTCACTCATCTCTGGGGAAGACCTGGCTCACATATGACTTTCACGGTGAGATTTGGGTCATAAACACCTATATCATGGCTGACGAACACCTGGCTTTCCCTTTGATATTGGGCTTTGACTTTTTAGGTAAAACAAATACCCAAATTGACATGAGAGGAAAACAATATGGAGTTAAAAGACCAAAGGGGTATAGTTTCTATCCATTTTTACCTAAAGTAGAGTGGGGGGCAGTCTGGAATATTGAAAAAAAGTCTGAATCACCATCTGTTATGCTCTACATGGCTGTCTAGAAGAAGACGGTGGCTACTGCTGGTTTTACCCCACTGATGGATGAGGAGGCAGTTGTCATAGGGCTACGTCAGGATCTTCGGCAACTCATGGAGGAGTGGCCCTCTGTGTGCACCTCACAATTGGGTAAGACTACAGTGTGTACCCACAACATTTACACAACAGACGAGATGCCAGTGAGATGTAGGGCTTATCGAGCATCACCTCAAAAGAAGGCCCTGATTCAAGAACATCTTAGACAGATGGATGAGGACCGGGTTATTGAACCATCTTCCTCGGATTGGTCTGCCCCGGTAGTCCTCATTAAGAAGCGTGATGGATCGTTTCTGCGTGGACTACCGGCAGCTTAATAAGAAAACCCAGTTTGACGCCTATCCCATGCCTCACATCCATGAAATTCTGGAGTCCCTCAACGGAGCAGTGGTATTTAGCTCATTAGACCTGCGCTCTGGTTACTGGCAGTTAGCGATGGATACAGACAGCAAAAGGAAGACTGCTTTTGCCACTCCCTTTGGTCTGTTCCAATTCAAAGTGATGCCATTTGGGCTCAAGAATGCGGCTGCAACATTTCAGCGGTTGATGGAGCAGGTGCTGGGAGAGTTGAGAGGATGTTGCTGTTTTGTGTATATTGATGACATCATCATTTATTCACCCACAGAAGCCTGGCATCTGGAGGACCTCAAACTGGTCTTTCAGAAATTACATCAAGCCCGCCTCACCTTGAATTTGTCCAAGTGCAAGTTTTTTAAAACCACCTTGAAGTTTCTGGGGCATGTGGTCGCCAAGGATGGAGTGGCTGTTGACTCAGAGAAGTCAAGAGCTATCCAGGAATATCCATCTTCCACCAAACTTAAGGAGATTCAGCGCTTCCTTGGGGTGGTTGGATGGTATCATAAGTTTATTCCTCGGTTTGCGGATATTGCAGCACCCCTCAACCACCTGAAGAAAAAAGATGTAAAATGGGAGTGGACAACTGAGTGCCAAAACAGCCTGGAACAGCTTAAGAAGGCTCTACAAGCCCCGCCTGTGCTGGCACACCCTGACCTTTCCAGAACCTTCACCGTTTACACGGATGCCAGTGAAGTCGGGCTGGGAGCTGTTCTTGCACAGAGTGAAGTGGGGGAACACATAATAGCATATGCTTCCAGAGTTCTCAACAAGGCCGAAAGAAATGATTCCACATCAGAGAAGGAATGTCTGGTAGTAGTGTGGGCAGTGGAGAAATAGCGTCATTTCCTGGAAGGCGTCCCGTTTGACGTGGTCACTGACCATGCTGTATTAGCATGGGCTTTCAATACCCCTAAGACATCCTCTCGTTTAACTCGCTGGACATTGAGGCTTCAGCAATTCATCTTCACCGTTTTATACAGAAAGGGTAGCCTCAATGTGGTTCCTGATGCACTGTCCCTTGGCTCCAATCTCAACAATGTGTGAGCCAAGGGAGGAGTTATAGCTCAGACCTTCAGGCTTCCCTTGATGAAGTGGCTGGAACCCAGTCCAGAGACCCCATGATCTCCCATGTACTTGAAGATCTGAAGACGTCGACTCCGGTGGCAACTAACAGAATTACTTTTGTGTTTCAGCAGGGTTTAGTCTATCGTAGGGTCCCCATGCCAGACGAAGGGTTTAGATTTCAGTTGGTCGTGCCAACGACACTTACCTCTTCTTTTCTCTATTACTACCACAACAACAATCCTCTGGGGGGACACCTAGGTCAGTATAAAACTCTACTGAGGATATTGGAAGTTGCTTGGTGGCCATCCATCCGCAAAGACACATGGAGGCACGTAAAGGAGTGCGGCATATGTCAGAGATATAAGCCCACAAACAGGAAACCTGCTGGATTTTTGCAACCCACCACTCACTGTCCAGGAGCCAGGAGAGAAGCTGGGGGTTGACTTAATGGGCCCTTTTCCCAGAAGCAAGAAAGGACATGTCTACCTTTTAGTGGTAATAGACTACTTTTCCAAATGGGTGGAAATGTTCCCATTAAGAAACAGCAAGACGCCGAGTATCGCTAGGATACTTACCCAGGAGATTTTCACTCGATGGGGTACCCCCCAATACCTTGTGTCTGACAGGGGTCCCCAGTTCACCAGCCAGCTGATTGAGGAGATCTGCAAGTCCTGGGGGGTCATCCGTAAATTAACTACTGCTTACCACCCACAGGCAAATCTCACCGAGAGAGTGAATCGTACCATTCAAAACCATGATTGCCTCCTTTGTGGGAGATCAAAACTCTTAAATGTGTATGCATATTTGGAAAGATATACAAGTGGCAATAATCTAAAACTTAAATTAGTGTTGGATATTTTTTTCCCACAGTGGATTTGCACTTTGTTGAACAAAGCCTGAAACTTCAGCTTCTTCCATATTAATGTTGTACCAAAGTACATGCCAGTTATGTAGACCTCCTCTATTGCTGAATGTGTTAGGATTGTGACAAGCATGCAGATGCGGCTTTCAAATTCCTACCCACTCCAAAAAAATTATATTTAAATTATGACAACACGTCCTTTTTCTTGACACTAAAACAAATGTAAGCACAGTTCCGCTTTACTTTTCCCTGTACAGCCCTCTCAAATCGAATGAACTGAAACACTGTACCCTTCTTCCCCACACCGATTGGCTGCCAGTGTCACAGACCGCAGAGGGAGGCGTGGTTGAAATGAGAGAACAATTCTCATTGATTTCAAACACTTCGTTTGCAACGAATACTGCCTAATATTTGAAAAATGAAAGACACTATTCAGCCATTACTAATATTAGGAAGAATACCATTATTCGTGCACATCGTCATATGAATTTGTATTCAGGAACACTCCTTTATTTTATATATATATATATATATATATATATATATATATACTGTATATACACACACACACACAAATTGTAAAGTACTTGAAAATGTCTATATAAATTGGATGTAGGCAAACACTCGAATATACTACATTACACAAAACACATTAACTAGAAGCAGCTTTCCTAACACATTGACAAAAAACTCAATATCACAAATGTAATATAATGGAGGAAATAGAAGAGTATTTTACTTTCAATGGAAATCTCAAACAGTAAAAAAAAAAAAGATGTCTATAAGTATAAAATTGTAAGTCTCAATATTTAACATATTCCAAAATAAAATGTTTTTAACAGCACTGGAAAAAATACTGACAAGCCTTTGTATGACTTCTGTCAGGACACTTGATAACAATGCTCATTACATGTTATAATCCTGCAACTTTTCCACATAATGCCTGTTGATGCAGAATCCAGTGTAAGAAAACAGGTGCAGCCTCTGTTGATCCCACCAGCAGTTTCTTCCAAGGTAATTCTGCATTTTCCTTTTGTTGAGCTTCTTTAATTTCCACTAAACTCAAAACACGTTGCTTTGTGCAGTGTATCATAGTGATGTTATATGTTATAACCTTTCATATCTGCAACCGTTGTACTGCAAATCACACATGTTGCCTTGCCATCAAAATTATTCAGTGAAAAAATCATCATCTGGCTAACGATTTTGACTTTTTTTCTGTGTTCCGCCACCACCTTTTGCTTCCGTGACATCTCCAATTAGGGGGGTGGTGTTTTAGGGGGGAGGAAACGGATCCTGTGTGCTATTTGATTGGTTATTTTACTACCTCTGTGAGCTGTGATTGGCTTAATGGGAATGTCACTCATACAATGCAGACTGCACATGTTGAATACACGTGTTATATTAAAGAGGCGAGTTGTTTTAAAGAAGAATTCCAAAACTATACAGTAGTCAGTACATCAATGCAGTTCTATAAACTAATGGGCAGGCCGCCAAATATTGCTCTGCAAGCCATATGTTTTAAACCCCTGCTGTAGAGTATAACTTTAGCTTTAACTGCAACCTATTTAATAAACTGCAATTTACACAAAAAAGCCCTGCTAAAGCTCACATGGAATTATATTAAATTTCCCACAGAGGGGACAGGTTTGCTCTGTAGGGTGGCATTGTCGACAAGGAAGAAAAAACTGAGGCTATGTCTCAATCAGTATTTCTCGAGTAAGTGGAACAGAAAGAAAAATATGCCATTGCACAGAATTACTGTTATCGTACTTGTATTAAAGGAGAAAGTAAAAGGGCTTTTTTGTTGTTTTGTTTTACATCAGAGAAGGAATACATATTGAAATTAAAAGGTAAGCAGTGCAGTTTCACTTCACGTTGCCTCTGCCTGTCCCCTGTTGAGTGCTGTGTCTGTTGATTTTTGGTCAATGTAAGCTATCTCCACCTTACACAATAATCTACTGACCAAAAGATACGCCTGGGGGGGGGGGGGGGGCAGGGGGGATATTGGGTGGCTTGGAATTCTTCCCGCAAAAACACGTGGGGATGTGGCTGGAGCCATGAATTGATAAGTGATTAAATTAATAACTAAGGCTCCAGCCACAGGTGTATAAATAGGGTGCTCACGGGTGTTAGTTTAGGTAGTAATGGTGAAGGTACTTTGTTGTTTTTGTATTGTGTGATGTATGTAAACAAAATGCGCGTAAGCGCTTAACTGCAGCGTTTCTGGTCTCCGAGTCTCCTTGCTGGCTTACCCCTTTACAGGGACATTTCAGAACTTGTAAGAATCTTTTCAGATTTAACTTTTTTACATACTGTTTGGGTTGTTATACACAACACAAATGTACTATGCTAATTAAACCTTGTTGTAAAACACAATTAAGTGCATTTAGAAGCTTAATGTTTAAATGAAAATTATGAAATTTCACATCTTATAACCAGCAGGGAACAATTAATTTGGTAATTGAACTAATTTGGATATCGGCCACCGTATAAAATGAAAGAAACTTTGAAAGGTTATTCTGTTTAGTATGCATAATACACTTTTCATCTGATACAGTGCAAAGCCCTATTATATGATGCTGTGATAGAAAAAAGCTTTCAGATTTAAATTAAGCTTTCAGTTAAATAAAAAGCCATATTGGAAATGTTTTTATTGTTGTACAATCATCCACAATTTGTCAACTACTACCAACAGTAAAAAATGTTAAAAAGGGAGGAAAGCTCATTGGTTTTCAAAGATACAAAATGGCTCTGCTTCAGACAACTGTGTCTCATTTAACAGCTCTGTCTTCGGTCATGTTTTATGCTCCAGTTAAATGAAGCTGAAATCTATAGCGCAAATCTAAAAGATTCAACTGCACCATGTCCCTAGATATTGGATAGCACACATCACTACCAAAACTGACTGTGCGCCGATCCAAAATGACAGTAATTTTCATAAGAAATGTCACATTTACACATACTAAGCATTAATATGACTTATGGTATTACTGTGCAGCCAAGCACATGAATAATCCTACATTCTGATGCACTGATTTGTTATCTTCAGCCTTCCGAGTTTGCCATTGCCTCAGAACAAATGGCCCTTGCATCATAGGTCCACAGCATTTAAAAAAGTCTCAAAGAGTCACTATTGGAGTTTCTAGTGCTCACGTATTGATTGTGTAAAATTCATACCAGATGTAATCATGAGCATGAAAATTGAAATGCTCAAATACATTTGTAAACTGTTTCAAACAGGCAATGAGTATATTCTACATACAATCAACTACAACATTTGTTTTGCTTTCTGAAATAGTCTTTTGGAAGGAAAACTGTCCATGGGGAACTGTTAGCCACTTGGTCCATTAAGTCCTGCGACATTTATTGGAATAGACTGTTACTATCAAATGTGTGCAATAGTGCTGCACCTTTACACTATGGGCTCTCTGTCATACAAATATACAGCCAACCAAGCAACAACAGATTTGGAAGTATTGGAAATCTTGCCAAGAAGAGAGTAGATGTAGAAATGATTGATCGTTTGCGTCTCCCTGATCATTAAACTAGTTTATAAATGCAAATACCTAGATTTCTTGTTAAGTTAACATGGTATGTAGAAACTGCCACTTTTTGTAGCCATAAGGCCAGCACATTCAAATCTTCATTGCAGAGCATTAACAATCTTTCCTTGCTCTAACACGGAATAGTTATGGCAGAAGCGATATCAACTTCAGACTAAGGTAGAGAGGTAAGAGTTAAAAATAAATAAATAAATAAAATATAAAATTTACGACAAAACCAATGTTGTTGTTATCTGACACATTAGGATGGCATGCTGATAAAACATTTTTTGGCATTGTAAATAGGGGATTGGTCATAAATATAATAATTTAATAAAATAATTTGTCAGATGTTTAAAACATCTACAGTATTCTAATTTGTGCATGCCTTGTGAAAGACACTCTTATTGAGACACTGATCCAGTTAACCACAAGACTGTAAACATATTTCATTAATTTAAATCTCACGTATACTATAGGTTTGATGACTGTTTTTGAATAATACTTTTAAGACTACCTCATTCATGCAGGGCAGGCATAACATTGCCCAAACATGCCCAGTAATTTCCGTTTCACCCAAAAAAATAAGTGATTTTAAAGAGTAAGTAGCGGGGTTCCGAAAAATATAGTATTACACGTCCTCACGTGTTGCTACAACTGTTTAAACAGTGTACCTGTACTTTCTTTTCACTGTTAACATCCTGACAACTTTTTACACTTAGAACTTTAAAGTCTGTTCAAAGCTCTTTTCAAAATGTCCGCTCTAGTGCACTGATAGTGTAAGGATTATTGCCCACATTGTCAAACTGGTAAAACAGCAATAACGATCCATGATGTGGTACGGAACAGAAAAGACAGCACACTTGTGCTATGTTTTTATTATTTTTTTTAATTGCTTTTTCTGCAGTGATTTAGACTAGAGGACAGATCTCAAACTCCATTTTGAAAAAAAGCTTTGAAACAGCCTTTAAAGTTATAAGTGTAAAAAGTTGTCAGGATGTTAACAATGAAAAGAAAAATGACAGGTAAATAAATAGTGTATAACTATGTTTGTATGAAAATGAATAAGCAAACTAATACCAACTGAATAATGAAAACCACTTTCACATCCTGATTCCCAAATACAATCTCCCAGTACTCCCCAGTACTGAACATTACAAATCCCCAATCTCCAGTCCCTAATCACGATCCCCAATTCTAATTTCCATGTAGTGTGCATCTGGAAGACACTTTAATCTGTGCAATTCTTCCTTCAGCTCTATATTTCAAATCTTTTATGATTTATGATTTTTTTTATCATCATCTATATCCCATCGAACAGCTGAAATTGAATTTACTTAATTTGTACCTGTTTGCCAAATATTTTTTAAACTCACCCTTGGATTTTTTTCCCCCTTTCCAAAAAATTTGTCATCATTTTCTAAGACATTGTCAGCTATATAATCTCCCCTTGAGCCACTGTCTCAACTCGTACACAAATACACCGGCATCAGTTGAGTCTGAATTGTGATTAATTTCCATTCATTTAAATGTATTCATTTCCACAGTGCTGTGATATTAGCAATTTCAACTAATTTCACAGACTTGCGAATATATGCAAGCTATTCACAATGCAAGCAGATTTGTATAATAGTTGCATACATTTGCTACATTTCTTAATATCTGGACCACTGTCCTTAACCACTGAGTATTTGATATATTTTATTTTATATTCATTTGCTAAAAGCTGGCTCATTAAACAGGCCAATGAAAATTTACGACCTAAATGTTATATTAAATAGGTTTTGTGTTAGTTTTCCTTTTGACAGCAATGGTGTACTGGATTTTTGCTTATTTGACCCATGTAAATGAGTGAATTAATATGAATATGGGGCGTATTCAAGGTGGCAAGAGCTTTTCTTGAAAGCAGAACTATGCAAACATGTGCACACTGATAGAATGTGAGCTAATTCTAATGTAAATTGGACTGTGGGAGCGTGGCAGGGTGAAAGCCCTGCCATTGCACGGGTGCGTGTGTGTGGGGCAGGGGGGATAGTGGGTGGCTTGGAATTCTTCCCGCAAAAACACGTGGGGATGTGGCTGGAGCCATGAATTGATAAGTGATTAAATTAATAATTAAGGCTCTAGCCACAGGTGTATAAATAGGGTGCTCACGGGTGTTAGTTTAGGTAGTAATGGTGAAGGTACTTTGTTGTTTTTGTATTGTGTGATGTATGTAAACAAAATGCGCGTAAGCGCTTAACTGCAGCGTTTCTGGTCTCCGAGTCTCCTTGCTGGCTTACCCCTTTACAGGGACATTTCAGAACTTGTAAAAATCTTTTCAGATTTAACTTTTTTACATACTGTTTGGGTTGTTATACACAACACAAATGTACTAAGCTAATTAAACCTTGTTGTAAAACGCAATTAAGTGCATTTAGATGCTTAATGTTTAAATGAAAATTATGAAATTTCACATCTTATAACCAGCAGGGAATAATTAATTTGGTAATTGAACTAATTTGGATATCGCCCACCGTATAAAATGAAAGAAACTTTAAAAGGTTATTCTGTTTAGTATGCATAATACACTTTTCATCTGATACAGTGCAAAGCCCTATTATATGATGCTGTGATAGAAAAAAGCTTTCAGATTTAAATTAAGTTTTCAATTAAATAAAAAGCCATATTGGAAATGTTTTTATTGTTGTACAATCATCCACAATTTGTCAACTACTACCAACAGTAAAAAATGTTAAAAAGGGAGGAAAGCTCATTGGTTTTCAAAGATACAAAATGGCTCTGCTTCAGACAACTGTGTCTCATTTAACAGCTCTGTCTTCGGTCATGTTTTATGCTCCAGTTAAATGAAGCTGAAATCTATAGCGCAAATCTAAAAGATTCAACTGCACCATGTCCCTAGATATTGGATAGCACACATCACTACCAAAACTGACTGTGCGCCGATCCAAAATGACTTTTTGTAATTTTCATAAGAAATGTCACATTAACACATACTAAGCATTAATATGACGTATGGTATTACTGTGCAGCCAAGCACATGAATAATCCTACATTCTGATGCATTGATTTGTTATCTTCAGCCTTCCGAGTTTGCCATTGCCTCAGAACAAATGGCCCTTGCATCATAGGTCCACAGCATTTAAAAATGTCTCAAAGAGTCACTATTGGAGTTTCTAGTGCTCAGGTATTGATTGTGTAAAATTCATACCAGATGTAATCATGAGCATGAAAATTGAAATGCTCAAATACATTTGTAAACTGTTTCAAACAGGCAATGAGTATATTCTACATACAATCAACTACAACATTTGTTTTGCTTTCTGAAATAGTCTTTTGGAAGGAAAACTGTCCATGGGGAACTGTTAGCCACTTGGTCCATTAAGTCCTGCGACATTTATTGGAAAAGACTGTTACTACCAAATGTGTGCAATAGTGCTGCACCTTTCACTATGGGCTCTTTGTCATACAAATATACAGCCAATCAAGCAACAAGAGATTTGGAAGTATTGGAAATCTTGCCAAGAAGAGAGTAGATGTAGAAATGATTGATCGTTTGCGTCTCCCTGATCATTAAACTAGTTTATAAATGCAAATACCTAGATTTCTTGTTAAGTTAACATGGTATGTAGAAACTGCCACTTTTTGTAGCCATAAGGCCAGCACATTCAAATCTTCATTGCAGAGCATTAACAATCTTTCCTTGCTCTAACACGGAATAGTTATGGCAGAAGCGATATCAACTTCAGACTAAGGTAGAGAGGTAAGAGTTAAAAATAAATAAATAAATAAAATATAAAATTTACGACAAAACCAATGTTGTTGTTATCTGACACATTAGGATGGCATGCTGATAAAACATTTTTTGGCATTGTAAATAGGGGATTGGTCATAAATATAATAATTTAATAAAATAATTTGTCAGATGTTTAAAACATCTACAGTATTCTAATTTGTGCATGCCTTGTGAAAGACACTCTTATTGAGACACTGATCCAGTTAACCACAAGACTGTAAACATATTTCATTAATTTAAATCTCACGTATACTATAGGTTTGATGATTGTTTTTGAATAATACTTTTAAGACTACTTCATTCATGCAGGGCAGACATAACATTGCCCACACATGCCCAGTAATTTCCGTTTCACCCAAAAAAATAAGTGATTTTAAAGAGTAAGTAGCGGGGTTCCGAAAAATATAGTATTACACGTCCTCACGTGTTACTACAACTGTTTAAACAGTGTACCTGTACTTTTTCTTTTCACTGTTAACATCCTGACAACTTTTTACACTTAGAACTTTAAAGTCTGTTCAAAGCTCTTTGCAAAATGTCCACTCTAGTGCTCTGATAGTGTAAGGATTATTGCCCACACTGTCAAACAGGTAAAACAGCAATAACGATCCATGATGTGGTACGGAACAGAAAAGACAGCACACTTGTGCTATGTTTTTTTTTTTTTTTTTTAATTGCTTTTTCTGCAGTGATTTAGACTAGAGGACAGATCTCAAACTCCATTTTGAAAAAAAGCTTTGAAACAGCCTTTAAAGTTATAAGTGTAAAAAGCTGTCAGGATGTTAACAATGGAAAGAAAAATTACAGGTACGTTATTTAAACAGTTGGAGCAACACATGGGGGCGTATAACACTATATTTTTCGGAACCCCGCTACCTACTCTTTAAGCATTTAAAAGTAAAAACAATGAGCACTTACAGCTTGCTTAGCCTTTTCAAACTAAACAAAAAATGCCAAGAATCTATTTGTTGTTATTTTTTCCAATAAAACTGATTAACTGTTTTGCATACAATCACAGCAAGCTCTGATTACTGTTACTTGTTAATGTTCTAATGAGTCATTGTTTCTTTCATTCTATCCAGACTAGCATTAGCAGTCAAGCTAGATTTACTACAAGAACACTGTTGTTTGCAATTAGCTCTTCATTACACAATCAGTCTGATTTGGTGAAGCTCTAAAATGATTTGTCCAACAAATGAGGCAACAAATCATAGCACTCCTGAAATCAACAAATGAGGGTCCTGTTTTCAAATGGCTAACTTTGTCACTCTCTCAAGTGTTTGACCTTTAATGCAGTATACTGCATCATTAACACCATGGCTGAAATATTAGTTTGTCAACATCAAACACATTACATTTTCTGTGTAATGTATGAATAATTTTAAAGAGATACTTTATGTCTTGTTTTCCTAATTTGATGTATATTTTTCTATTGTTATTGCTGCATAAATAATTTTTAACCATGCTTACTAACTATTACAGGTTGGAAGGCTGGAGCATGTTAGCGCTGTACAGGCTCAATGCACCTTTAGGAGCATTTTACAAAATATTTGTGTAGGAATATTTACTAGGATAATTATGCAATATGAATATCCCTTTAACTTATACTTTTATATATTGTACCACTCAAGACAGTACATCTAAGTGATAACCAGTTATATATGCCTAAAGCTTTCTTGTTCCACCATTCAAACTGCATCCAATAGCTACAAAACACTGGCCAGCAAATATCCTGGTTGAAATGGATGTCTGTGATTCCTTAAAATTGAATCTAAATGATGTCTTTAAATCTAAGCTATCTGTCCTTAATTGGTAGAAGAAAAAAAAAAATAACTAAAGATGTGTAAAGAGATTATTGGAATATAGAACAATCATCTAGTTCAAGGAAGTCTAAGAAAACAGCAGACACTAAAGCAAGCCATAACACAATAACACTGTGGTTCTAGGTGTTTTAAAATGATATCCTATTTTCATGACATGAAATAGATGTTTTCAACTGAATGGCTGTAAAACTGGCCTAAATTGAGAATAATCTCTTCTCAGTTTGTGACCTGACTAGCAATAGGTCTGACAATAGGACATAACAAAGTGGGACCTTTTTTGTTGGCCTGTTTATTTGAGCTCATTTGAGGCAGAAACAAAATCAATACATGTCAGTGCTGCAACTGTAGATGCTCCACCTCCAGTTTCCGGTACCCTTAAATAATTGATACAAATTTCTAGATGTAATATGAACCCCAACAAGTGGTCTGCAATATGAACCCCAACAAGTGGTCCTGAGAAAACACTGATACTTTGTTTGGCTTGTCTCTTCATGTATCTGTAGAATAATGTATAACTGCACTGAATAGGCCATCATAGCATGATTTCGTTTGGGAGTGCTTTCAGCATTTTCATCATAACCTTGAACATTCTCTGCAAAACCTACGGGGGCCTATTCAGTTAAAACATGACATTTTAATTACTTTTAAAGACAAGAATAATCTGAAGACACACACACACAGTTGTAAATATTGGTTTTATACCAATGGAATAGACCCTCAGTATAGTGTTTACTTCTAAAGAAAATGTACTGCTGAATTATTGCCAAGAAATATATTCCAGCTCTGTTTCATAGTGTGTTTATTTTCTTCAATCATTGCCCTGAGCAAGTTTAAATCACACCTGCCAGGCTGGCCAGGGAGCTCGCAAGAAACGCAATTAGAAGTATTGAAAGTGTCCTAATAATTTATTGACAACTGGGGATTAATTTGGGTCTGTTAGCAGAAAATGTTGCACTTCATCAACCTGAGACAGAGTCCAACCAAGCCATCATTCAATGTCACATATATATATATATATATATATATATATAGAAAAGGTTGCAGTCAATGTTCCACATGGATATAAGCTTTCAAAGAATTGCAAGTGTGGTTGCAGGATGGATTTTATTGAGTTAATGCAGCTGTTTTTTTCTTGAAAATACTCAAGAGAATCCCTTTAAATAGAGAAAAACTGTATCTCAAGTAAAGTTCCTAATGAGATATAACTGCACCACGGATATTCGATATAGTGTCTTAAATTAGTTTTAAACATCTTGACCTGTAACTATATACTGTGCCTTTTTTTATCTGTGCCTTCACAGATTTCCCATTGATAGTTTGATGCGGTTATTATACAATTTTAATGTAAATGTTATTAATAAGATACAGAAAAAATTATATGAAATATAGAAAACATTGGGAAACTGGAAATTCTATTCAATACAACCTTGCATGCACACAGGCATTGTTTATTTAATAACAAAATCATAATCATGCAGTTAGAATTAATTTTAAAGTTGGTTAGGATATCAATATATATATATATATCAATATATATATATATATATATATATATATATATATATATATATATATATATATATATATACACACACACACGTATACAGTATACACATTTTATATACAGTATAGGGTACAACACCCTTTTCCCAAAGTGCATTACTCATAACGTAGGATTACACTGTAATTAATGTATCACAAAAATAATAATAAAATATCTCTCTCTCTCTTTATATATATATATATATATATATATATATATATAATTTGTTTATTTAGCAGACACCTTTATCCAAGGCGACTTACTGAGACTAGGGTGTGTGAACTATGCATCAGCTGCAGTCACTTACAATTACGTCTTACCCGATATATAGTGAGCAAGGATGGCAGATGCAGAATGCACAGGTAACTTTAAAAAATATATATACAAAAGAAATACAAAAAATAAACAGCCTCAAAGGCCTCAGAGTTAGTCATGTCTCAGGCCCCAGGTCCCAGGTCCAGAGCATATAGGATTTCCTTTCCAGGGGCTAACAGGGAACAGGTACCTGCCAAACTAGGCACTAATTAACTAATTACTTAAAAATTAACCCTTTCCTAGGCAGCTGTTGCCTCCCCATTAGCTCCTGGAAATCACGGTAGACTGATTCCAAGCTCACCAATGATCTTCCCAGCGGTTATCGAAGTCCTACTAGGCTTGGTGCCAGCCTGCCACGATCACCCTCAACCATTAATTCAGTAGGGTGTTACGTGTTAACTGTGACTAGTACACAAGTCTTTAGTATTTAGTAGCTGATATAAGGCTGTATTTCCAGGGCTAAAAACACTATGACTAGTGCAGGGTTGTAGAACTGTAAAAAGGAGATTTATATTAATGTTAAGGTACAGACAGTAGTGTATGTTTGGACCCAGTTAACAGATGTTTTACTGTGAACACCCTGGTGGTTCAGTGGAAATGGGAAAGAAAGACAAGTCCAAGAACAGAGAAATTAGATTTTGTTGATTGCTGGGATTTCATGCAGAAACTGTTGGTCAGTGAGATGAACAAGGAAAAACAGTGGAAAATCTTCATTTTCAATATGACTTTGAAGAAAATGAAGTCACGGGATCTGAGTTGTGGGATTGTTATTTTATGAAACTCATAACCACTTACAGTGTAACAGAGCCTTAAATGAAATTATTTAGTTTTATTGCAAAAGAGAAAGCATTTTCCAACACAAAAGAAGAAATGAATGAAGGACTGGAGATGTTCATAAAGATGCTTGGAAATGATAACATGTTTTTAGAGGTTTCATTTGGCATGAAGGATACATTTAATTCAATCTACCTTGACATTTGTTTTTTTTATTTTTTTATTTACTAATCTTAAAGGATAAAGACCTGGGTGTTGCAAATAAGATTTGTCATGCAAAGTATGATTTTAAAAGTCATTTAAGGCAATTAGGAAAAGACTTGGGGTCAGATTTATGAAACTTTTTGCATGCCTTTTAACAAGCCGTTAGTAACTGTTAACATGCCAGAATATATCTAGCTCAATCATTTGAGGGTTTTACCAGTGTTTGTGTGTGAGCTGCTGTATTCTAATTATACACTAGTTTGTGCCCTAACCTTCAAAAACCCTCATTAAGATAAACATCATTATATTAAAAACCATGTGGACTGTTTGTAAATCGCTTTCACACACTATCACTATCCAATCAGCCACACTTAAAGCAGGTTGATTGTTTTATAATTTGTCGTCATGTGACGTAATTGATCACAAAATGTATTTACATACCGAATTGAATTGGGGGTTAATAAACATTAGCCCTGAATAAATATGGCACAGCCAGGATACAAAACTTGGCATAAAATAAACAAACTGATAAAGATTTCCCACACTCTGTGTATACAGTATATTCCATATAAAACGATCATTATATTTCTATAAAATAGTATCAAATACAAAAGCTAGATATGATGTAAATCTTCTCTATAGAGAATAATTGAGTGTATTGGCTCAGAAATACCTCAGCAATAGACCCTGATTTGTGCATATTTCTGTAGTGAGTAAAGCTTGGGGCTATCGTTATATTCTTCATAGCATGAAGAGAGATCTCAACAACACAAACCCTAACCCTATCTACATAGCATGAAGAGAGATCTCAATGAACCCGAGAGCCTCTGCTAAAAAGTATAATTCATTTTTAAATACACAACTGAAGCAATACAAAGAAATATAAAATTGCATTTCTCGTCGTTAATAATACTGCTGAAAATGAAAAATGCACTAATATATATATATATATATATATATATATATATATATATATATATATATATATATATATACAGGCTTCTCATGAAGTGGCATATTGATTTAAAAAACGCTGCTCCTCCCTTATAAGACTATTCATGGTTCTGGCCCTGCCTATTTGTTCTACAAAGCGGCAGCACGGTTTATGTTCTCTTGGTAATTCTAAGAACTCCATTAAAACGGCTTTTAGTTCTCAAGCTCCCTCACTTTGGAACTCACTTCCAAATTTGATCCGGAATGCTGTGTCATTCAGTATTTTACAATCTAAGCTTAAAACATATTTCTCTGATGTCGCCATTTACTAAGCTTAAAACACATTTCCTTGATTTCATCTTTCACTAGCTAGCAGTTTTTGGATTCCTGTTTATTTTTGTAAAGCGCTGTGGGATGCTTCTGCATGAAGAATGCAATGTAAATGAAAGTGGTATGGTATGGTATAGTATGACGATATGTAATAAATAGTGTATAACTATGTTTGTATGAAAATGAATAAGCAAACTAATACCAACTGAATAATGAAAACCACTTTCACATCGTGATTCCCAAATACAATCTCCCAGTACTCCCCAGTACTGAACATTACAAATCCCCAATCTCCAGTCCCTAATCACGATCCCCGATTCTAATTTCCATGTAGTGTGCATCTGGAAGACACTTTAATCTGTGCAATTCTTCCTTCAGCTCTATATTTCAAATCTTTTATGATTTATGATTTTTTTTATCATCATCTATATCCCATCGAACAGCTGAAATTGAATTTACTTAATTTGTACCTGTTTGCCAAATATTTTTTAATCTCACCCTTGGATTTTTTTCCCCCCTTTCCAAAAAATTTGTCATCATTTTCTAAGACATTGTCAGCTATATAATCTCCCCTTGAGCCATTGTCTCAACTCGTACACAAATACACCGGCATCAGTTGAGTCTGAATTGTGATTAATTTCCATTCATTTAAATGTATTCATTTCCACAGTGCTGTGATATTAGCAATTTCAACTAATTTCACAGACTTGCGAATATATGCAAGCTATTCACAATGCAAGCAGATTTGTATAATAGTTGCATACATTTGCTACATTTCTTAATATCTGGACCACTGTCCTTAACCACTGAGTATTTGATATATTTTATTTTATATTCATTTGCTAAAAGTTGGCTCATTAAAACAGGCCAATGAATATTTACGACCTAAATGTTATAGAGAACTGTCAGGCAGTAGGTGTGGGTTGGGCATCACTGGCACAGCAACCTGAGGAGTGCTGAGAAGGAATCAATGTACAGTATGTCTCATCTGGCCCTGTATATGGCTTGGTACAGGGTGTCTCCATGAAGATACCCAATGACTTTGGTTCCTCATATAAATAAAAGCACTATATGTACCAGTTCTGACTGGGTCTCTGTGAAGGGGGTGTGCATTGGCAAGGAGACTCAGAGAACAGAAACGCTGTAATTATGCACTCGGGCACATTTATTTATATTATTCACAACGACAAAAACAACAAAACTGCACCGTTCCTTCACCAGCACAACGCTGCCTGTACTAACACCTGTGATCACCCTATTTATATACCTGTGGCTGGAGCCCTAATGAATCATTTAATTATTTATTCAACTGACGGTGAAAATGCTGCTTGTGGCAAGGCTGGCAGCAGTACGGGGCACTCCAGCCGTGGCCACGCTGGCAATGGTGCGGGAATGCTAACCTCAGCGCGAGGCATTCCTGTATTGGCGGCAGCACTGGACACTCCAGCAGTGGTGGCTCTGGCAGCGGCAATGCTGACTAGTGCAGGGGCACTCTGCAGGGTAGTTTTCTTCTTGAAGGGGGCAGTTAAACACAAAGTGCCCCCACTCCCCGCAGACAAGGTACCAACTCCTGGCTTCGAGAGCGCCGAGGTATCTGTCCCAGCGACTCTCACTCTTTGGCACTGGAGAGGGCACCGGCTCCTTGGTTCACCTATGAGGAAGGCTGCTCCTCCCCTTCTTCCTCTTCGGGGCAGGCAGCTGGGGCTGGACTTCTCCCTGGAGGATTAATTCCTCTGCCGTGCTCACCTCACTCCGCCTGTAGGCCTCCAGCCAGACGAGGCACCACGAAGCCCCTCCTTCCCTCAACCGGCACTGCTGCTCCATTCGGCTTTCCTCCCATTCCATTTCACTTTCTTTTTTTCTCAAATAAATGGACTCAGAGACCAGAATCACCGTAATTACACACTCATGCTAATTTATTTACATTATTCACTGTGATAGGGAAGGCTTGTATTTGGCTCTCGGATACAGACGTAACCCTGCAGGTGGGTCAGAAACCCCATTGGATCCCACCTGTCAATCATGGCAATGACACGGAGAGGCCGGATGGAGGTATGTTGGCTGATGATCTCTGATTGGCTGTGGGGTGGGTCTTGTGGGGCTGCCGACCAGTTAAAATGGCACTGTACTTTATCCTCGATTTCTTGCTTTTTCAGGAGACTGGACAGAGAAAACAGGGGCAGAGGAATTCGAATACTGACACTGCTTTCGTTTGGGGTCAGTCTATCGGGGCTGTTGTTCCTGATGCAGCTGGCATGCAAGAGGCAAAGTGAAGCACGGACTGCTTCAGGAGAAAGATACATTTATTAATTCAACCTGTAAACCATTAAGGACGGGATCGTAAACATAGGAGAGCACTAGTTAACGGTGGTATTAGTATGCAGAGTGTACAGAACAGTGTTGTTGCATTCTCGGGGCCTCCCGCAATAGGGGAGATAACAAGCAGCGGGGTTTCCCACACATTCTCTTTATAGTCTGTTTTTGCAGTGTTTATTTTTCTTTTTTGATTTGCAATGTGTGGATTATAAATTTAAACACTTGTGGGTGTAAAAGACAGCAACCTGAACATTTGTGGATTGTATAACAGTACTGACAGCAGTGCAGCACAAATAAGATAAATTACCATAATAATTAAATAACTTGTTAACTACTACCTCCTGTGCCTGTCTACATTAATGAACCACCGACACCCCTTCCACATTCACATTCACAAAAACCACACCGTTCCTTCACCATCCCAACATTACCTGTACTAACACCCGTGATCACCCTATTTATTCACGGCTCCAGCCACATCCCCACGTGTTTTTGCAGGGAGGAATTTAACCCCCTCCCTGCCACCCAATACTCCCCCCACACACACACCGTGCACTGACTGACAGGACTTTCACTCTGCCACACTGCCACAGTCTGAAACAAAGGTCAGCCCACAAATTAAAGTCCCCTCTATGAGAACCTTTAACAGTATGCTTCAAAGTGATAGTGATTTCGGGGATGACAAATTTAATAGTTTAATGCAGAGAAAAAAGCTTGTTCTTATTAGTCAGACATTTGGCAGGTATTTTTACACTAACGGTTGCTTTATATTTGAATATTACTGTACTATGAATGAAGGATGTTCAGCATGCTTTGCACTGCATACATCATTGTTTTGTAATATAATGTATTGTATTCTATTGTATTCCACAGAGATTAAAATTGGTTGGCTCTACTGAAGACGTACAAGTCACTTTTGAACCCCTGTATTCTCACCACCACTTAAACTTTACTTTAAAAGTGGTGCTCATAATAATACATATATAAATATCACCATAAATTATTGTTATTATTGTTATTATTATTTATTATTATTATTATTATTATTATTATTATTATTATTATTATTATTATTATTATTATTATTTTTTTTTTTATTATTATTTATTTCTTAGCAGACGCCCTTATCCAGGGCAACTTACGTTTGTATCACATAACAGATAATAGCAGTAGTAACAGCAAATTCAAATGAGAGAAAATAAAAGTTACAGTAAATAATTATGGTTGAGAGTGATTATGACTTCCATTAAGAGCATGAAGTACAATAAATGGATAAGAACAATTTCAAATAAGAGCAATTCCAAAAAACATAAATATGGTTACCTTTAAGAGTATAATCAAGTACAAGATACAGAAAGTATAATTATGATTGAGAGCAGTAGCAAAATACAGCTAAGTGTGGCGCAGTTAAGTGCAAGTAGAAGATGATGCAAGTACTGGTACGGGTGCCATATAGTCCAGTATAGTCGAGAGTTGTGGAGTTTACATACAAATAACCAGTGCTGAAGAATGGATGTCCATAATTATTAATCCACATTTGATTGGGGGAGTCAGTGGCCATGATATTTTAGGACTCAAAAAAGCAGAGTCCAATGTTCTGCTGCCAGGAACATTTGCATGTTACAATGGCACTTCAGCCTAGCCCCAGCTGGCAGTGTTGCTTGCAGCGCACATAGGAAAAACTATGTATTTATCTGCCCTCTTAACCAAAGCAGCCGTTACCTGGCTGATGCATTTAGACATTGAAGACTGGCAGATACCAGAAACATCCCCAGCTGGTACTTGGAATGAGTCGGTTGTGTAAAAGATTAAAGCAGCAGTAACCTTGATATGCACAGGTATGACACAACTCCTGGCAGTAGCACTCTGTAGATCTTCCTTTAACTCTGAACATAGATCTGCTATAGCCTGTTTATTATTATTATTATTATTATTATTATTATTATTATTAAGTCATTTAGCAGACGCTTTTATCCAAAGTGACTTACAGAGACTAGGGGTTGAACTATGCATTAACAACTGCTGCTGCAGAATCACTCACAATAGGACCTCGGTTTTATGTCTCATCCGAAGGACGGGTTTATCAAGCCGGTATCTCTGTAAAACATGTTCATCTGACCGGTCCTATATACTCTAGTTGCAGGGTATCTCCCCTTCTCCTTCTTTCCTCAAGCATTCTAAACTATATAAGGCGTAATGCCATGTTTTCCATATAGCTTTAGCTGTGCTTAGGTTTGTGTTTAAATGCAGATTATGTCAAAATGACATATGCTGTCATTAATGACAAATTTAACACAATTGTGTTACCCTCATTAACACTTGTCATACAAACCCGACTCATTTAGATCAACTCAAAGCACATCCAAGTCAAAAAGACGCATTCCACTGATTGAAACCCGCAGGTAAACAGGGAGGTGCGTCAAAAAATAGCAGGCAACGCCCTGAAACGGCCACAAAGTTCTGACAAAACCTTGCACCGACGCAAGGCTAGTTCTTCAGTGCAACTCTGATACTGAAAATCGGACGCAGCTGTGACTGTCCTTGCACCCAAAAAGAAATGTGCAAGCCCCGCTTTTTGAAAATGGGGCCCTGTGTTTCCATAAAACAATAATAAAAACAGATCATTAAAATGTAGTTATTTTAAAATGCATTGCATATATAGTAGCATATAATGTTGTTTACATTTTGACAGCTGTGGGCATTGATGCAGCTGAGATGTAACTGACTTCAATTAATGTATTCCTGACAGATCAATATCACCCTCAATGAACCCACATGTTTTTCTGAGTGTCCAACACAACCCGATTTAGAATGGGTCAATCAGAATTCGTATTGGTTAACCAGTTACCTGGAAAGAACAACATAGGTTCATTGTATGTAAATCAGCCTTTTTTTTTGGGGGGGGGGGGGGTGATTCCTTCACCACACCATTTTAAACCATGTATGAAAACTTTCAAAGAGAGACTTACCTGTTTGATAAAACTCAAGGTTATGTTGTATATTACACTTAAGATCTTACATACATACAATTACATTATTTTTTACACATTATAAAAAAATATATTATGTAATCCATTTTTTTCAGGTGGCTAGGAGACATTACTGCAGGTATTACTTAAAAACCTTGAAATATAATCACATTTCACAATTCAGCACTAACGGACAGATTAAATCTTAAATTTAAAAAAAAAAAATAGTTTTGCGAAAGTGATATATTGCCAGAATGATTGTTATCTGTATATTTGCAGTTTTCACATTGTCCAACCAAATCTAAAAAACACTGCAGGTGCAAAAGAAATTAAGCATTACCCTATTGTTTGCAACTAACTAGAACTGCCACCCATCAATTATGAAATGTACCCAATCAACATGCAGCATACTACTGTATACCATAAAGCAATGGGCATGTATTGTGAAAAAAACAACAGAGAAATGCAAGTTGACAGTGATGTATTGTATTCTCATATCTAGTGCAGACCATTTTCTATAGTTTCATTACAAAAGACAAAAAAATAAATAAGTCAATGAGCGAGGGAAGACATAAACTCACAAATTAATTATTTGAGTTAACCAGGAAGAACCATTGTGTTTTCTGTTTATACCACACGAAGTTAATAATTTACTCATTATGATAGATTTAATTAAGTACTTAGTTTTATGGATTAACATTGCTCTGAACTCAACGCTTGGAGAAGCCGCTATTGTGACGTCACGACAACCATCTGGCCACAGTTTCTGGGCAACTGGCAGAACCGTTTGAGATTTATTTCAGGAGACTCAGGAATTTGCGAGAAAATTGTGGTTCGAAATATAATGTAAAAAAGAAAAGCAAACGTGATAAATGGGACTTTTATGGACTAGTTTTGAGCTGCCGCATTACAAGAGCTTGGTATTGATGAACCTTTAACAAAAATGGACTGCTGGTTGACATCAGCATTATTCTCCCCCTGCACTATCTTCAAAATCATTTGTGTTCTTACTCAGAACAGAAAATAATAAAAAGCTGCCACTGTTCTTCAGAGAGCAATAGTAAATCACAATATAAAAGTGACAAGTGAAAAGCAAAAAATAAATAAATAAATAAAAAAATATGGCCAAGAAAGGACTGTCATAAAAGAATGTGGATTATTTCTTCAGAAGCAAGCAATTGAAATGGAATAAAACATGTGCTTAATTGTGCTATGACACTCTGGGAACAATGGTCCGATAATTTTACATTATGTGCAATTTTACAAATCCCAGAACACTAATTGAACATTTAGCATTTCACATGTATTCTTGTGATTCAGAACCATTGGCACTTTAAGCATTGTTGTAATTCTGAATGCTTTACCAAGTGCTTTTAACAACTGTTGACATACATTCATTAATTCTTTATCTGGGATATCCTATACCAATAAATATTGCATTTGACCATAAGTGCATTCACTGTAAATATAATCCCTCAACATCATGTTTAAAAACGAATACATTTTTCATGAGATGTTAAAATTGATTTTCCCTATGTTTCCTCCTTTTTTCAGAGCCTGTTTGAGACGGATAGCTTTTACTTGCTGTTCTCTGCACACACAAATACCAACATACAGAAAAAAAGAACATAATATTCTGAGGAATGGATCATGTCAACAAATATTGGCAGCCCAATGTAAACGGTAACAAAAAACCAAGGGAAAAGCAATCTAAATGAATTACAAGTTGGTCATTATATGTTCATTTATAGTTCTCCATCCCAACCCCAGTGAATGTGTCTTTTTGCCTTGTTTGAAGCCGAAGCCAAAGCCAGGAATGCTAAAATGATCATCTCTCTGACCAAATGTATAATTGCTTTGGGATGTTCTTTTTGATGAAGATTCTAAAAATAAGTATTCATTTATGGACCAGAAAAGGGCCCCTTTAAAGTAAACAATTAGAAGTGAACAACAAGGAAAGTGATATGTTTTTAAAGACCTGAGACAGATGCCTGTCAAAACAAGATTCTGCTGAACTTTTTCTAAAGGGGAATTTACAGAAAAAAAAATTAACCTAGTCTTGAATTATTTATGCAAAGACTGTATACATGTTATATAGCATTTGCCCATTCCCATTGATTTAAATAACAAAGGCATGTTTATACAGTGTTAAGCAAGTCATATATTTCGGGCAAACTCAGCTGTTTGGATCTCGTGTGCCATTCACAGATTTAAATAACAAATGCACTGCTTATACTGTAGTAATTGCTCTTACTAATCCACAATCAGCTGTTTTCACCATGTTACCTTGCCATTCACATAGATTTCAATACAAAAAGCAGAACTTTACTGTAGTAAAAGCTTGACAGATCGATCAATCAGCTGTTTGCACCTCGTTACTGAGCAATTATCCATGTACTGTACCTTGGCTATTTAATCAGTTTGAAAAAACAGCACTGACTGCAACAGCAAGCAAGGCTGGAAAAAGAAAAGCGATGCACATCAGCACGGACGTTGCTTCAAAAAAGCTGGGGTTTCTGTAATTGAGGAGGAGTGTGCTGACGAAAATACAACCGAAACTGAAACTCTGACAAGAGGGGATGTCAGAGGAAGAATTCTCAGCTGTGACCAGGATGCTCTGCCTGAGCAAGCATGCATGCTGTGCTTGTAAAGGCTACACCTAGTCATAAACTATGTTCGTTTTTGTTTTGGAGAAAATTTCCACACAAATGTAAGCATAAAACTGTAGGACCAAGCACTATGGAATGCAGTCTGCTGTTTTGAGAATAATATTGAAATTTGTTTTCAGTACTGTATTCAGTTTATAGTTTTTCCTTTTTAATGTTTTATGTGCATACAAATAAAACACAGTGCTTCATTTGTTTGAATCAGTTTTACATTTAATGTACTTGTATATGCTGTCAGATGTGCTTTCCAGAGTGATGTTATATACAGTGCAAAACTCAGTGCAGAAAAATACTCATTTTTAAATAAACCTTTAGAGTGCAATATATGTATGTGTATTGCTGTTTTTGTAAACATCTGAACGCTCATTAATACGAACCAATGCTATGTTCCCCAGCTGTTTGGATGAACAGGCTTCTTCTGTTGTTATTCTTACAAGGCTGGATTAACATATACGCAAATGCCGCTATAGCGTAGGGCCCCCACGAGTTCGCAGTTTGTTTGGGACATTTTACAAAAACTGCAAGCGGACAGGCCCACACACACACAGGAGGAAAGGTGCACAGAAGCTTGCTTTTATTTAATTTTGTTCTTTTATGACGGCTAGGCATTTCTTTCTCGATTACAGCATACCTGGTCTCTGAGTCTCTCATGCAAGCAGCTTCCTGCTAATGTACAATACCAAATGCCCCACGCCCTCTACCTCCTGGGAGAGATCCGTCTTTAATCCTACTATGTCAGAGGCATCAGTCTGCAGGATAAAATGTATGAATCAGGCTCAATTTACATATTGATTTATTTCAGTTTTAGGGCCAATTTAAAAACCTGTCCTGTCCTGCACAGTATGCCTCTTTACATTAAAAAAAATCCTTTTGCATTTGGGGGCTGGAATTTTTGAAAAAAAAGGCAGATAAAGGTAAATGTGTACAATGCGGGAGGCAGAAGCACGGTTTAAGTCCATAGTGTTTGTTTCTCCCGCTACCCTTGAGCAAGGTACTTTACCTAGATTGCTCCAGTAAAAACCCAACTGTATAAATGGGTAATTGTATGTAAAAATAATGTGATCTCTTGTAACAATTGTAAGTCGCCCTGGATAAGGGCGTCTGCTAAGAAATAATAATAAATAAATAATAAAATATTTTTTAATGCAATTCTCAAATCTGCAAAACATAGAAGTACCTAATTTTGGTTTGAAACTGGAAAATGAATGGCTATCATGCACAGGCATGATGGAAAATACTGTACAGTGACTGCACCTGTATTTATCACCTTTAAAAAAAAAAAAAAAATTGCAAACTCCATGGTCGAACATGGAAATGTCCGTTCCGCTCTAGCAACTCCCCCGCTCCATATATAATTGGCTCGTTCCGCTCACATTCTCTGTCCCCAACACAGGGCCAGATTAACCAATATGCCGATAACACCATTCACCATAATATGCATAGGGCCCCCAAAATATCGGTTAGCGTAGAGCCCCTAAATCCTTTAAGCTGGCCCTGTATTCTTAGTTAATTTTTAACTGTTGTTGAAATGATATAGTGCGTTCTGGCACTTTTTTGGGGGGACTCGAGCACTGCCATACACGGGGCAATTTTGTTGCCTGCGACATGTCGGTCCGACAAAATCACCCCGTCTATGATGATAAATCGTCTCTCATCTGCGAGAAACGACAGAATAAAGCTCCCCTCTATTCTGGACGACAAGTCGCTCTGAATCAACCAATAAGCGCGGCTGTTGATGTCACGTGGTAAAAGTCATTCAAACGACTTGGAGAAATGGTGTCTGTAGTTACGTGGCAACGGGAGTGCATTGAGAAATTGATTGATCTCTATGAGAAATATCCATATATTATATAATACGAAAAAGAGTATGATGATAAAAATGAAAGGAGCAAGGCAACTGAAGAAATTGCAGCTTAAATTAACATGTCAGGTGAGCGTTTGATATTTAGATGTGAAAAGCCCAGGCCGGACAGACCTACCGGTCAGTCTCTATTAGCTAAACCAGACATGTCAGGAGACAGATAGGTTGTCCAAAAAAATGAGGTGTCCGGTTTAAAAAACACACACAAGTGCTACATTTATTTGAAATAAATAGATTGTTGCCCTGAAAAATAACATTGTGTTCTCTCACAGTTGGCCTTGGTACATAAACTCAAATAAAAAAAATACAACTATAGCGCAATTTTTTTATACATTAGTGTATAGGCTACCAGTAACAAAAAATACATTGTGATGCTTTGTTCATATTATTGTACAATGCGAAAAAAAGATGATTTAAAATTGAAACTAAATGTTTTTTTTTTTTTTTTTTTTTTTTTTTACCATAGTCCTACTTTGTACACAATTAATATAACAGATAATGGTGCATTGACATGCTATGATACTGAAGCGTTGTGTGGAAATAAACAGAATAAAAAGCAGGGTCTTCATTTTCCGAAGTTGACGGTTTATTAATTTTTTACAATAAACAGAACCGCTGTCAGCCACGGTCCACGCCAAAAGAGAATTTCTCTTAATTTGTTTCAGTTACTCTCTGTCTCAGTCGTTTCCACTATACTTCTCATACACAATCCTCGTGACAGCTCGCCGGATCGCTACAATACTATACAGTACCTTACATATACAGCACACACTTAAAAAAAAAAAAAAATACATTGTACGCCAATCTGCTATAATTTTCGGTTGGTATAAGGTATTGACAATGTCGACCCAAGGGACTTTTTCGATCTGAAAAAAGAAACAACGACCAGGGGTCACAAATGGAGATTAGACAAAGGGGCATTCACAACAGAAAATAGGAGGCACTTTTTTACAGAGAATTGTGGGAGTCTGGAACCAACTCCCCAGTAATGTTGTTGAAGCTGACACCCCGGGATCCTTCAAGAAGCTGCTTGATGAGATTCTGGGATCAATAAGCTACTAACAACCAAACGAGCAAGATGAGCCGAATGGCCTCTCGTTTGTAAACTTTCTTATTCTTATCTTCTTATGCTACTGTAGTCCATATGCGGTGTGTGTGTGTGAGAGTGTGTGTGTATATATATATATATATATATATATATATATATATACACAGACATGCTCAAATTTGTTGGTACCCTTACAGCTCATTGAAATAATGCTTCATTCCTCCTGAAAGTGATGAAATTAAAAGCTATTTTATCATGTATACTTGCATGCCTTTGGTATGTCATAGAATAAAGCAAAGAAGCTGTGAAAAGAGATGAATTATTGCTTATTCTACAAAGATATTCTAAAATGGCCTGGACACATTTGTTGGTACCCCTTAGAAAAGATAATAAATAATTGGATTATAGTGATATTTCAAACTAATTAGTTTCTTTAATTAGTATCACACATGTCTCCAATCTTGTAATCAGTCATTCAGCCTATTTAAATGGAGAAAAGTAGTCACTGTGCTGTTTGGTATCATTGTGTGCACCACACTGAACATGGACCAGAGAAAGCAAAGGAGAGAGTTGTCTGAGGAGATTCAGAAAGAAAATAATAGACAAGCATGGTAAAGGTAAAGGCTACAAGACCATCTCCAAGCAGCTTGATGTTCCTGTGACAACAGTTGCAAATATTATTAAGAAGTTTAAGGTCCATGGAACTGTAGCCAACCTCCCTGGGCGCGGCCGCAAGAGGAAAATCAACCCCAGATTGAACAGAAGGATAGTGCGAATGGTAGAAAAAGAACCAAGGATAACTGCCAAAGAGATACAAGCTGAACTCCAAGGTGAAGGTACGTCAGTTTCTGATCGCACCATCCGTCGCTTTTTGAGTGAAAGTGGGCTCCATGGAAGAAGACCCAGGAGGACTCCACTTTTGAAAGAAAAACATAAAAAAGCCAGACTGGAATTTGCTAAAATGCATATTGACAAGCCACAATCCTTCTGGGAGAATGTCCTTTGGACAGATGAGTCAAAACTGGAGCTTTTTGGCAAGCCACATCAGCTCTATGTTCACAGACGAAAAAATGAAGCTTTCAAAGAAAAGAACACCATACCTACAGTGAAACATGGAGGAGGCTCGGTTATGTTTTGGGGCTGCTTTGCTGCGCCTGGCACAGGGTGCCTTGAATCTGTGCAGGGCACAATGAAATCTCAAGACTATCGAGGCATTCTGGAGTGAAACGTACTGCCCAGTGTCAGAAAGCTCTGTCTCAGTCGCAGGTCATGGGTCCTCCAACAGGATAATGACCCAAAACACACAGCTAAAAGCACCCAAGAATGGATAAGGACAAAACATTGGACTATTCTGAAGTGGCCTTCTATGAGTCCTGATCTGAATCCTATCGAACATCTATGGAAAGAGCTGAAACTTGCAGTCTGGAGAAGACATGAAACTATATTGTTTAAATGTGTAAAAAATATTTTCTACAGAACGAAAACTTTTTATAAGAAAATGTTTTCTTCTGAGTCAAATTGTTGTTCATATTTCTAAATAAGAAAAATACAAACTTTATGTTGTTGATTAATGATTAATTAATATTGCTATGATAAAATTAGTTTTGGCACTGCGTTCTTCTTAACTGGGTGGCTTTTACATGTTTAAACTTAACTGTGATTATTAGTCTCTTGCTGATATTGAATGATCCCTCATTCAAACAACGCAACTCTGCTCAGAAATCTGTACTGTATTACTGCAATAAGAATCAAATAAAACAATGTTGTATTTTCTTCTGGACTCGTTCCCCCCACACTTACTCTAACCTCAATATCTAACCCATGATGAAAATAAACTCTGATATTTGATATTGATATGCATTGATATTTTGTTTATGATAAATCACTGATGACATATCGCCGGCAATAGAAATCGACCCGTGTATGGTGGCCTTAACACTGCTAATATACTTTGACACCAATAATTATATATATATTGCTTAATTTTTTTAATTCCCTTGTACCTTAGGCTTTTTTATGTATGATGCAGAGAAATTATAGACCAAGAGTAAAATCAAAACATTTTAAATGAATACAGAATATTGTGAGAGCACACAAGACATGGTCGGTGAAAAGATAAATGACAGTTCTTCAGTGGGTAAGTGACAGCTCTTGCCAATTGACATGTCTTACAAGTGTAAAACAAGTCAGAATGGTAGCTACAATAAGAGAGAGGAATAATAGGATTGGACAAAAACTGAAAGCGTTTTTGCCTTCTGAAATACAAGGAGTGGTGTGATTATTTGCAACATCAAGCAATGGATTGGCAATACTGGCAACACGTTATTTATATTGTGGGGATAAGCTGGGTTATGCATTGACTGTTAATTAGCTGGTAGCTGCAGATTGTTGTTTTACCTGAAGTAGTGTGAATAACCCAAAGAATAATCCAAAACTATGAATCAAGCTGAACTGCAAAAAGAAAGAAAGTAAAAATTGGTCATACAAAACCAGAAAAAAACACATTTGAAATGGAAACGTGAACTCTTACTTTATCAGATCACAGCATCCGACATGTTAAGTCTCACTCACTCAGCATGAGACACTCATTTGAATATTACCTCACTCTCACACAGCCTTGCGTATCTCACAGATGTAAAAAAAAAAAAAAGTATGTATAAAATGTAATTATTTTTATACATTACAAGAATGTATCATACATACCTCACTAGAATGTAGAGATAACAGTGATCCTAGAGGTTAACAAAAAATGCAAGTACTGTACCTGTAAATTGATGTTTTATACTAAATCCAGCTCTGGCAAGCTAAAATATTCAAAATCCTGTGCAACTGAACACTATATTGTAAAGAAAACAATTGACAGGAGCGAGTGTTGCTGCTGCTGCAAAGTGTCCCCTCCTATGTGCTGTTCCTCCCAAATAAACTGCTTGAGGAGTTTCTTATTGATACAGTCTAATTTAAATCAGAGCTCAGAGTGTATCTTGTGTATTAATTTCAGTTTGTGTACCATTCCCGGGGGCTGTCTACATACAGCCATCAATGGAAAAAGATGTGATACATTACCTGTAGATCAACACACTTGGGTCACAGCAACTTCAGTTTACCTCTTTCCCAGTTCTGGATCTTGTTACTGATAAAGTATGTGAACTGAATTTGAGGGTTTTATATATGGATCTAGATACTGTGGAACAGAGGTGTTCTCAAACTCGTATGATTGGAGGGCCACTTCTTAAAAACTGTTTTGAATAAAGTTCCCCAACTGAAAACTGAGACAAAGGCAATCACAAAAAGAAAAATGTTTAATGTTTTTTGTCTGTAGGTATCACAGGCCAGTCTCTCAATCAACAAGAAAGACAGCTTTTTATATATTACATATATGTTTTGAGGACACTCAGTTTCAGAACAAATTCTGCAGATTACCAAGTAGTCACATAGGGGCCTACATGCATGGAGAGTGGAAAAGAGTTCACTGTGTTTAATTATGTTGGTTCATCAAAGTAAACAAACTTAAGCTGCCTGCTGAGTTTTTTTGTTGCTGAATATTCATGTTTTACAACCTATATCAATACAATGCAACATGTGGATTGCAGTAGAACAGTCGCATTTGCTGCCCTGACTGATGATTTTTCCATTAGGTTCAGCAACTGCATCAGCTTCATGGCGTGTTCAACAGGAGTCAACATACCAGTAGCAAGCATCCTGCTGCTTTCTCCAATGCCAGCATGACATAAGAAAAACTGCAGGAATTCAGAACCAAATTGAAAACCTATATAATTATAAATCATGTTTTGAATGCATTAACTCTGACATTTTATAAATATCAGGCCTGTTACGTGGTTATCTTTCCTAATGTATTTGCTTTTTTGCTGCGAGAGGAGCTGCAGCTTTCTCTGGGAGACGAGACGCTTCAGCTTCGCTTCAGCCCCACTCCGGCAGCCGAACCCGGGGCGAGCTCATTCCCTCTTCCCCTCTCCCAACCCGCTCTCCTTCTCGCACTTGATTTGCTTGTCTGTCACTCTGAACTGAACTCCCGACCACTGTTTAGCTAGGCTATTTATAGTTTAAAATCTGCAAATTAAAATGATCCACAAGTGGGAATGTTACCTTTTTTTTTTTTTGTAAAAAAATATAGCGTTGATTACATGGTGCTTTATGCATGGTTCATTCACAGATTTTTGCTTCACTATACGTGCATTATAGAGAAGGAGTTATTTTATTTTGTATTTTAGTCAGTGTGTCCCGCGGCGCCCCCCCTCCCCCTCCCCTGTTTTATAACGCTCTTCGGTTATAACGCTCATATTGTGTGTCCACTGAGACCCATGTTATTATAGCAAGGGAGCACTGTATATAGGCATAGATTGCATTATATAAAATGGTAGGTGTTTGTAATGCCCAGTAAGGAAATGAAAGGCATCTATCTAAACACCAGTAATGTAAATTCAGCTCTTTAATTTTTCTTCTTTTTAATCAAAATAAAACAGGATCATTATGTTGCCAAATTCCTTGTAAATACTGATTAAAAAGTAATTATAGACTAAGGTATGTTTTAAAAAATTATGTGATGCACTTCCTTGGCTCATTATATTACTTAACTTTTTTTTTTTTTTTTTTTTTTTTAAATGCAAATGTAATAAAAATGTACCTTCATAGAATTTAACAGTGGTTCAATCTCCCTGCAATGTGTGGTAACTGTGCTTTTTTATTTTATCATGCTTGCCTATAATTCTCAGTTCTTCACAGACTTTACTATGTATTTGCCATGGTACACAGTACACATTATATTTAATTATAAACATCTGGCTAATCCAAGTTCCAGTTAAGTTAACCAGTCATCACACAGGTAGATTTCCTGAAATGTTAACGGGACCTTAGAACATTGAAACTCGCTTTAAACGGCCACATACTGTACATACAATCCAGACCAAAATGTAATCTAAAACGCAATTTAAAAATGTCTTCACATACAAAAAAAAACAAAACATTTGTTTCATTTTATAATAGAATTAGGGTCCGATTCACAAAATGCTTTTGTCGGCGTTAGTACCTTTTCTGCCTTAATATCAGCAAATGATCTAACCCACAAAGGTTAGTCTGTGTGCTGAATTAGTGCTATTAACAAGCTATTAACAGCAGCAATATCTGCTGAGGTAATTTCTGTAATTGTACAGCTTTTTTTTTTTTTTTTTTTTTTTTTTTTTAGAGTGTATATTATTTCACCATACACCAAAATACTAAACAATTTCTCTATAAGAATATCTTATAAAAATATTGTAGAAGGTTTATAAGTCATACAAAGGGACCCGACTTACAGTAAATGTTTGGTCCAGATATCAGATCGGCCTGTCACATAAATTATTCTGTTTATGTTGTAGTGACAGATTAATTTAGCAATGTTTGAATCAATGAGCAAACTATTTATGGATTTGTTGATTAGCCTGTTAAGTATAAAACAATTAATATAATGAAATAAATAGGCTACAGTAAGACGCCCAATGCGTAATTTATTAAATGTTAATTTCATATACTTGTACTAGTGGGTAACCCTGTAGGCACCAGAACAAAAATAGTTTATCTGTATAAAGGGAAAGGTTGCCTGTAATTGGACTCATGACATGCAACATAAGGTTACATTCTATAACTCTGTTTCATTCCCATATTGCAAATACACACACACACAACCAATGTATACAATATGAACTTAGGTTATACACAAAAAAATAAAAATTAAAGCAGAAGTGCATTTGTATTGCATAGCCTATTTAAACACATCTGGAGATACAGTACATGCCATTAGTGACTGAATGCCATATCTGTCCCCTCAATTCCATTGATGCTACCCATGTTCACAGAACTATTATTTCCAGAGGGGTTAAATAAGTATCCAGTGGCGGTCCACCACCCAAGCTCCCATTTTAAATTTCACAAGCTCCCCCCATCTGCCCTTGTGAAACTTGCATCTTTTTTTAATGTCTGGCCCCTTGTCTTTAGTTAAGTGTTCTTGCCCCTGGCTTGGGACACATAACTGTCATTATCTAGCAAGTAATGACCACTCCATCAAACATGCATGCTTAATTGCATATTGTCTTGTTGTGTTGTTGTGTCTCAAAAAAATAACATTTGTTTTCGAACACAGGATCTGTGTCTTTAATAAAACTATTTGAGACAATGTAACAGGTTAAGAACTAAAAATACTCTTGTTCTTTACACTAATAGCAGCAGTGTGGAGTAGTGGTTAGGGCTCTGGGCTCTTGACCGGAGGGTCGTGGGTTCAATCCCAGGTGGGGGACACTGTTGCTGTACCCTTGAGCAAGGTACTTTACCTAGATTGCTCCAGTAAAAACCCAACCGTATGAATGGGTAATTGTATGTAAAAATAATGTGTAAAAAATAATGTAATTCTATGTAAAAATAATGTGATATCTTGTAACAATTGTAAGTTGCCCTGGATAAGGGTGTCTGCTAAGAAATAAATAATAATAATAAAAGACTCCAAAAGAAGAAAGTGAATTCTGTTGAAAACATCCTGGTTTACATTAAATATTGAACCCAAAACCTGGTTGTAATCATAGTAACCTAGCCTTATCACCATTTCACTCTGAACCATGAAGGTCCCTTGAAAAGATATGGGTTTTACCCTCTGGAGTGTTAAATTAATGTGCATTGGGTTTTAGGTAGGCAAGGTTGAGCTGCAAGAAAAATAGGTTAAGGATGATAAAACTGCCACTATCTATGTCTTATTAAGAGTATTCTTCTCCCTTCAGGATTAATTTATATGTCCATTAGGGATAAAATAATGAACCATAATGGCAGATATCCTGAATCCATTATAAGTTTAAATTGAACTTAATTGATCAAAGATGTTACTGATTTATTGCAGAATTTCCCCATCTCACAGCAGGGGCAGTAAAGAAATTATATATATATATATATATATATATATATATATATATATATATATATATATATATATATATATATATATATATATATAATTCTTTGCAAAAAACATCATCAATGCATCCGTTAGGGTTGATATTAAAACGACAAAAGTATGGAAATGCAATGTTAGGGTTTTTAATCCTAACTCTGCATTCCCTCCCACCCCCCTACAAGCAGTGGAAGGGGCAAGGCAACACAAGCAACCACAGACAGCCTCCATCGGTTAAACAGTACTTCGTGTGGAACAAACACTAGATCTTTTACTTGAGTTTTGGTTTAATTTATGTTACTTCTGCTTCCTTACGCCTCTATACCCCCATCACAAAGCTATCGGCTAAGCCATTTCTGTCAAGGTGTCATTAACTTTAACAAGCAGTTAACCAAGTGACTATTATCCATAATTTGTTAAGGAAAAGCAGCTGTGGATTTTTCGTGGGCGTGTATGCATGCGGGAACTCGTGACATCTAGTGGTTAACCCATTACACTGCAGCCAGGGAACAAGCTCTTATTCTCATACTAAGTTTGATTCTGCACCACAGTAATCATATCAGTCTGCTTTTAAGAATGTGATTCTTATAAACGGAGTGCACTAATATATATTTGTATATATACAGACGTGCTCAAATTTGTTGGTACCCCTCCACAAAAAACGAAGAATGCACAATTTTCTCCGAAATAACTTGAAACTGACAAAAGTAATTGGCATCCACCATTGTTTATTCCATATTTAATAGAAATCAGACTTTGCTTTTGATTTTTTATTCAACATAATATTGTAAATAAGAAAACAAATGAAAATGGCATGGACAAAAATGATGGGACCGCTAACCTAATATTTTGTTGCACAACCTTTAGTGGCAATCACTGCAATCAAACGTTTTCTGTAGCTCTCAGTGAGACTTCTGCACCTGTTAACAGGTAGTTTGGCCCACTCTTCCTGAGCAAACTGCTCCAGCTGTCTCAGGTTTGATGGGTGCCTTCTCCAGACTGCAAGTTTCAGCTCTTTCCATAGATGTTCGATAGGATTCAGATCAGGACTCATAGAAGGCCACTTCAGAATAGTCCAATGTTTTGTTCTTATCCATTCTTGGGTGCTTTTAGCTGTGTGTTTTGGGTCATTATCCTGTTGGAGGACCCATGACCTGCGACTGAGACAGAGCTTTCTGACACTGGGCAGTACGTTTCGCTCCAGAATGCCTTGATAGTCTTGAGATTTCATTGTGCCCTGCACAGATTCAAGGCACCCTGTGCCAGGCGCAGCAAAGCAGCCCCAAAACATAACCGAGCCTCCTCCATGTTTCACTGTAGGTATGGTGTTCTTTTCTTTGAAAGCTTCATTTTTTCGTCTGAACATGGAGCTGATGTGACTTGCCAAAAAGCTCCAGTTTTGACTCATCTGTCCAAAGGACATTCTCCCAGAAGGATTGTGGCTTGTCAGTATGCATTTTAGCAAATTCCAGTCTGGCTTTTTTATGTTTTTCTGTCAAGTGGAGTCCTCCTGGGTCTTCTTCCATGGAGCCCACTTTCGCTCAAAAAGCGACGGATGGTGCGATCAGAAACTGACGTACCTTCACCTTGGAGTTCAGCTTGTATCTCTTTGGCAGTTATCCTTGGTTCTTTTTCTACCAGTCGCACTATCCTTCTGTTCACTCTGGAGTCGGTTTTCCTCTTGCGGCTGCGCCCAGGGAGGTTGGCTACAGTTCCATGGACCTTAAACTTCTTAATAATATTTGCAACTGTTGTCATAGGAACATCAAGCTGCTTGGAGATGGTCTTGTAGCCTTTACCTTTACCATGCTTGTCTGTTATTTTCTTTCTGATCTCCTCAGACAACTCTCTCCTTTGCTTTCTCTGGTCCATGTTCAGTGTGGTGCACACAATGATACCAAACAGCACAGTGACTACTTTTCTCCATTTAAATAGGCTGAATGACTGATTACAAGATTGGATACATGTGTGATACTAATTAAAGAAACTAATTAGTTTGAGATATCACTATAATCCAATTATTTATTATCTTTTCTAAGGGGTACCAACAAATGTGTCCAGGCCATTTTAGAATATCTTTGTAGAATAAGCAATAATTCATCTCTTTTCACAGCTTCTTTGCTTTATTCTATGACATACCAAAGGCATGCAAGTATACATGATAAAATAGCTTTTAATTTCATCACTTTTCAGGAGGAATGAAGCATTATTTCAATGAGCTGTAAGGGTACCAACAAATTTGAGCACATCTGTATATATATATAATTAGGGCTGTCACTCGATTGAAATTTTTGATCAGTTAATTTATGGGCATTAGTTGATTAAATCGGTAGATTCATCCCTGCATATTTTTAAAGGTAACAATCTTATAGTGGCTGTCCTGCATAGTAATACATACAAAAATCAGAATAGAATCTAAAATAACATAAGCCCAATGGGAATATGCCTAATTCAATTGTAAAAAAAAACCAAAAAAAAAACCTGCAATCAACTCTTTCGTCAGTGCAGTAACATAATTTAAATGTGCTAGAAAGTTCAATATGATAATGCAGATCATAATTCTAGACAAGTCTAGAAAACGCTGGATTGTAGGTGAACATTCTTAGACAGTATAAAAGGGTTAGGCATAGGATGACTGCTGTCATTACCAATAAGTCAATATGGGAAAAAGTAAAGAGCTATCTGAAGACCTTAGGCTGAAAATTATTTATTAAGCTGGAGAAGGATACAAGAAGACTTGCAAGCATCGGAGTATCCCAATTTCAATTATTGTTTCTATTATCAAGAAGTACAAGACTGTCACAATGCTCCCTCGGTCTGGAAGAAGGAAGGTTCTTTCACCAAGAACAAGTAGAAGAATTGTGTGGAAGGTTAATAACAATCCAAGATTGACTGCCAAAGATATTCAAAGTGAATTGGCTGCATGTGGGACTGGGGTTTCCATTTCAACCATAGGTCGAGTATTGCATGGTGAAGGTCTCAATGGTCACAGGACAAGGACAAAGCCACTCTTAGGAAAACATCACAAGGACAATCACTTAAAGTTTGCAAAATGGCATTTGAATGATGGATATGAGTTCTGGTCAAAGGTTTTGTGGAGTGATGAAACAAAAATCGAGCTATTTGGTCATGCTAATAGTCGACAGAACACCATGCCTACAGTCACGTGTGGATGTGGTAATATCCTTCATGGGGCTGTTTTTCCTCTAATGGCACAGGAAATGTAGTTCCAATATATGGTAAAATGGATTCCATAGCATATCAAAAGATACTGGCCAATCATCTGAAACCCTCCGCTACAAAACTTGGTTTAAAGCACAACTGGATGTTCCAACACAGCAACGATCCAAACCACACATCAAAATCTACTTCAGAATGGTTAAAGAAGAATACAATCCAGGTTCTGGAATGGCCTAGTCAAAGTCCTGATCTAAATGCGATTGAGAATCCTTGGTATGAGTTGAAGAAGGCTGTGCACAAGAGAAGTGCTCGGAATTTGAATGAACTGGAACAATTTTGAGTTGAAGAATGGTAAAACATCACTAAAGAATCGTGCCAAAAGCTCACTGGCAAATATTCTAATAATTTGAGGTTATTATTGCTAAATGTGCCTCAACTAGCTATTAATTTCATTTTCCATGACAGGGTATCAATACTTTTGAATTAGCATTTTTTGGAGTTTTGAAAACAAATTGCTGAAATAAATAATTGTAGACATCTATTTCTTGTAACTTTTTTTCCTCATCCACAAAAGCAAAACTTTTGCTACAAAATATTTTTCCTATAATTATTTGTTTTCCAGAAATGTCTAGAAATTATACATTTCCATTGGGGTATGTAAACTATTGACTACAACTGTATATTAGAGGTCGGTACGGGTAGAAAATCCGGAACCTGGTACCTGTCATGAAAATAACCGGGTACTCTGATCTTTTTTGGATAATGATTTAAAAAAAAAAAAATCATATATATTAATGCTTTAAGTGCATGACACATATTTAAATACGATATAGTACATATAAATTTAGTCCCTTCAGATATGTAGACTTGTTTTTCAGTACTGGAAACATCGAAATAATAATAATAATAATAATAATAATAATAATAATAAAATACCTTCATTGCTCATTTATTGTAAAGACACAGACATATCTGACTTTTGTTTATCGCAGTTTTCTTTTGAAACTTCTCCAATCACGGGAAAATAATTTATTATTTTCCTCATCTTGGTTTGACAAGTTTTCAAACCGTATGGAAACGAGTAGCCATTGCACTGATAAATCAGTGAAATTGGCGGGGTATTGGAGTTTTTGTAGTTTTTGGGCAGTGGACACCAGTAAACTACATTCCCAGACTACATTATGATTGAGCTATGAGAGTATGATCTGTGTTTTTTTTTTATGTTTTATACTGTCAGCTAAAAAACAAAATTATTTACGTTTATTTTTTATAGTCAACCTTTAGTGGCACACGTGCGCCTAAATTAAAACTTACGTTTGCACAAGCAACTTTTTAGTCGCATATGCAACCAAATTAGTAGAGCACTGTAGAGCCATTGTTATGTTGTTTTGTTTCTGATTTAGTTCCTCAAAACATTTATATCCTGTCAGTTAAGAAAAGGCTTAATGCAAAAATTGTTTTAACATTGTCTTAACATTGTCTATTACGCTGGTCAGAGACCCACGCTTACAACTGTATTGTCATATTTTCTATATTTTCTTTAAATTCTCAAATTAATAAATTGAAACCCGGATTGTAAAGAGAACCAGGTAGTGTCAGGTAATTTAAAACCCGGGTTTTCAGGTACCCATGCCAACCTCTATGTATAAGGGTTTTAATCTATTAATAATGAATCGATTGATCACACCTGTGGGCTTTGATTGATTCCAAAATAACTGATTGATTAGTCTTGTCTACCTGACACTGGTATCAAAAAACGGTGCACGTCTATACCAATAAATCCAATAAACTCATGTTTTAGAATTGCATCTATTGTGTGAAGCTGTAATTTCCACTTTTGTGTTTGTGTGTGTGTGCCATCTCTGGTACAGCATTCAGAAAAGTGCATTTTTCATTCAATTATGATGTCATCATTAACACAGATTATGTTTTGTCAAGACACACCTGAAATTCCCAATTTTCCCTTGAAAAGTGTGTATGGTTGGCTGCCCTTAAATTGATTATTTACAGTTTTTGATGCCACTTTTTCCAACTTTATTTACTATATATGTTCTTGCTAAATCTGAAATTAAACACTTTTTATATTAAATGTACAAAAACTAGAAAGTTAATTTACAAATAATTTATTTTCAGATTTACTATAAGATATACTGGACTCTATACTGGACTCTATGTATCATGTCTTAACATTTGGTAGACCTACCAGCGATGTATTAAAGTAATTTTCTCTACTATAACTTAGTTTCATCTCTGCTGTAATAATTTTGTTATGTCGGTTTGTTTCAAACTAATTTCGTATGCATCTCCTACAAATCTCACTACAATATAGAACTGTCGTACTTACCCCGGATGTATTTTAAAGCCAGCTTTATTCCAAAGATGCAATTTGCTATTTGCTATTTTTTTTTTTTTTTTTACTAAAGATAAATTAAAATGTTAATGTTACGCTGTGGATAAAATAAAAGTTTCTGCAGGTGTCAATTGCACTTTGGATGATGATATTGATTTTTGGCTGCCTTCTCTTTTGTAAGCCTTCGAAGGTCATTTTTTTTATTTCAAGAGTGTTGCTTACAGTTATTCCTTTCCATATTTCTTTTCCTGTGGGCAGTGTTAAATAATATGTCCTGTTTATTTTCTATTCCAGAAAGTAATATATACATTTCATTCAATTTGTTCTCCATTTTTTGGCTGGAGCCAAAGTTGCATCAGCCTTAGTATGCAGGACAGAACTCGTACATGATATCACATGTTCATTTAACTTTACCGGAAGTTCTAAACCTTGACATATGGTGCTACGAACCTATATATAATGTAAATACCGAGCTCTCCTGCATAATGAGCAGTCATTGATGCTGTGCGTACACCTGTGGGAATAGGTACGGTAGTCCATGAAAAAGAGATGTTTAGTACATTGCACGCATCTATTCTAGATTCTAGAGTGAGGCTACAAATTCATACAATATACGAACAGGTAAGCTCGTTCTAGTACATAGAGCCGACTGTATATATACAATAAACTGTATTAAATACAGCAACCCCCAAAAAGCTAATAAAAGACACTTACTTTGTCTTAATTTCAAACAATAAAAGATCCATACAACCTACAATGAAAGCCGGATTACTTTTTTTTTTTACCACCATCATTAATGATAGAGATTTGCTTAACAGTGCGCACACACTTTTAGTGCGCTCACACTGCTTCTCATTGCCCAGCAAACCTTCCACTTAGAATGTTTTGCAGTTAACTGTACCTCGGACTACCTAATGATAGGCTTTAATCCTTTGAGAAACTCATTCAACTTTCATGGAAAGGTCAAGCTTTTTAAATATCGACATCAGCTGAAACGCAAATAAGACTGATGTTATTAGAAATTCTCTAGAAAACCAGCCTTGATATCAGGACATGAGCTGCCTCTGATGACAAAGACTACACCGCTCTCTCTTTTTACCTCATTTAATCTATCTAATCTCTTTCCATTCTGGACAACAAATGGCTTTCCTGAAAGCCACGCAAAGCCAGCAGAAATACAAGGGCAATTTATCCTGGTCTAATTCTTCAGAAACTGAGACAAGAGTAGTCTCATGCTTCTTTTTGGGTATTCTGCAGATCAAGCAAATTATTTTAATGAATCCTTGATCCTTTCTAATTTACAGATGGGAGTGAAATTAGATTATGCAGATTATTATTATTATTATTATTATTATTATTATTATTATATATGATTATTCAAGGAATGGTCTACATTTTGCTCAGCTTTATTTGAGCTCACACTGTCACAAAAAACTGTCCTGTTTTTATTCAGATCCTCAAATAGTTGTCGTCGCCATGTTTCATGTATTCTAAAAGATTTCAATTTTGCATTTACAGATGCTTATGTGGCTATCAGACAAAAAACCCAAATTTTCTTCTGCAAACTATTTGAACAAACAAACAAATGTCTCAACAGTCGAATCATATTGTGGCGGTCCGGGCAGCACTGTGGGACCACCTTTTACCTTTGTGCCAGCCTGCCTTTGGGACTAGAGAGTATTGCAACCAGGTCTGCTGGGGATATATATAAGTTGTGTGGCGAGTGCCGTTGGTTATTGTGGTTGAATGTTGCTTCTACCTGCAAGTGCCTGCCAGAATAAAGAGCCTTCTTTTCCTGCATCTCTGCATATTATTCTGTGAGTACCCACATAGCTCAATGCAACATTTAAAAAAGTAACACTACATGGTAGATCTACATTTTTCTTGTGACTGAATTGACCAACTTCTGGCCTCCTCATAGCATGTTTTTATACACAGTTCACCATCGCCTCCATCCACTGCTATAGAATGCTATTGTCATGTTTTAATATAGTAACTGGAAAAGTGGTTCTCAATATGTAAAAATGTTTGACAACGATTGCCAGACAGCCTCCATATACTGAACAGTATAACTGAACACTTTTTTTCCCTGTGGGAATCCAATGATCCTGCATTCATTAGCTTATTGTGACAATTAGTTTTATTAAATTACATTCGTGCAAAAGTCATGCATAAGAAATGTTACCCACCATGAGCTAATTCCAGAGAACCATAATAATTTGAAGAATGTGTGCTTTCAATTCCAATATGATGTTTCCATGTTGGAAAAAAACTCCACTTACACGTGTTAATGTGAGCTGTGGAATGGTTAATTCTGTTACAAATTGCTTAAAAAATATCAGAACCTTCCCTTTAAGATCCATTTAATCTTAGTTTTAACTCCCAGCATTATTTTTGGTCTGATTTATTTAGCTTTAGTGATTTTTGACCATTCTTCAATGCAAAATTGTTCCAGTTCATTCAAATTCTCTTGCGCACAGCCTTCTTCAAATCATACCAAAGATTCTCAAACGGATTTAGATCGGGTGTTTGACTAGGTCATTCCAGAACCTTGATTTTATTCTTCTTTAACCATTCTGAAGTAGATTTTGATGTGTGCTTTGGATAGTTGTTGTGGACGGAGCACAAGGAGGTTAAGTGACTTGCTCAGGGTCACACAACGAGTCAGTGGCTGAGGTGGGATTTGAACCGGGGACCTCCTGGTTACAAGCCCTTTTCTTTAACCACTGGACCACACAGCCTCCTAATGACAGCAATCATCCTATGCCTAACCCTTTTATACTCTCGAAGAATGTTCACTTACAATCCAGCATTTTCTAGACTTCTAGAATTAGGTTCTGCATCATCATATTGAAATTTCTAGCACCTTCTAGACAATACTATCCTAACATCAAAGTGCATGAATACTTTTGAGTTAGCATTTTTGGCGTTTTGGAAAAAGATTGCTGAAATAAATAATTGTAGACATTTGTTTCATGTAACTTTTTTTTCCTCATCAAAATTTCTAAAAATTCTACATTTCCATAGGGGTATGTAAACTTTTGACTACAACTGTTATATGTATTTACTTATTTATTTTCTTAGTTTTTTTAATAACCTTAAGCTGTTGGAATTATTTCATGAATTGGTATCACATGTAAAAGTATTTGATTATTAAGCAGTGATAACAGGGATGGCCAAATATCATTGTAGCTATCCAGACACATCTGTGGAGGAGTGTTTTAAGACTCCAGAGAGTGAATGGGAGAAAAAAGGCCATTATGAGCAAAGAGAAAGTTAAGGTTTAGTCATTGTATCTGAGCCCTAGAGATGGAGGTGACATGTTGCTGTTGAGAAGAATATGTGATGAATGCCTAAAGCATGTAGCGAATGGTACTGGGGTAGCATCAGAGTTCCTGCACTAGCGATACAGGGAAAGGGATGAAAAGTGGTGGATCTAATTACCTTCACTTAACTTGTAGTTCCACTCTAACACTGTAAAAACATTAAGGTTAATATATAATTAAAGTTTGAGTCACTGATTTTGTATCGATGTGTTTATGTATGTATTTATGTATTCATTTATTTATTCAGAAGATGAACTGGAAAAAGGATTTGATTGTTTGAAAGACAGAGGCCATACACAGTATGGAACGTAATAGAATTGAATGTGTTCAGTCCACTACTGGGGCTGGCACATAACACCACAATACAGTTTTCTATTTGCTGACCACCCTTATGGAAATGCCCCATTAAAAATCACATGAGTAACTGTGACAAGCTGGCTTTAGTGGTGACGTCACACCAGAAAGGAGTACACAGACAGACAGTAGTGGAAGGTGAAACTGAGACGCAATGGCTGCGCTCAGTAGGTTTATTAAACAAACCAAAATAAAAGGTTGAACAAAACACAGGACAAAGCACTTTACGCCAAAATAAATAGACAAACAAAATGGACTAACGCTAACAGTGGACGAACAGACAAACAAACACGGTGAGTAAAAAATAAATTTCCTTTTTCCGTAGTTCTCCACTCACCGAACACACAACCCCGAGTGAGTGCTTTGTGCATCTATATATACTGTTGTGCTGGGATTCAATTACTAATTAATTATTCACTTGAATCCCAGCACGTGAACTTATTTGTGCAACCCCGTGCTCACATATTATTAAATACTTTAAATGCACGTGAAGTGATTGTGCAATCCCCGTGCCTAAATACAACTATATATTTTAAACACTTGTGCTCATTATCCACATTATATCCCATGTACCAACTACAATACACCAACATTTACACACTACATACAACATAAGACACAAAAACACACACAGGGGCAGGCACATTGCCACAGTAACCCATAGGAACCCCATTAAAAATCCCATGATATACCTATAAGAAACCCATAGCAACCTGTGATGGGGTGCCTGCCCGCCCACTATAATTTGTGTTACTATTATCATTTTTACTGTTGTTTTCATTATGATCTTCATTATAATTATTGTGGTTAAATTCCTCCCTGCCAAATTATTATTATTTATTTCTTAGCAGACGCCCTTATCCAGGGCGACTTACAACTGTTATAAGATATCACATTATATTACATTATACAGATATCACATTATTTTACATACAATTACCCATTTATACAGTTGGGTTTTTACTGGAGCAATCTAGGTAAAGTACCTTGATCAAGGGTACAACAGCAGTGTCCAACACTGGGGATCGAACCCACAACCCTCCGGTCAAGAGTCCAGAGCCCTAACCACTACTCCACACATACATGTGATAATATGGCTGGAGCCTTAATTAGCTAATTGTTAATTATTAATTAATTGGGCTCCAGCCACAGACTATAAAAGCCAGGAGGAATCCTTTGTCTGGGTGGAGTGGTTTGGTTTGGTTTGGTTTGGTTTGGTTTGGAGAGGAGAGACACAGAGAGTAAGTGTTACCTGTAAAAGTGTATATAGAGGTACTTGTCTAATCTGATTTATTTTTCCCGGTGTTTTGTTTGGAAACCTTTGTTTTGTGTTTGTACCTTTTGTTTGGCTCTAGTGCCTTTTTATTTTGTGTTTTGGTAAATAAAAACATTGTTTCACTGCATTTTACTGACTCTGAGCCTTCCCTCTGCGGCTATCCTGTCACACAACCCCATTAAAATCCCATGATAAACCCATAATAATCCTATAGGAACTCCGTTAGAATCCCTAAACCTATAAGAATCCCATAAGAACCCATTACAATCCAATGATAAATCTATAAGAATCCCATAGAAACCCCATTAAAATCCCATGAGAAACAAATGGATTGTGAACCATGGGATTTTCATGGGTCCCAAGTCCTGATTTCCCATGGGAGTTTTCCATAAGGGCAGCACCATTTCTGACAAGCCGAGTTGCTTGCTGTAGCACAATGGATAGGAAACTGGCTTCTGAACCCTGAAGTACTAGGATAGAATATTGCTCTTTCTCCCTCTCTTTTTATAATTAAAAATGATTACTCATGTTATATTATACTGATAGTATTGTTTTACTAATCGCATCAATCTGGAGTTGATAATGGCAAATCTATTTATCAACAAGTTTTGCTTCCACAAGACAAATACAATCAAAAGGGCAGAGCGTTGTCACAGTCTAGGAAAGGTCGCACCTCCCAACAAGGCACCAGTATACTGGCCTCGGTTATGCCCATATACTACTTTGTATTACTCTTTCAGTATAGAATACTTGACCTATTGTAATTGCACCATGTAACAATTTTATTTATTTTTTGTTCCTGGGTAGTAAGTGTTATTTCCTAATTGCTTATGCCTCAAAAGTATAGAAAATGGCTATTATTCCCCACAAACTTTGCTTTTGTGACCAAGACAGTGATATTTTGAAATTTACCTATTTTCCAGAACATTTCAGATAGATTCAGTGCTGAGTAAACTTGGAGTAACTTCTAGAACTTTCCAGTAATATAAATAGTAGTATAAATACAGGGGCCTTAAGCCCACCAGTTCAGTTTAGTTCCAGCTGCCTAAGCGGATACATATCTGCATTTTTCTGAGATGGCATCAAGAGGCTGCAATGGTGGCATTCCTGATGGGTCTCCAAGGCGGTTTTACCAAGTTTCCCTGCTATCTTTGCCTTTGGGACAGCAGGGACACCAAGGCGCACTACCACAGGCGGGACTGGCCACAGCGGACCGAGTTCTCTGTGGGGAGGAACAACGTCAAGTGGGAGCCACTGGTGGACCCCCGGAAGGTGCTGATGCCACCACTGCACATCAAATTGGGCCTTATGAAACAATTTGTCAGAGCTCTAGATAAGGAGTCGGCAGCCTTCAAGTACCTTCAAGACTTCTTCCCTAAGCTGTCTGAGGCAAAGGTCAAAGCCGATGTCTTCGTCGGACCACAGATAAAGAAGATCCTGGAGTGCAATGAATTCCCCAAGAAGCTCACTAGTAAGGAGAAAGCGGCTTGGAACAGCTTTGTCGCAGTGGTTCGGGGCTTCCTGGGCAATCACAAGGCCGAAAACTATGTGGAGCTGGTTGAGACTCTGGTGAAGAACTACGGCACAATGGGCTGTAGGATGTCCCTCAAAGTCCATATCCTTGATGCTCATCTTGATAAATTCAAGGAGAGCATGGGAGCGTACTCGGAGGAGCAAGGCGAGCGCTTCCACCAGGATATACTGGACTTTGAACGCCGCTACCAAGGACAGTATAACGAGAACATGATGGGAGACTACATTTGGGGGCTGATTCGTGAAAGTGATTTACAGTATAATCATAAATCTCGAAAAACTACTCACTTCTAAATCTTTTGTAGTCATTTTTGTATTACTTTAGTATAAATACATGTTAATTTGGATTCATATGTTGTTTTTTTCTGACTTTATGTGAACGAAAAGACACAAATTCGCCCGTTTTCTCATTGGAAATAGGTAAATTTCAAAATATCACTGTCCTGGTCACAAAAGCAAAGTTTGTGGGGAATAATAGCCATTTTCTATACTTTTGAGGCATAAGCAATTAGGAAATAACGCTTACTACCCAGGAACAAAAATTGTGTTACATAATTATCTTAGGTTAGGTTATATTTTTGTGTGTTAACTTGGTGTGTAATAATTTACAAAACAAAAAATGCAGATGTTTGATTCTTGTGTGACCAATGTTATGTAATGTAACATAAAAATTTGTATTTAAAATGTTACTTCCCTTAGTCTCTTTAGTCAGAAACTGTTAAAGAACCATATCAAGAACCAAACACAGAAATTATATATTTTTTGAAGCAAAATTAGACAAAGAGCTTAACTAGGTTGCTATTGGCAAAAGAATGTCATCATAAAAAAAAAAAAAAAAAACCCTTGGCTGTCAAATTATCTATTCCAACTTACCCCAGCCAGGTGATGGGATCCAATTAAGGCCCAGAATTGTAGCATTTTCAGTATAAATATATACGATTTATCAAGTTGTTTTGACAGGACCACTACATTATAATGCTCGAATAGAGGAGAGAGAACTGTCTCAGATGGTGCCTGAATTAAGTGTTCTGTCCAAAGGGTGAGGAATTTAAAATATATTATATCCTTAATGTCATTTAGACGTAGTTCTTAACAAGTAAGAAAAAACGTCATCCTTTAAAATCAAACTTGCATAGCACTATTGCTTATGACCTTTGCTTACAGTTATGAGTTTACATTACTGATTTACATTGTTTTTTTTCTTTGCTTTTTTTTTTTTTTTTTTACAGAGATGGGGACTGGGTTTTAAGGGCTGTTAGTTTAAATTGAGAATTGGGAGTTTTACAGTAAGATTAGTTCCAATCTCAGGGCAATTCCAAAGGCTTAGTGTAAGCATAATCACAAATGCACCATCAACACCATCAAAGGTTCAGCATGACTGCTTGTGTGTGTTTGCTATAAGTCGACCAGATGCATGGCAATTTAAATCTCAGAAACTACCAGATGAAAAAAAAAAAAAACAACATGAAGCAAATACTGAAGTGTACATTCTGAAGGCAACTAATACACACTTTGTAGTCTAACTAAATAGAGTTTATTAGCTGTAGAGCCCGCAGTATCTGAGATATGATATCACAGATCATTGAAGCCATATACAGAATTAAGAATCAGAAGCGGTTGGCTGATGGCACACGCTTCGGAGGACACTGTGTGTTCGTCTTCGCCAATCCCGAGGTAGCGCAGGGGTGGTAGCAGTGAGCCAAGCTTAAATAATAATTGGATATCCTAAATTTGGAGAAAATAAAAAATAATTGGCTACTAAAATAAAAAAAATAAAAAAATGTCAATGAATATCCTTTGGTGATTTAGGACAAGCAAGCTGTAGGTGTCTTAAATTGACAGTAGCTACATTACACAATTGAATGAAAGAAGGGAAAGAACTCACTCAGAACAAACATAGTGTACAAGATAATACAAATGAATTATACCAGTACACACCAAGGTATCCTGCTCGTAACTTTCTACTGCCTAGTCACATGTGCAACATGTTTACTATACATGTCTACAGAAAGATGTTTTTTGTCAAGGCTTTAATTTAAATTTTAAAATATATGTTTAAAAACAAATGTGATGGGAGTCACTTCCCAATAAGTGTTTGAATGAGAAAATCCCTCTTCATGTTCAGGATTATTAAAAGGGCAACCACAAGACTTTGAAATGATAATTACTATACATAACCATATTACAAATTGACACTGTTTTATCAGCGAAGCCGAGTTTTGTTTTGGAATAAAAGTTTTTAAAATATCTTGTTACTGTTTGAAATGATGTGGATGAAGTTGTAAATAAAATGTATAATAAGCTACAATATACTGCTTATAATAAAACTACGAAACACAATTTGGCACTGTATTTCGTTCTCTGTCAACCTGCACTGAATGACAACATGCACATTACAGGATATAAAATGGATAATGTTAATATATTGGCTGGAGAGAAAAGACCATATAAAATATCGTAGTAGGAGAAAAAAAAATAGTACAAAGATGCAGTGCCAAATTTGGCACTGGTATATGGCACTTGTCCTTTTTAAATACATGTCAAAACAGATGTGATTTAAGCCAGACAAACGTAAACAAAGCTATTCTTCAGTGTCCTAATTAGAGCTTGCTATATATGGATTAGTACTTGCTTAACGCCTTGCCATATAATCAAAATGTGGCCTATAGTCTAAACTGTAATAGCCTATGTGAATTTGAAAAGGGATGATAAAGTACAGTTTAAAGAGCCAGATTACATGCTGGAGTTAAACATGCACAGAAGCAGTGTTGTGAACCAGCCCAGAACAGCTGTGGTTGAAAAGGTGTTACGTTTCAAGCAGGCTCTGGTCTGTGTGGCACTCCAAGAGGTCACCTTCTGTACCAGTCCAGGAGGGCAAAAAAAGATTTCCTGCTGCCACTAAACATCTGAGAATGCAACCTCAGAGTCTCTCTCACACACCTAATAAATGTACTGGGAAACAGCATTACCTTCAGCAGGCTCCTTTGTGCCTCTTAAAATGTCATGGTGAAGGGGAGCCAAAAGTATTCTTTAAGGTTAATTTAAAGCCTTCTTTAATGCTACAGGGAGCCAGCTGGAAACCACGAGACGACAGTGTCAGGTAATGGCTTGTCACAGTGGCTGAGTGCAAACTACTGTTCGCCTGACTGTACTGAATGCACCAGACACCAGAGACTATAGGGCTTCAGTGTAATTGCATATTTGACACAATCTCCAAGCTAACACAAATCTCAAGAAAACTATAGCCATGCCCTGGTCCAATTATTCAAGAACTGCTCCTTTTCTCATGTTACATTAATAGCAATGTACAATACATTTTCTACAATACAATTTACAGTAGTCCGAAGGAGTTTTTGGCATAGACGTCTTGCAATAAGAATTTCTGGTCATTTGAAATTCATCTTAACAAGAATTAACCAAACCATTCTACTCTTGCATGAAGTTATCAAAATGCAGCTTCCCTGACAATGTTTGGGTGAACAAAAAAGTAAAACTGACAGTAAGTCGTGCTCACTAAAGGCAAAAACAACTGACAAATGAAGACACAGACCAGAGCTATTGTGTCATAAATATTACTGACATTTTTTTTTTAATTCTCAGTGCATCTGCTGCACTGAGAAGTAAAATTAAGTTACATACAGTACCATGAGTTCAAAAGAAAAAAAACAGCCCAGTAATCTTGAGGAAGAAACCTCTATAAATGCAACAAGACTATTACAGAAAGAAAAGGGTGGCGAGAGAGAGCGTCCTTCAACTGATAATATCATAATGGAAATTGGTAATAAACAGATTAATGTATTAATGCCACTTTCAGCATTAAAGAGTAATGTCCAAGTTAATGCAGCAAAGTAACCACTACTTGTAGTACTTGTGCAGATTACACAAATATTGTCAGTTAACATACATATGAATAAGCTGACTCATTCAAATCAGGCAAATTGACTAGCTGGCAAGCTATGGACCTGGTTAATTCAGAACATTAACTTCAATCACTCTGGGAGCTTTCAATAGTCATCTGTCAACAATTTTGAACAATAATCTTGTTTTTCAGTATTTCTGCTGACATTATATTGCAAAAGCCAAACTGTTTTAGATTACAGTTGCACTAATGAGGCAAAGGCATACACTGTTAATTACACTTATAAACTCTGAACCAAGATGGGAGTAAAAACACACACACACACACACACACAAAGAAATAAGGTTGCAATGCTCCCTTTTTGATACAGAAATCATTGTGTCTTCAATGAGCACAACTCACAGTAACCTTGCAGGCAAGCCGTTACTGAACTTGCAAGACAAGGTGGACCTGCTTTGCAGGCTAACACTGTGCAGGTAATCCATCATCTTAACAGATGGGCAAGAAGTCACCAAACACTACTGTTATAATTTCCATGACAAGAATACAGTAACGAACCTGCCATATACCTCTGGGGTTGTCTTATCAACATTCACACTCCAACAGAGTTGACGGTAATCCAGTTCCACAACTTCGCTTCACTTCAAAAACTGTCAACTGACAAAGCAGAAAAAAATATGCACTACACACATAAGCCATCGCACAAAATACATTTTCCAAAGCCACCCGACTTCCTACCATATTGCCTCAAGTTCAAAACCCAGTTTTGATAATTCCTTTACCTGAACAAAGCTAATAACAGGGGCAAACATTTTGCTTCTTATGCCGTACATTTATACAATCGGAGAAGGGTTACACTTCTAACATTTAATTTACAAAGAAGGTAAAAATCTGAAAACATTGTACTGAAGGGATTTGGGAATTTGTGTAGCACTGGTAGTTTTTGTGCTTGTTATCTGAATTGTCCTGTCTTGCAAAATTTCAACTTTCCCATTATGTACCACTAAGAATACCAGTTTATATAGCTATTCTGAATTTTGGTACTGGTACAGAAAAAAAAAAAAACAATATGAATACAATGACACAATAAAAGAAATGTGTTTATGTGCAGGGGCATTTGAGGCCCATTTCACATTATTAGCCATGAGTTTCTGCAGTCAATAGTAGCATAGCCATCTTGAGAGGTTGTTCATTAAATGATTGAGAGAGAGAGAGGGTAAGATATATATATACTTTTGTGTTACCATGGTAATAAAATGCTTTATTGCAAGTAGTATATAATTGTATTGTTCATGTCCATACCTAGATAGTGCAACAATACATTACTTACGCCTTCTTATGCCCTATGCTTTCCTATCAGAAGCTTTTATAAACAGACCACAGACATTTTTTTAAGCACAGTTTTAGAAAAATAGTCGAAATAATAATGAAGTTTAACCAAGGAATCAGAGGAACAACAAAACAAGGTTCATATCAACAACAGAAGAAACAAAAAACATTTTAAAAAGAGCATGGAAATAAAAAGGCAAGAAAAAAAAACAAAACTGTGTATATTCAATATTAACTCCAGATTCCTTACTGAGGGGTACCAAGCAATTATTAAACAGTGATTTATCAATCATGAAAATGTTCTTTTTTCTAACAGGATTTTGACTGCCTTTATCATAGATTCACATCTCTGTCTTTTTCTCAATACATTCACACAAAAAACAGAAGCAGAAGATATTCCCTGAATAATAAATGCCCAGATGCCTCTGGAGTGAAAATAGACACCATCAATTTTAATATTTTATTCTATCTTGATTGTATTGCATTTTGGTTTTTCACCACAAGAAAAAAGGTTTTGGTATTTTATTTGATCTTTCCTGCATTCAATAGTGTTGTCTGACAAGAAAGGGCACCTCACATCTCACACTTAATGTCAGTCAACCGTATGCATTCAAACTGGTCAAAATCAAATCTGCTTTAAGCTGCATCAGATAATTGAGGTGGTTTGCCTTGACTATATAAAATCTATTTAAATTCTTAAAGATGTACTTGGATTCACTAAAATCTTTAACCTAAATGCCACTACACCACTATCAATGTGAAAATAATGTGACTTGCTGGACCTGAGGTTTCTGTATTTCCTCTATAGATGATAGACAGAATGCAAATTACACAACGTGATTACATTATTAGAATACACTTAAAATACAGTAACACTGCATTGTTGAGAGATGGGAAGGACACTTCAACCTCAAAGGTATTCATAATCTGATTAGTGTACCTAAAATAGAAAAGCATAAAAGGCAAAGACAAATGTTCATGCAGGAACAGACAACAAAATGCAATAACTGCTTGTCTCTTGTACAAGAAGTGCTTAAGGCTGCCCCTGGAACGCGAGTGGTCTTTACCCTGACAATCCCTTGAGACTGAGGGAGTGGAGATGGTGAAAACACAATTTATGCAATATTCTGGGCATTACACCTTATACTGAGAAGGTAATTTAATACAGGTGTCAGTAACCAAGGAAACAAACAAATATGCTGAAATCAGAATATATAATTACAGCAGCAAGTAGGCCAACTTGTCTGGTAAAGGCAGAAGATAGGTTAAATAAATAATGCTAAAAAAAATGTAATCAATAAATAACAAGGAAAGTAACACAACATTCTTACCTCTGTCACTAAAGTCATCCACGAGGATAATTTCTGCAATCAGGTGGTCTGGAGTTCTGTGGGTAATACTGTGAATTGTCCGCAGCAGTGAGGACCAGCCTTCATTGTGGAAAGGGATGATGATGCTGGTGTTTGGTAGATTTTCCAAATACAGCTTTTGCTTACAGCTAGAAAAGGACAATATGAATAATATTAAGTGTGAAATGCAATCAATAAGGCATTGTAGAATATAGTGTAAATACAGTCTCATTATCAAGAAACATGTTGATTTAGTTGGTACATAATTTAGTTTTACTTTTTTTTTTCTAAAGGACAAAGAATAAATAAGAGATTTGTGCTGTTATTTGTCATTATATGAACAGTGACAGTTCCTTTTCAATTCGAAGATGACTGCCAATCAATACCTTTGGGATATGCCTGCCACAGGTCAGGTATTCACTGAGCATTTTATATCAAAGCTGCCAATAGGCCCCTCCGTGGAGTGATGTCCTCGGTCCCGCCTCTCCGAGGTAATAAATAGTCACTACACAGAGAACTTGTTCTCTTTTGCTTCTCACAATCAGATAGGTAGGTAGGTAGGTATAGCTAACCTCTCCAGTTGTGTGGTTGTATAAAAGAGCTCTCACTTCAAGTTTTCTGCTAATTCCACAGCAAAAGTTTGCTGGAAGTCGGCTTGCCACTTCCTGGAATCAGTAACTCGGCTTCTGAGGACTGAGCATGCCCAGAAGACTGGCAGAGTTCAAACGAGTGGCTTCATCAGCCAGCTCAGCTGAGCCCTTTGCAGTGTTGGGAATAACTGAAGTGTTGGGAGCCCCACGCCCCACCCTCCCCCCTTCTTCACCGTCGCAGGGTATTCCCTGTGCACAGGCTCACGGTCTCTCTCGAGGAGCAGTAAGCAATCTAGGCACAGCAGGCAGGCGAAGGACATTTTGGACCTGAAGAGCCAGATGGCTCAGGTCACTGAATAGCTGGTCAGGCAGCAGGCTTTGCCCCCGTGCCTGCCTCAGTTCCGCCCCCGGCACCTGCCCCAGTGTTGTCCCCGCCTGTACCGGCAGTCAACATCGTCTCGGACCAAGACAAGGCAATCAGCGAAGGGGACCAGGATGCGATTTCCATCGCAGCCTCCTGGGATGGGGACTCCAGGAAGTGACTCAGGAGACAGGGCCCAGAGACTGATGTGACCTCTCCGTCAAGCTCGGTTCGAGCACTCATGGACTGAGCCTTCAATTTCCTCCAGGTTCCCTGGCAGGCAGTGCCAGAACAGCGGCGTTCTGTATTCAGACCGGCGCAAGCTTTGACCCCCCAGCTTTTTCCGGTGTTCCCAGATTTCCTGGAGGAGGTCCAATCTTCCTGGCACTGAGCGGCCTCGATGGCGTGCGTTTCCAAGCACGCAGTCCCGCTGGCCTCCTTGGAAGGTGCAGGGGCGTTGGGGCTAGCGCAGTTTCCACTGGTGGACTCCAACATAGCTGCCCTGGTGTGAGCCCCTCCAGTAGGAGGTCTGGCCAAGGATCGTGTATGCCCTAATGGTCAATGCAGGATCACAGAGGCACACTTTAACCCTTTGCTGCCAACGCTCTGGAATTTTGTAACTTTGTGATAACATTGGTTTAGGGCTAGGATGGGTGGGACATATAATATTTTCAAGATGAAGATGAATGTCATTGCCAGCGCCATTAGTGCACAGTGGATTCGAAGTTCTGTATCTCATCTCCGGTTTTACAAATCCAAGAGTGCTAGCCATATATTTTTTTTTTCAACTTTATATTAGTTTTTTTTTTTTTGTGTTGAGTACATCTGCAGCTTTTTTTCCCCCACTGTGTCATGTCTGTGCGTGCGTGCCTGCATGCGTGCTTGCTGGGCAGGGCTAACTTTTATGACTGTAGACTAGAGTAACTACTGTACCAACATCACATTTAAAAAAAAAAAAAAAACACACAAAAAAACCCCCCACTTTCTTATAGTTAGTTTCACATATATGTTTTTATTTTAGATTTGTTTTTCCATTTTTTGAACTTGTTTCTCCTCAGGAGAAAAGGCAAAACTTAATAGGTCTATCGCATGTGATGCCAAAAGTTAGGTGTTTGTGTACGTCTGTGTATTAGCTAATTTTTTTTTACTTTTTCTAGGCGATTCATTATTTATCTGTAGTCATTATTATTTAGCTATGCATTTATTAGAATTTTTTTTAACATATTTTTCTATTCGATGTGTAAAAGAATGAGGAATAATTATTTCGTTGTTTTTTATTATTGGTTTAGTTTTTGTAGCCTATGTAAAGAACAAAGACATTATTTAGCTGTAGTCATTATTATTATTATTTAGCCATATCTTTTATTATTAGTTTACTCTGTGTGTGTGTGTGTGTGCAAAGAACAGAGACATTGTTTAGCTGTAGTCATTGTTATTATTTAGCCAAGTATTTTATTATTAGTTTAGCAACAACGACAGCGTGTGGAAGCAACAGCGTGGAGAAGTACAGTCTTGGAAAAATACAGAGCAGTTTGACAGCTGCAGAAACGAAACTAAACAAACAAAAAAATATTGACATGGTCTTCAAGCCAGTAATCTGTGACACCTGCATGATGTGGGAAATCTGTGAAAACCCATCAGAGCTAAACCAAGTGTGTTTATTTTTATACTGAAACATAATTGTATCTCAAACAGGACAATAATGTTCCTAATCTCATGTTTTGGCAAGTCTTAGCCCTGGTCTGCCTTTGCCAACCTAGTTCTGCAACTGTACAAGATATTTCAATTCTGATTTTAGATTTGAAATCCTTGACAAATTGTGAAGCTACAATATACTCTAAGTTTTATATATATATATGTGCCCCTCCCAGCCGGTAGCCTCCGAGCTGCACCTAGTGTCAGGTACGCTGCTCCAGATTTCAGGCTTCCTAGGGCAAGGCTTAGGTAGAAGCCTGGCGGGGCTTGTAGTGGCGTGTAAACAGCTTTGGCTGTCTTAGGCCAGGGTCCCGGATACGGACAAATCGGCCCTGTTAGACGTGCCTATCTCCCCTGGCCATACTTTTGGGCCAATGGTAGAGGAGATCCTGCAGCGGTCCCACAGAGAGCGGGAGGCATCACGACAGGTAGCTGTGATGCTTCCTTCCCATGCTCCGGTCCCTATCCCCTATCCCCACTGCACTGCTTGTGGACACAGTTTCAACTGCATATACTGCTGCCGGCCTACCTCACCTAGAATGACAGAATAGGTTACTTAGCGTAACCCTGGTTCCCTGAAAGAGAAGATGACTACCAAACCTTGCGAGGTCGCATCACTCACATTCGCGGGTTAGATGCAAAAGAGAACGAGTTGTCCGTGTAGTGTATTTATTACTTCAGTGAAGCGGGACTGAGGACGTCACTCCACGGAGGGGCCTATCAGCAGCTTTGATATAAAATGCTCAGCAAATACCTGACCTGTGGCAGGCATATCCCAAAAGTATTGGTTGGTGGTCGTCTTCACTTTCAGGGAATCGGTTTTCAATTTAAGTTTAATTATGCACAGTAATTAAGTTTTTATAACATCTTTTTAAACAACATCATTATAAATAATAAAGGGACACTATTACAATTTAATATTACAGAATATCAACTACATTATTGCACAAATGATAAAAAGGCAAGACAGAAGAACATGGAAAAAGAAGCTCTTTACTTTGCTCCAGGGTTGGCTGATTTAAATCAAGTTAATTTAAATCATGATTTAAATCACTTGATTTAAAAAAAAAAAAATTGATTTAAAATTATTTTTTTCATTTACTACCTATTTTAACTATTTTAAAAGGAAAAGATGAAACATATGTTTTAAAAACATTTTATTAACACAAACATGTTAAACTCTTACTGTCTATAAAGTAAAACTCAAATGTGAGTGCAAGCCCAATTCTGTGGCACATAAATGGAGCGAAGACATAAAAAAATAAATACTGCACTGAAATGGTATTCTGAAGACATGTCTTGCCCCGTTATAGAGTGCCTGCCCCATCATTAACATATTAGCAGACACGATTCTGATGACAGTGCAATGGGGTCCCAAATAGACAAGGCAGGAAAGAGCGGACGCGATATCTTGTAACAATTGTAAGTCGCCCTGGATAAGGGCGTCTGCTAAGAAATAAATAATAATAATAAAATAGCAGTATAGCCAAACATTTTAATAAATCAATTACCAGTAGGTAACAAGATTTATCAGTTTGATTAATAACTTGATTTAGTTACTAGTGAAACAAATCAATATTTTAAATGTTAAAAGCTAATTAGTCACAAAAACGTATTCATCATAGGCATCAATTGAATTTTTAAATGAATGTTATCAAATACAAAAGTTAGTATCAAAACTGAGCCCACAGTACAAATCCATTCAAACTCTTGTAGCTGCCTTTTTTGTTCTTTATACTTTGCAAAACGTATTCTTTGGTAGCGGATTCGACAAGTTGTAATTTTACTAATACTGATCACACTTTTTACATCTACCAGCAGAGCGATCACATGACCTTAACACTTCCCTATTGTCAGAGGTCTCGCGCTACATCCGCCTACAGGTAGGCAATCTGTTAGCTCTGATTTGTGAATTTCTGCTTCGATTGACAGTCCACCAAGACTCCCCTGCTACACTATTTTTCTACAGTTAAAGTTGCCGCCGGCGCCTGCTTTTCACTATTAAAAGAAAAAAAAATACATAGAATGTCATTGCTCCTGCAGCCCACCCGGGACTGTGTTGTGGCCCACCTTTGGGCCGCGGCCCACGGTTTGGGAACCACTGAATTACGCTACCTAATAACGTTGCCTAGAATATGCAGGATGACAGGCATCTCACAGATGTACAACTAAGCAAGTTTTTTTTTTTTTTTTTTTAGTTATTTAAAGTCAGAAAAATGAACTGAAACACATCTAAGCAAGGTCTATTTTAAAAATGTGCATTGAAACAAAAAAAATGTTCATAGGGACTATTTTCTGTTGTGGAAGGTTATACCACAGAATGTTAATTCTTTAGAAACACATACAGATTCCTCCTTTCTTTTTTATAAAATGTTTATAAATCAGTTTTATAAAAGCAGTAAGGCACATGAGGGCATGGGTTGTGCTGGATATTGTCAATTCTTGGTTGGTTGCAGGTACTCGATTGTGTCTCGTGACAATATCCAGCACAACCCATGCCCTCTTGTGCCTTACTGCTTAACCACAACCTAGCTGTATAATATTAATTTTGTACTGTACCTGCATTTCTTTTTTTCCCAGTCCATCCCAAGCTTGCCATTATGTGATTAGCCTTTTCATTTTGTGGTTTCCTCCCACAATGTATAATGGCTCATTTCATTAGCTTTTTGTAGTCAATCTATTAGGAGCAAGTGTACCTTAAATCTGAAATGGTTCAATATTTCATTCACCCAAGTGGCAATTTGTATTCAGTAATTAAACAAAACACATTTAGGAACCTGGTAGCTAATTACAGTAAGTCTAAGACAGAACTGGCTGATAAGAGTGCATTTTATAGCTTTTACAAGTAGTTGGTATTTACTCTTGCGAGAAGCTTGACAAGCTGCAGTAATTGACTGCTGTCTGCTGAATGGATTTTATGTGGAAGGCTTGCTTCATTATGAAAGAAAAAAAACAACAACTAATAAACACACTAGAAGATATCACCTGCAGAAAATGCTAATTAAGAAAAAAACACAATTTCACCCCTCAGTTTATGTCTGAGCTATGTTGGGTCCCTAGCCTTGACCTTTCATTCACCTCACAATGAATAGCAAACTTTCGTCATCAGAGCAGTGACATATACATCAGACAACACAGGTGTTTTCAGAGCAGTGACTTACATAGGGATTGTCAGAGATTCAATTTGCACAACCCATTACAGTACTGTACACTGTCCCCTCTCTAATCTAGACTTGTCATTTAAGGCTCGATAACATAGTGCTAACCAGCAATTTCTTCTGGTGATTGGCAGGCCTGTAAAATCCTCTTCGGCTCACAGATATGACTTAATCAATTATTAAAACTAAAGTTAAGAAGAAAAGAACAGTTCAACCTTGATGTTAGCTGTGACTTTTTTTAGTTTCTGGTTCTTAATTAACCAGGTCATCGAATACAGCAGAACATTTTATATTCTGTGCAGTTTATTAACTGAACACAGACATGTTGTGTCATTTCAAAATTGTATTAATTTGAATAATATAAAAGGTAGCTATTTTGGGCATGCAGCTCTTTAACCATGTATTATTAATTCTCCTTAGAAAACAATTCCAATATTCATTAATCAAGGCAAAGAAATTGAGAAACTGTAACAACTGAGTTCACCTTAGGTTGCCAGGACAGCACTGATTCAATTTCTGGAGTCTGCAAGGTTTATAATTTGTTGTAGCGGGGTCTATGACTATTTTTCAACTACCAGCTCTAATTCCTTCAGGGAAATTGAGGAAAAGTCTGCTCTCCAAAATAGAATATATACTTCACTTCTGTGACTCTTCCTGGTGAAACATCAATTGTGAAGTGTTGGCTGTGGAAGCCCCAGGTAACTGAAAAGCTCCTATCTATCTACCGCTCTCTCTCTCATATATATATATATATATATATATATATATATATATATATATATATATATATAGTAAACCGGCCAGCACCACTCACAGTTCTTGTCCCTTTAAAAATTGACCCAGGACACCAGAATTGAGTTTTTCATGCGTGGTTGCGCTATTTTTTTTATTCACAAAAACACAAAAATAAACAAAAACACAAAATAAACACCTAGCTCCTCAATGAGCACTAACTATACAACCTGGAACCTAAACTGATCCGCAGGACGGCTAAGCCGTTTACCTGCTACAAACACCAAACACTCTCTTGAAACTTACTTCTTCACGACTGCTTGGAAGCAGAGCACACCTTCTGCCTCCTTCTCCTCAGCAGCCCCAAGCAAACTAACTGCTTCCTTTAAATACCCTGCACCTGGTTCTAATTTAATAATAAGCACCAGGTGCAGGGGATAATTAAGCAATAAAACAATTCACCAATTCAAATCAAACAATAGAGCAAAACAATCAAACAATAAAGGAAACTAACAAAAATGTGCCTGCGCACATGTCCTACGCAGGGAGGATTTTAACCCCCTCCCTGCTGTTTTACAATATATATATATATATAAAAATAACTCTTAATTTGCTACTGGTTGTTTTATGCATGTATGACCGACCCTGAGTGAGCACGTTTTTATGTTAATTATTACCTTCCATATAGTGGAAAATCACTGCTATACTATTAGAAATAAATAAATACTTTTGATTTAAATACACTATGTGATAATTTCAGATAATTTAAAACAGTACAGGCAGTCCTCGCACTTACGACACAATTGGTTCCTGAAAGTCGCGCTGTAAGCCGAAGCACATTTTCCCATAGGAACAATGTTATAAATTGGGGTTACGTTCCTGACTCTTTGGCCAGATAATATGTTTTTACAAAAATGACCCGTTATATTGTACTCATGCAAACGTTTATTTAACTCTTTACACTCAGCCCATTGATTTCAGGGCGCTGGTGTCTCGGTGGTTACGCGCATATTACTCAGGCACCGTAAAATCCATCTACCTTGTTTAAGTACAGACTCGGGGCTTTCCAATGACGTATTCAGTGTGTGTATGTGGTACTCCTAGCCGGAAATACGATCGCCTGAAGTTAAGCCCCTCATCATGTGACCATCATGTCACACAATTAGATTTTCCATTTTGTTCAGGGAACTGCAAGAAACCATGTGTCTTCCAAGTCGTTTTTCATTGGTCAATGTATTTATTAACGCACGTCAAATCAGATCAAATCAAATTAATTTAGATTCCGAAATTGACGCACTCAGTGTGCAAGGTGCAATAGGGAATGCACATGATCATTTTTTTTCTGTTTAGACGCACGATTATCTGATTCAGTGTGCAATGACCTAAGAATGTTCACCTACAATCTAGCATTTTCTAGACTTTTCTAGAATTAGGTTCTGCGTTATCAAATTAAAATTGTAGACCATACTATCATATCATCAAAGGATATGAATACTTTTGAATGAGCATTTTTGGAGTTTAAAAAAAAATGGTACACATCTATTTCTTGTAACTTTTTTTTTCTTATCCACAAAAGCAAAACCTTTGCTACAAAAGATTTTTCCTAAAATTATAAATTTCAATTGGGGTATGTAAACTTTTGGCTTCCTGTTTTTATATATATATATATATATATATATATATCAATGCACCCCCGAGTCCTAAGTACTCTATGCTACCTGTATTACATTATATTAATGGCTCTGATGGAAGTGAAACATCTATTCTGATATTGTTTTTAATGCAGTTCAGATCCATCATATTGAAGCTGCTCTGATATATGTACACATGTATGTTAAACCTTTTGTCAAAAAAATGGTTCATAATGCACTCAGCTAAAGACATGTTTATAGAAGGCACAGATTAAATATAAAAATATAAAAAAAGTATAAACAGTTACCAAAAGCAATTACCTTTATACTTTTTTTAGGACTTGCACAAAGTTATAAATCTCTTGCAACAAGTCAATAAATGTGAAAGAAATGATTTCCTATTTGTATGGTCTCATTTGAATGTCTTCTCATTACCAATATCTACCCAGAACCTTTCAGTTTCAGTTTTTGGGAAATAGCTAAGAATATTGAACTATTCGTCAGCAAAATGCATGGTGGAGAAAGCAGAAAAAATTGGGCCCAATAAAAACGAATTCATAAAAAGTTTGAATTTTGATCCACAATTGCAAAAATGTACTGCTGGGGTCCAAAAGGACCCCTTGCCCTGATGAGGGATCATGTTAACTCTACTTAAATGCTGGATATTTTGTATTTTTTTTTTAAATTTAACCCTTTTGTGGTCCACTTATTCAGCGCCTGTCAGGCGCGTCAGGTCTAATTTATTTTCACACAATCTGTTTATTTTACATGCGCTGTTTAAAAGTAATTTTATTCACAGTTAAACAGGTTTAAAAGGCACTGCATATCAACAAGACACTCAGTACTGCATCTCCAGCCCCACCCCAGCCCTTGTTTGCTGTATTTATCACATATCTCTTCATAGTCGTGCATACCGATAAATCATCTCCTGATCACTTGTTTTATCACCAGACTCCTCAATAATGCTATCCAAGTCATTATTTTATTACTATAACATCTCAAAAAGCTTGGCAAATGTTCATGATTTTCTTTGAGCGCTGGATGTGGAAGCAGCTATCTTGTTTGTTTCTATCGACCTCTCAGCCATTGAAAGCTTTTCTCTGCTTTTTATTATTATTAATTATTATTATTATTATTATTTTTATTATTATTATTATTATTATTATTATTATTATTATTATTATTATTATTATTAGTTTATTTAGCAGACGCCTTTATCCAAGGCGACTTAAGGAGACTAGGGTGTGTGAACTATGCATCAGCTGCAGAGTCACTTACAACTACGTCTCACCCAAAAGAAGGAGCACAAGGAGGTTAAGTGACTTGCTCAGGGTCACACAATGAGTCAGCGGCTGAGGTGGGATTTGAACCGGGGACCTCCTGGTTACAAGCCCGTTTCTTTAACCACTGGACCACACAGCCTTCTGTCAGTTTTTTCGGAGAAAAAACGACTAGGGACCTGTGTATGACACCTTTTTGACCGGAAAGGAAAAATTGTAATGTCGGACCTGGAATCCTGAATTCCTGATACAGAATGACATCCATATCTCTGTAAAACTTGCATTGTGGGTCAAATTAAAAATGACCTCAAAGTGTCAATCAGCACCATTTTCTCTAAAAAGAAAAGAACACTCATTAATGTTACACAAAACAATTAACGACTCATTAAAAGAATACCCAGCAGCTGTTGAATTAAAATATCTCAGCTGTTTATTTCAAGTTTTGTAACTTCAATGGATGAACTACAATGGTGTTAATGATGCGTTCACTGGCTTTGTGCATTTCCACCTGTGTTTCTACATATAAAATATTTAGTATTACACCACAATTCAAAATGGAATGCTTAAACTTTATATGATCTCCCATTTAAATCAACTCAGTCCTGAAAAAAACGAAACATCTGCTGTAAAGCAGCAGATATTAAAATAATAGCCTTGACAAAAGGCTATTGCTAGTGTGCTCTAGATGTTGTGCTTAAGCACACCTTAGTGGCAGCCTCTTTAGCTGAACCCATCATGCATGTCAGACCACTGTCGGATGACTTTCATTATTTCTGTTCTGACAGCTAATTCATTGAGCAGAGGTACAGATGCCAACGTGTTTCTGTTACTGTGACAGGGTAGACGAGAGTGTCGTTCCCAGACCAGACAGCTGACAGACAACACACACAGACAGGTACTGCGGGTGAAAAGCGCTTTTGTGCGCTGTTTTTATTAAACAAAAATAAATAAAATATTTTAATTAAAAAAAACACTGCTCACAGAGAAGAAATAAAAGGTTTAAACCTAACAAGTCTTGAACACAAACAGGTACTGTGCTGGTGCTTTCCAGCATGAGTATCAGTTGTTTTCTTTCTTTTCTTTTCGTTTTAGATCTTCTCCGCTCGCTCTCGTTCTCTCCTCTGAATACCCACCCGGAACAACAAAAGCTGCAGGCTTTCATACTCGTGACTATATAAAAATAATTACAAACACTCAAACAATAATTCAATAAATGTCACAAGCCACATTCTCACAGGCTGTCAAGCTACTAACACCACCTCTGCCAGACCACATTCAAACCAATAATAATAATAAACAAAATGGTGTGTTTTTAACTAAACACAAAATCCATTTCTTTTTAAAATCATAAACATTGTTTTTCTAACTAAACACAAAAGCCATTTAAATCATAACACATTCACCTGTTCTCAAACAATACATATATTTACAAGACATTTACAAGCAGGGCATTGCCCTGCCCCCTCTCAGTTACCCTAACATGTTATTTTCTTTGAATACACTTTTTTGCCTAGGTTATTGGATTTCTGTGAACAAATGCTTACTATTTTTTTTTTTAATGCCATATTGTTTGAATATATTCATGTTTGATAAAAATGATCTTCCATCATCAAAATGGTTAAATATATACAGTTGCAGACAAAAGTACTGGTACCTGTGCATGAAAAGTGTATTTATTGTAAATAGTTTTGTGTGTAAACTGTGTTCATAAAGAATTAACGGAGAACCTGATGCCCATCTGGAGATCCTACCTGCTGTATTTGGTGATTGCCAGCTGCCGATCCCTAATCAGCAGGTCATCATGATTGAACCACCTCCACGTTTAACTGCAGGTACAAGGTTTTTTTCATTGAAGGCTTTGCCCTTTTTTGTCCAACTACACTATGATCCATTTTTGGGAAAAAATATATTTTTGTTGAAGCATGCTTCAGATTCCTGTTCATATTTATTGTATTAATGTTATAAATTTTCTTTAAAAGTGGTTTGTAGTGAGGTCTCCGTGTAAACATCTCTTCTGAGTTATGTGTCATTTGTACAGTTCTTTCATGCAGTATTATGCCTGATGCTTCTAATCTTTCTTTCAGTTCTTGGCTGTTAATCTTGGGTTTTATTTTGCTGCTTGGGTGATTCTCCTACTGTACCTGCTGTACCTGTAATTATCTTTTGATGTCCAATTCTTTCAAGCATTTCAGTTGAATTTGTTCTGTGGTACTTCTTGATTATTGCTCTGATTGTGGATTTTGGTATTCCATATTTCTTTGATGCTGTTCTGTAGACATTGCTTTTGTTGTAGTTTGCTACAATCATCCATCATCTGCTGTGTTACTAAAATGTTCTTCAATTATTGAAAATAATGACCTCTTTTCTGGCTACTGACTTTATAATGAAGCTCAGTTAGTGTATAATGGTTTTCAATCAATGCATGTTTTTAAATTAGTTCTATTAAATTGACTTTTAATGTACATGTGCCAATACTTTTGTACATGAAGAAATACCAAAAATGGTGTATTTCACTTTACTTAATATCACTTCAAAATGCCTGCATCAGCTGTACTGTATTTTGACACACCTTACATTTGTATACACCACACTCAACAGCTTTGTCGTCACATTGTAGAGTTAGAAATTAACTAAAGAAGGGTTAATATTAAGCTGTGTGTTTGTCATGTGAGGAGGAAGACAAGTGGAGAATAAGTCTAAACTGGTTGTACTTTAGCTGAACTCAAGAACATACGCCCTGCAGTGCTAACACAAGTAATACTGCTGTTGAATGCAATCGACAGTCCATGGAATATCAGGTGGTAAGAATGTGATAATGTATTGTAGTCAATGTATTGCATTGTAGTCAATTAGTCATGTAAGGGCATCTCCCTTGTTAAGATGCTGTCACAAAGACGGCCGGAGTGGGTGGTGTCAGACCAGAGCCAGGAAATAAACAACGGAGACTTGGAGTTTTAGTGAAGCTGAGCACGTGATCGCGCTCAGCATTTAATAAACAGAACAGAAAATAAAAGGTTTTAAACACAAAAACATGGGACACGGCACTACACGCCAAATTAAAAAGACAAACAAAACGGACTACACAGACAAAACACGGTGAGCAGATTTACCTATAATTATTATTATTATTATTATTATTATTATTATTATTATTATTATTATCTTTACCTCCGTCTCCAATCCCGTTCTCCACTCACCGAACACCTAACCCCCAGTGAGTGAAAACATGCTGCTTTTATGCAGTCGTACCGAGACTCGATTGCTAGTCAATCATCCAATCGGAATCTCGGTACAACTGCACGTGAATTAATTAAAGTGCAATTCCCTGTGCTCACATATTATTACTTTTTACTTGCACGTGATGTGATGTGCCATCCCCGTGCCTAATACAAATATACAATTTACACACACGTGAAACACAGACCCGCTTATATCCCGTGTACCAATGCCTATACACCAACATTTACACACAACACGTAACATATAACATACACAGGGGGGCACTTTGCCACAGATGCATATATAAACTGGAGGAGGATACAATTCGTTGGGCTAATTCGGGACTGAGGTTCAGGTATATACTGAGCACCTATACTGTAACCGTTTAAAACTAGTTGACTAGTATATTTCGCCAAGGAGTAAATTTCGCAATAACCTATTTTATTCTGCAAGTTTAAAAAAAGACGCCTTTCATATACTAGGCTACCACTATTGCACAACGGCACTATTTAGATTGGTATTCTTTTTTTTTTTCGAGTGAAGGAGCCTAGCTTTCTTTTTTGTTATGCATGCAAGTTTTCTTTCTACAAAAAAACTGTAGCTGCTTTTTTATGCGCAATGCGACTTCATATTGAAGCACAGGTAAATGTTGACATTTTTTAACTAGATTTATACATGTTAAGTTTGCAAGTACAATATAATATTTGTTTTTGTCATTTATATTTGTGTTTGTGGCATTTTAAAGAATAAATAAAATATTGTAAAAATGCTTAGCACTTCAAAACAATGTATATTTAATAGCACAATCTGAATAATAATATAAACCAGTTTTGCTTTAAATAATAAGTGTTTATGTATGTGGGGTGCATTTGCACCCCTTTCTGCCTTCTGTGCGAGCTCAGTTATTGCCGCTGATGGAGGGTTAAAAAATTGAGTAAATATCATTTGGAAAAACTGAAAACAGAAACCCACACAAAAGCCAGTAGCCCAACCTTAAATGGTGATTTTCTTTAATATTTAAGTTTATGCAGTTTCCTTAAATTTTTCAATATATATATATTTTTAATGTGAATACTGACATTTACCTTACAGCACAATCAATTATCGAGCAGGATGATTAATGCTTAAAAACACAGGCTACTTTAGTATCTCAATTTATATTATTCATAATATTTAATTGGTTTCATAGTACAAAATGCATCCCATTAATTACATGTCATATAGTATGTGAAATGACTTGGCTCAGCTAACTTACTTTGGATGTCTGATATCTGGCAGAGAGCGGTCCAAGGCAATGTTGTTGCTAACATAGATATTAAAGCCATTCTCCCTGTATGCAGAGTCATCACATTCTTCTTCTGTAAGTGGGTAAGGCTTCCCATGTTCCCCCTTACCTAAAAGACACACAAAGTGGGGCATTTGATCAGCCAGAGCTTTTCCTAGTAACAAATTGTAGTTTATCTGAAGAATAATAAAACCATTCAACAATTGGAGCTGCTGAACTGCCTAGAAGAATTAACCTGGCATAGGTGATAGGAGAGGTAGTGTACCCTAGTGGCAACAGATAAGGACAAAGAGTCTACTTCTTCATCTCAGCTCAGCCGCTGAAATATTGCACGAACGTAGAAAAATCCTGGAAAAGGCACGACCCTACTTGAAGCAAGATATTACATCTCACTTTGGCTGTGCAAATCATTTCTAAACAAATAAGCCAATTGCTATTTAATTTTTTAGTTTATATAGTGGGTTACCTACATTTCTCACATTTTAGAAAATAATTATTGATCCTTTTTTAATTATCCTCTCACATGGATGGTTTATATATAGTATATAAAAAAAAACATTCCTATAAAATTAAATACCCAAAAAGATGTAATTTATTGGTAGCACTTGTGAAATGGAATTCTAAACTGCACTGGTGGGATGGCAAACTGCACGTGCTTACCCTTATTGAACATACAGCTACAGTATTACCCAAAATATGAAATGTAACCATTTTCTTTGTCAACTTCTTTTTTAGTAGGTCCAAAAAGTGAAACTCATCCCTATTACTTTTTACTTTTAGTACATTATTGTTCTGTGTAACAAATGGGCAGTGGTGACTTTTGATCTCTTGTCTAGTGATAGAGAGACACAGTAAGAAAGGAGGGTTAGTACCTTGCATGCAAACTGTTCATTAGAAATAGATTGAGAATCAAGACCTAAATCACTGCTTAGTCTTTCAGAATGAAAATAGGTGCCAGTAATGCATTTTATGACACTTTCGGTTTCCGTCAATTTCTGAATTGTACTTAAGACAGAAACAAACCACCTAAAAATGTGTTAATTGTTGATGACATTTTATTGTCTTGTCTGTGCAGTTTTTTAGTACCAATGAATTATAAGTTTTTCAGTACCAATCAATGATAATGAAAAAGCGTCTCCTGACAGTGCTCTGTAGGCTACTCAAACAACCAATTTAAACGTCTTGTTTTTATTATTGAAGAAAAAAATATATACCATTATAATTTTGAACATGGTAATAAAAACAATTATTTGACATGCTGATGTTTATATATTCTTATTCACGTTTATATATATATTATATATATATATATATATTATATATAAGTCACCATCGCTTAGAGTGGGCACTTTGTGTTAACGCAATTCACCAGCAGTAAGCGATGGATGGTATAAACTCCCACACAATAACCTGACATTCAAAATGTTCCCCAATCACCAGTAATCAAAACACGCGCGTATGCGCTTAAAAATCTTTATTAATACACTGTACACTAATAAAAAAGATGTATTAAAACCTATGAATGTAATAAAAAGTAAGTACAAAAAAGTAATGCAAGTGCAGAAATGTACAGTACAGGTAGGCTATATTACTGCAAATTGTTTCCAGCGAAGAACTCTGTAATACACATCTGGACAATCTTTTTTTGCATGGATGGACGGCAAACCTTGTCAGCGTTTTCAAAATAAATCCCAGTTCAGCTCTCCCGATGCTGCTCCATATTGGCAGTATTACAAGCGCAGCACGCATGCTTACGTCATCAGTGTCTGTTTCAGGGACAGCGCCCTCGTCGCCAAGGTGACACAGCTGAGAATTCTCCCTCTGGTGTTGTCATAGTTTCAGATGATAGACATGTGGAACGTTTCTTATTTGACTGAAGTCATTAAACTAAGGTGACTAGATATTTAAGTCTATAAACTGAGAGAGTATGGAAATAGTGTGAATAACTTCCATCGTCTAAGCTGGGGCAATGTTTGATCTAATATCATATTCAAAGTGAATACAGAGACTCATGGTGATATTCAGAATGGAATATTTTACTTTCAAAAACTTTTTTTTATGAATAAATGATCGTATTGTCTTTATAATATCATTTCTACACAAGTACAGTTATTACATTACACAGTAACGTTTCAATAATATAAAATTCTGAGATTCTATTTTATTGCTGATTACTGCTGAAAATCTAGTCCCTTTTCTGCCTAAGAAACGGCATCTTTGCCTTTTGATTTCCACTTTCCATCTTGCTCTATCTATATGCTATCCTCCAGTGCCCAATCGGCAAACTAGGTCCTCCCTGTATGAAAACATTACATATCTCAATATTTATATTTATTAAATGGTTACTTAATAGAATCTTTTTTTTTTTTTTTTTTTTTTTCGAAATATTGAATTTCTTACCATGTAATATGGCATGGTATTTGTTCTGTATATTTTTTCTATTGCAGTTTCTGCTTGGATCATTAGTGTGCCATGATTTTATTTCAGCCACTTTCTACTATTAAACTATTACTATTAAATGTGTTAAATATCCTCTTTTGACTGTGTGCAATAAATGAAGCCCACTAATTAGCTTTTCTGTTTTGTTTAGAAGCCTATTTAAAATGCGCAGAGAAGTTTTCAGATTGTCAGGAGATGCTTTCTCATTATCTTTGATTGATACTGAAAATCTTATCATTGATTGGTACTGAAAAACTGCACAGACAAGGCAGGAAATGTCATCATACAATTAACATGTTTTAACAGGTTCCTTTTTGTTTTAAGTGATACCTGTCGGCTTAAAACATGTTAAAAAGGAAATCTGGAAATAGAACTACTGATATTTGTAGAAACTTAAAGGGATCCCCAGTAATTTGAGCCCTGATGTTTGCCAGTTTTGCTAAAGCTCAAACAAATGTTTTTATCAATGTGTTGTTTTTCTTCTATTAAACTAATGTGGTAAAGTAAAATACGTATAAAATACCTTATATAGCTATCAAACCTATGCAACAGATAGCATTCAAGATAAAATATACTTCTTTTTATAATACATTTAGCACAGAAATAAAAATAAGTGGTCACAAAATTAAAAAGAGATGTATCCTGCCTCTAAGGCAGTTTATTTACTTTTTTTTTTTAAAAAAAAGGTAAAATGAAACTAGGACATGGTTCTTTTTTTGTAATTGTTTTAAACTATTTGTATCATATACAGTAGGCCTACTCAACTATCAATGTAAAGACTTTTTTAAAGACATTAAATTGGCACCAGGAGACCTGAAACTATTATATTTCATTATTGCTAAAAACAACATGTATACTTTAAGAAATAAAAATTGTTTTGAAACAATATTTTTACAATATGAATTTCACAAATATGAAAACAACTAGTTCATGAATTATTTTGTATTATTCACAGAGGGTGGTGAACTGAAAGTGAATACTGACATTTCAATAGTGTTTCCAAATACTGTTGTTGTGATGGGCTATATTGCACAGTGTTCAAACCACCACAAGCTTCAGTGCACTGCGTTGTAAACATCAAGGTAATGTGACATGACAGTGTTGACTTCTGCAATTGCCGCCTATCGCTACACACAAAGCAAAGTCGTTTGCACGCAGATATACAAATATCATGGATGAAGAGAATAATTCCAGCACAATGCAAATGGTACCTGTATGAGACGTTATTGTTTGACTAGTCTAACCTCTTCACGCAGCGAGAGTGATGATTCAGACGAGGATAGCTGCCAGTTCGTTTTAGCAGCAGTCAGTGGATAAACCCGCCCACAATTCTCTGTGATTGGTTACAAATATGAATGTTGACTGTTCAGTAATTCTCCAGATTTGCTGGGTGCTGTACAGCCGCTTTTAATGCTACTGGTCGTTCAACCTTTTAGTCACATCAAGTGCTGTACTGTAATAAGTTAGATATGGTAGTAACACAGCAGCCTGCATGAAAATCTAATACTCTTACCAGCGCGACGATGCTCTGGAAAAAAAACGGAGGAAATGAGCATCCCAAGAAAGAATCTGGGGGCACTGGGACCAGTGTTCCAAAAGTGGGACTGTCCCGTCCAAAACGGGACGTCTGGTCACCTTGCATTAAACGCATTTCAATGGTTTATCGAAACTGGTGCTTTAAGTTAACCAGGTAAGGATGTGTTCATCAACGTAAAATATATAAATATTTTGTTACTGTAAATGATCTATAATGCACTCATTCAAAATTAGCTGTTCTAAGAAAATACATCCTCTGATATAACAGCTACTTGTGTTGTTAGATTGGCATTTCATAAAATGTGTTTTCCATTTTAATTGGTTAACAGTTCTTAATTATTGCAAGACAAGCAGAGTTAATTTGAGTGTCAAGAAAGCCAAAAGCCTCTAAAAAATACATTGACTAACATTAAAAAGAAGATATATTACCAGATATAAATATGTAAATAAACCCAGTAATCAGCCCTCGCTTTCTAAATATATGTGAATTGACAAACCTATGGCAGCTGATGCTTTAAAAAAAATACAATAACAGTTTGCAGACTCCAGGCTCATTTAAAAATAGACACTTAACATAAAGTAAAGGCATCTGAAATAAACAACTCTGAAAGAGTTTTTATATAAATGTACACCTAAGCAGATTGCCAGCCTATGCTGCCATACCAAAATACATCCACTTGAGATTTTAACATAACTACAACTAGGGATGATTACAACAACCTTCCATAATAAACATATTCTGAAAAGAACTAATGAAAGGAATATAGAAAAAAAACATACCCTGAACGGCAAGTGCATTTTTTTCTGAGAAGCAAAATGCCGAACAAACTCATTTGGATTCTTAAGGCTAGTTTTACTCATTTTAACTTGACAACTGCAGTACAGACTAATTACACAACAGACTTAAACTTGTGACGGTTGCTGTATGCTTATCAAATGCAGACGAACACGGAAAATCTAATAAACACTTTCTTTAAAAGGAAAAGCAAACAGTATTTTAAAATAGAACTATAAAACTTGACTACTCACCTAAGTGGTCATAATCTTCAAAGTGAAAGGTGTTGTGCCTTGAAGCTGACCACCCGATAAAGTGCAACATGTAGGACAAAATGGTCGTAATTTCTCTTTGTCCGCCCGCTGAAATTCTTCGAATCAAGCGAGGCGTTTTGGAGAGTTCTTGACAAGTGAAATCAATTCACGCGTAAGAGTAAGAAAGTCACGACACGCTGCAACGTTTTGTGCCACATCCTGTACCACCCAGGTTTACGGTATGTGCTAAACAGTGAACGTACAGGACTCGTGGTTAATCTTATTGAACAAGTGCTTGTAATCCCAGCCGACATCCAGCAACGTTCTCTGCACCATCGTAGCATTGTCCACGACACTTATCAATAAGAAAACCGAATCTAAGCAGTACATCTTTTAGAACAGTATAAAGTGCCTGTGATGTGGTGTCTGATGTGTTGTAAAAGCCAAAAAATATCTCTCCTGTGTCAAGATCATTCTTAACATCACGAAAACATACAGACACCTGCTCTCTATCCGAGATATCAGCAGTTCCATCCATAATTATGGAAAAATAACCTGCTTCATGGATTTCTTCAATCAGTGTGCGCAGAACATCATGAGCCATAATTGAAATCATGTCATTAACAACGTCATGAGAAATCCATTTGTTGCTAGTGCGAGTCAGCCAGGGTTTTAAATCCGGTATGTCGTCTGCACGTAAAGCCAATAGCTGACTCAAATTGGACTCTTCATCGGTTTGCCCTTGTATTGCTCGCCCCTGGCAGCCAAGATATAGTACGGATGACAAAATCTTGATCAGAGCCCTTCTGGCTTCTTTCATTTGTTTAACAGCTACATTAACCCCAGCGTTTACAGCCGATAAGCAACCTACAGCTGCACGATTGAAGTTTGATTTTTCGTGTGAGCCAAACGGTTCTATTGCTTTTTTTTTCCCAGTTTGAAAAACCCTCTTTAACAAAAGCAGTGTAGGACTCTGAATCCATAGTTGCTGGAAATGGAAGATGCATTCCATTTGCTGAGCAGCAGATCTCACCAGAAACTTTAGATTTTGACCACTGGCCTCTAATTGTTTCCCACTATTTTCTGATGGCACTGCTGGTTCAAGACGCCTACAGCAGTGGCAGTAGAATTGTTTCCATTTTTTCCAGCTGTTAAAGATAAAGTAGATGATGGCTGTTTTTGCTCAGCCACCATGATACCGTTTCCAACACATAATGCAGGAGTGCAATCCAGAGTTAGTTTTTTCAGTTTAGTTACAAACTTATCGACTTAGTACTACTGAACATTTCCCTCAAAAACAGAACTCCAAAACGTAATTCACATGCACACCTCCTCGACTCAGAAGCGTAGTACATCACGGTGGCAACACAGTACATGTGAGCTAATGTCTGGAGGTAACCATGGTAACAGCCGAGACAGCGTTTGTAAGCACGTCACCGTTCGTGTAGCGTTGACACATAAACAAATACATCAAACTTCAACCAACTACATCCAACTTCAGCTGTAAACCCGACACTGCGTACAATAACGAGGTGCAAACAGCTGATTGATCGATCTGTCAAGCTTTTACTACAGTAAAGTTTTGCCTTTTGTATTGAAATCTATGTAAATGGCAAGGTAACGAGGTGAAAACAGCTGATTGGTGGATTAGTAAAAGCGACTACAGTAATAAGCAGTGTGTTTGTTATTTAAATCTATTTGAATGGCACATAAGATCCAAACAGCTGAGTTTGCATGAAATATACGGTTTGCTTAACATGGTATAAATGATGCCTTTGTTATTGAAATCAATGGGAATGGAAAAACGGCAAACGCTATTTGTCCAATATAAACGGCTGCCCGAAATAACCCTGTATGGTGTAAGTGGTGGATACTGTACCTCTGTCTGAATGCAGAAATTCAGGAGTGCCATGTCTACAAATAACTAAATGCAAAAAGGCGTCAGCAACTGTAGATGCTTTTCATGTCCTTCATTGTCACTAGTTCAATGTACTTAGTAGAATTGTCCACAAATACAAGAACGTAACGACTTTCAGTATCTCTATATTTAGTCTCTATATCAGTGCTGACCCTCTGAAAAGGTTCAGTAGCTAATGGCATAGGAAATACATTGGCTTTTGCAGGTTTCGCTGGTGACTTTCTTTGAGTGCAGGTCTCACATGATTTTACAAACTGAATAATGTCCTGTGGCCAGTAAAAAGTAAGCCTTGTCTTTTCAAGAGTCCTGTGGATGCCCATGTGTCCACCAGACAAGTTCGAATCACGTGTTGAGTGTAGGACCTCATAAACAAGGTCCCTTGAACATGTGTTCTGTCACTGCGATGGCCCTTACCTTGTTTAGTGTAGCTGTGAAACAGCACACCCTCATTGAGAAAATACAAGTGTAAGGATATCCTGCCAGGAGGCAGATGCTGCGTTAAGATGAGAATGTACATAAAACCCAGGACTATGGATGTGCAAAAATTGTGAATATCTTTCCTGTGAGTCAAGATTTTTACAGTTGACAAAAAGGGAATATTTAATTAAAACGCAACAAGATAATTTTAAAATGTGCATTGTTTAGTTTCACTACCTAAATTTTCCATTTAATTGTATAGCCATATATCTAAATACATGTCTGTATTAACCCATTCACCACAACAAATATAATTTGATCAACCTATAACCTGCCATGATAAGCCACAACTGATTTTATAAAGCATTTTATAGCACTGGGCAATTACCCTGGATCAAACGCCTAACCCTGGTAATCCTGGGATTATCCCTACAATTAAGTGGTTGATGCAGGGATATCATTTGTTGACTGCTATTATTACCAAATCAGATTTATCAGATGGTAAATGCATAAAACTTTATATGTTTTAAGAAGGCATACATCTAATAGACAATGATCTTTCTATCAATCACTGGATATACAATTTTAGACAATAAATATAAAAAATAACAGGTATGACGGGGTAAACCCTGCCCCTATGCATATTCTGTGTTATTTTTGTATTGTTATTATTTAAATGTATTATGTGTTAAAAACGATGCATTATAATATATTGTGTTTTTTGTTTGGCAGGGAAGGAGTTAAAAACCTTTCCTGCCAGAAATACTGGTGTAGAATGTGGCTGTCTTCACAATGGCCAGTTTTAGGACAGCCACATCAATATAAACAGCAGCTGTGTGCTGGAAAGGGGTTGGTTCGTTTTTGGTCTTTTGTGTACTGTGAAGTTACGTGTCGTGTTGGAAGGAGATTGCTGAGAGGAGAACTGTCTTGAGTTAGGTGTTTTGTTTGTTTGTCTGTGTATCTGTTGTGTGTATCCAGACCGCTGTTGCCATCCCGGGAACTGACGCTTTTAAGCCAGTATTGCACTCGGAATCACCAGCGCTACAAGCATCTGCACAGCAGCCCAGAACGTCCCTTCTGCACTCTACCCTGTCTGTGCACTACAGATAGCTAGCTGCATCCCAGAAACTGTCGCTATCAAGCCAGTGCACAAACCCAGAAGCAGCACTATCAGCTGCACCTGCACCTGAGCACTGCACTCCATTTCACAAGCTACACTTCACCCCTGGACTTCACTGTTTTGAGGTTTGTTTATTTTGGCCACCGTGCCTTTTTGTTTTGTGTTAAGTGTTTTCTGTTTTGTGTGCAAACCTTTTATTTATTATTAAATATGTGCATCAGTGCTTCAACCCGCAGTACTGTGTCTCTCTGTGTCTCTCGCCATCCTGGTCACACAGGTATAAACCCTAGAAACAAACACAACTCTTCTCCTGGAAGGTTAAGATTATGTTGAACAATCAGCAGACATTCAATGTACAGTGTTTGGGAGTAACAGATAACATGTTAATAACAATCGTAAACACATTCCTGAGGATCAGGAACCGTAATCTGTTATAATTATTCTTGTAAAAACCTGTAATTACATTACAGTTACTGTCATTTATTTTAGTGACTACTGTTTGAGAACATAAGAACATAATAAAAGTTTGAGAATGAGAAAAGGCCATTGAACCCATCAAGGCTCGTACCTAAACTTACTTTCACTCAGCTTCCATTTAAGCCCTCTCGTTCTACTCTCTGTACTAAATGTGTGTCTTGGATTAACTTTATCTGTACCACTTATGATTTTAAAGACTTCAACCAAGTCCACACTTTCCCTTCTTTTTTTCTAGGCTGAAGAAATGTAATTATTCTAAACTGGCCTCATAGCTCATGTCATTAAGTCCTGGGATCAGCCTAGTCGCGCTTCCCTGTACCTTCTCCAATACAATGATGTATTTTTTTGTAGTGAGGTGACCTAAACTGCACACAGTATTCTAAGTGGTGGTCCAACTAGGACATTGTATAATCTTAGCATAACCTCTCTAGACTTGTATTCCACACTTTTTGCAATATAGTCTAACATTCTATTTGCCTTTTTAATTGCCTCACCACATTGGTAAGATACTTTAAATGACGACTCCACTATAACCCCGAGATCCCTTTCAAAGCCCTTGTCCCCTATTTCTATTCTGTTTATTTTATAGTTATAACATGGATTTTTAGGCCCAATATGCAATACTTTATATTTCTTAACATTAAAATTAATTTGCCACAAGTTTGCCCAGTCACAGAGAAGATCCAAATCCTTTTGAATTAGCTGGGCTGCAGGTTCAGAGTCCACTACTCCCTCAAGTTTGGTATGACCCTAAAACCCTTCCCTTGTACAAGGTGTGAGCTCCTTTTTTGAGTGAAAGGTATATGCAGCCAAGATGTCTGACTCTTTGATAGAAACAGTTTAATGTATTTGAAGTCTTCCCACTAATGATGGGAATGGGAATGTAGAGATGGGAGCCCAGCTAACAAGATTTAAGTTTTTGCAGGTATCAGGCTTTTAAAGAGTGTCACCCACACCTGGGAGCAGAAACTGACTCACTGAGCGCAGAAACTGACCCAAGACTGTCACAGCTACTGGAAGCAGGCTGATCTTTGGGATACAAATTGAACATTTGTGAAACTGCAACAAATATTGTAATGACTGTAATGCGTTTTTAGGGGAGTTGTGTCCAGTCACAGTTCTTATCAAATAAAAGTAGCGACTTTCTTTGGGAGAAAACTGATTTCATGCGGTGAATTTGGAGAAGTGCTTACAATGGAGTTTCATATTAAATCAAAACAATAGTCTTGGCAAGTAAACAGGGTGTCTGAATCCTGCTTGTGAGGGCAACTTTTAGAAACAGAGAGAAGTCAGGCTTGGTCCAACCATGGTACAAGTTATTAAAAGGCTATTACACTTAACGTTTATTATTGCTTAAATTTAAATGAAACTAATTGAACTGACCACTGAATGCTTATTCAAAGACAGTCTTTGTCAAATACTTTGTTAACACACATTTGTATATGAAGTTGAACTGACCCATTGACAACACACTGAAAAGGTAACATAATATGTGGCTCAGAGGGACATATATTTTTACCCACCTTAATATAATCAAATAGAGCTGGTGTTACATATTAAAACATCTCTCATAGATTCATATATACTTGTATTATATTATAGCAAGGATTCTGTGAACTTTGGTCCACCTGACTTTTTAGAAAAAGGAGGAGTTGGAAAAAGAGAGCGATGAAATAATGTTTTTTTTTTGGCAAGAAGTTACATCTAATGAGTTTTGAAAAAGGAGTTGATCAGATCCTTCTAGAATGTATAATTAACTTAAAGATAAGAAATGTCAAGGCCGAGCGATGATTTACTTGGTACTCCTGATGTATTCAATGGAGGGAAAATCCTATAAAAACCTAGGTAAAACCCCAGTCAAGTATCGCGCGACTTGCTAACTACAAGTTGTGTGGTCCATGCTCTGAGGATCTCTGAAAAACTGATTGCTGTTATTCACAAGTCTCTGCCTTTTGAAGACAGTTCTTATTTTTCAATATATCCTACACTACACTTCCATATACCGGAAGGTAAGCATATATTAGAATTTAATATCTCTTTTATATTGATGCATTGCTATAAGGTATATAAATTATTATTATTTATTTATTTATTTTTTTTTTTAAATTTAGTCGTCGCCAATTTTTTTTACCTCCCCAATTTAGTATGCCCAATTATTATCTGTATCCTCAGCTCACCGCTTGCAACCCCACCACTGACTCGGAAACGGCAACTGGAGAACGCCACTCGGGAGCCCCCCTATTATTTATTTCTTAGCAGACGGCCTTATCCAAGGCGACTTACAATTGTTACAAGATATCACATTATACATTATTTCACATTATACGGAAATCACATTACTTTTTACATATAATTACCCATTTATACAGTTGGGTTTTTATTGGTAAAGTACCTTGCTCAAGGGTACAGCAGCGGTGTCCCCCAGCTGGGATTGAACCCACGACCCTCCAGTCAAGAGTCCAGAGCCCCAACCACTACTCCACACTGTTTTAGTATTGATAGATAGATAGATAGATAGATAGATAGATAGAGATAGATAGAGATAGATAGATACACACACACACACACAAACACGTGCTCAAATTTGTTGGTACCCTTACAGCTCATTGAAATAATGCTTCATTCCTCCTGAAAAGTGATGACATTAAAAGCTATTTTATCATGTATACTTGCATGCCTTTGGTATGTCATAGAATAAAGCAAAGAAGCTGTGAAAAGAGATGAATTATTGCTTATTCTACAAAGATATTCTAAAATGGCCTAGACACATTTGTTGGTACCCCTTAGAAAAGATAATAAATAATTGGATTATAGTGATATTTCAAACTAATTAGTTTCTTTAATTAGTATCACACATGTCTCCAATCTTGTAATCAGTCATTCAGCCTATTTAAATGGAGAAAAGTAGTCACTGTGCTGTTTGGTATCATTGTGTGCACCACACTGAACATGGACCAGAGAAAGCAAAGGAGAGAGTTGTCTGAGGAGATCAGAAAGAAAATAATAGACAAGCATGGTACAGGTAAAGGATACAAGACCATCTCCAAGCAGCTTGATGTTCCTGTGACAACAGTTGCAAATATTATTAAGAAGTTTAAGGTCCATGGAACTGTAGCCAACCTCCCTGGGCGCGGCCGCAAGAGGAAAAATCGACCCCAGAGTGAACAGAAGGATAGTGCGAATGGTAGAAAAAGAACCAAGGATAACTGCCAAAGAGATACAAGCTGAACTCCAAGGTGAAGGTACGTCAGTTTCTGATCGCACCATCCGTCGCTTTTTGAGCGAAAGTGGGCTTCATGGAAGAAGACCCAGGAAGACTCCACTTTTGAAAGAAAAACATAAAAAAGCCAGACTGGAATTTGCTAAAATGCATATTGACAAACCACAATCCTTCTGGGAGAATGTCCTTTGGACAGATGAGTCAAAACTGGAGCTTTTTGGCAAGTCACATCAGCTCTATGTTCAGACGAAAAAATGAAGCTTTCAAAGAAAAGAACACCATACCTACAGTGAAACATGGAGGAGGCTCGGTTATGTTTTGGGGCTGCTTTGCTGCGCCTGGCACAGGGTGCCTTGAATCTGTGCAGGGCACAATGAAATCTCAAGACTATCAAGGCATTCTGGAGCGAAACGTACTGCCCAGTGTCAGAAAGCTCTGTCTCAGTCGCAGGTCATGGGTCCTCCAACAGGATAATGACCCAAAACACACAGCTAAAAGCACCCAAGAATGGATAAGAACAAAACATTGGACTATTCTGAAGTGGCCTTCTATGAGTCCTGATCTGAATCCTATCGAACATCTATGGAAAGAGCTGAAACTTGCAGTCTGGAGAAGGCACCCATCAAACCTGAGACAGCTGGACCAGTTTGCTCAGGAAGAGTGTGCCAAACTACCTGTTAACAGGTGCAGAAGTCTCACTGAGAGCTACAGAAAACGTTTGATTGCAGTGATTGCCACTAAAGGTTGTGCAACAAAATATTAGGTTAGCGGTCCCACCATTTTTGTCCATGCCATTTTCATTTGTTTTCTTATATACAATATTATGTTGAATAAAAAATCAAAAGCAAAGTCTGATTTCTATTAAATATGGAATAAACAATGGTGGATGCCAATTACTTTGGTCAGTTTTAAGTTATTTCAGAGAAAATTGTGCATTCTTCGTTTTTTGTGGAGGGGTACCAACAAATTTGAGCACATCTGTATAGATTAGAATGTTCTAGAATTTATTGGGCGTTTTTAGCTTTTTGCATTTTATAGCCTAAGAGCTAAATATATAATAACCATATTTGTATTACTGTATTGATGTATGTGGCGGAGTGTCCCGCCCCTATTTATTATTATTTGGATTTTTGTCTTTTGTTATTGTTTTTTTATATTTATAATTTAAAAACCCCGTGAGGATACATGACTGATCAGCTACTGATTATTTAACTAGCTGACAGTCATGCATCCTTACCAAACGCGTGCAGACTGTGGCCGAGGGGTAATAAGATAACAGCTAGTTAACCCCTCGGCCAGAGTATAAGAACCTGCAGCTGTCCGTACTGCAGGGTTGGGTGCAGAGGAGGTACGGGGAGATAGAGAGGAGACAGAAATAACAATTGCTAAATTAAATCTATAAAGCACTGGATCGCCCAGACTGCTTTTTACTTGGGATTTATGGTGGTCTGCACAACCAACCAATCCAAGCATTTAATAAACCGAAAAGAGCACTACTACTGCTCTGATTCGTTAAAACTTCAAATTAAATGAGTCTGTGTGATTTTCTTGATTATTAAAAAGTCATCTGGATACGTTGCAAGCCCAGTGCACGAACAATCCACTTACAGGAGTCTGAAACATCTTTATGTCCTCCTGAACGTCTCCCCTGAGTTTAAGAGTGTGCTCAGAGCATATACATAAATAAAGAGTATGTTGCGAAAAGTCTTGACAGTATCATCTGCATATTTGACAATCTTGAAATGTGTATCTTGATACTAGTCGTTTATATAAATGAGGAACAGTAAGGGTCCAAATACAGACCCTCGTGGTACCCCACTAAGTACATTCCCCAATCTGATTTTACATGTTTTACAATTAATCTCTGCTTTCTGTTTCGTAACTGGTTCTGTATCCAATTACATTATCATGATTTATTTCTTAGCAGACGCCCTTATTCAGGGCGATTTACAGTCGTAAACATATAGGTCTTTCATGTGTGACTCTGTCAAAGGCTTTTTGAAAATCAAGAGAAATTATATGATAAGGGTTGCCATCATCTACATTAGCTGTAACATCCTCAAAAAAGTCATGTAGGTTAGTTAAGCATGACCTCCCATGCTGACTATCCCCTATAATATTGTTGATGTATAAATAGTCTTCATGCTTACCTCTTAATATTCCATAATTTTGCATGTTACGGAAGTTAAACTAATAGGTCTAAATTACCTGGGTCTGTCTTACCCACCTTTTTAAATAATGGCACAACATTTACAAGCTTGTACTTTTCAGGGACCTCAATTGTTTCTACAGAACTATTAATGATAGTAGCCAGTGGTCTACTTGTTTCTACCTTTGTTTCCTTAAGCACCCTTGGATAAATCATATCTGCGATTAGTGATTTGTTATTTTTTTACCTCCTGTAGCTTATTTAATACCTCTTCCTCGCTGATGCTGCAATCTTCAAGACTTGTGTGTTTGCAAACAGGCGGCACCCGTCTGGTGAAAACATTTGTTTAATACATTAGGTATTTTGCAATCCTCATAAACCTTGTTAGCATATTCATCCCTTAATACCTTAAACTTCAGTTATTTTACTTTTATAATATTGGAAGAATTTTTGAGGATTATGTTTAGCTTCACTGCCAATATTTATTTCTCTTTTGGCCTTCCTAACATCCATTTTTACCTGTTTAAGCATACTCCTATATTCTTCCCAATTGTCTTGTTCTTCCATCTTTCCTGTAAGTCATACACAGCCATCTTTTCTAAGTTTATTTTTTATTGATCTGTTTAACCATCATAGTGACTGCTCGTTAAACCTGGTCTGTTTCATTTTAGGTCTATACTTGTCCTGTATGTCTTTTATTATAACTTTAAATCTGTTCCATTGAACTTCAACTATCATATCCCCCAAATTCCCTGCCCAGTCTATTTCTCCCAGCTCGTCTCATCCATTCAAAGTTAGCCTTTCTGAAATTATACTTTAGTTTGTGCAGCTTTGCCTGGAATCCCAGCTAATTTAGAATTTAACCATGTTATGATCACGACCCCTGTGGTTCTACTACTTCTATGTTACATAGCATGTCCTGGTTGTTTGTGAACACCAGATCTAAAATTGCTCTGTCCCTTGTCGGTTTTTGACACACTGGGTCAGGAAGCAGTCATTTACTGCATCAATCAGTTCAGTTTCTATGTTGCCACATCCCACTGGATTCTCCTAGTTTATTTTGGGAAAATTGAAATCACCCATAACTACAGTATTCTTGCCTCTACATGCATTTCTGCTTGTTCATATAATAATTGTCTATCATTTCTATTGTGACCTGTGGGTCTGTAACATACCCCAAAAGAAACAACTTTAGTGCTTTTACCTAACAGTGCTATCCAAATAGACTCGCTTTGGTCTGTTGACTGAAATACATTTTTTTTTTTTTTTTTAATTCTAGCTCTTCCCTAACATATAGAGCTACACCCCGTCCCCTGCTATCTACAGTAGTCTATCTTTTCGGAATAGTTTATACCCCTGTATTTGTGATTCTTTTCCATCTTCAGGACTAAGCCAAGTTTCTGTGATTCCAACAATGTCAGAATTCTCAGTTGACATGTGTGTTTCTGGTTCTAACAATTTATTTCCCTGCCTAGTTTAAAGCTTGCTTTTTCCCCAAAAAGGTGCTCCTATTATCTACAAACCCCAAACCCTCCCTTCTGCATTAACCATATATTTAAACCAATTATACTGCTACCTATCCTTCCCTGCTCTCAGAACTGGAAGCACCCCAGAGAAGATTACTTGGCTCCATTTCTCTTTAAGTTTGCAATTACTTGTTAATTTTAAAAAATGCAGAAAAAAAAACATGTGTTGGTCCATACAAAATGGAACATTGTACACCAGTGGTTTCATTATTACCTACCTGGCTCTGCATAAGGGAAAGAATAATAACCTGTGCTCTGGTCTGTTGGTGGCATTTAGACTGACTATAATGGAGATGGTGGTTTGTGTTGCAAAAAGGGTGCACTTTCCGGAGTTCAAAACACAGTTTGTCTTAAGGAAGACAAGGGCAAGAACATCACAGGACAGCATCTCTGCAAGTAGTTTCTGGGGATAATCCAAAAAGCAATCTACATAATCCACTATGGCACTTGCTTGGATTAATATTCTTGATTACACAGCATATTGTCTAATAAGTAATGTAATCTCTATTCTGTAATGGATTACTATTTAAAAAATACCCCACCCGAAACCTCCTCTTGTGACTGCACCCATCTTTGCCCTGTAATTTATTATGTGTTCAGACAAATACACACTTTTTAGAAGTGAATGGACGTGTGTATGTGTGGAAATCTGTCAGTGAAGTCTGAAAGGATGAAGGTGGTTTGTTAAGGTTTTGCGTGCCATATGCTGGCATCCCTCTTATTACTCTGAATAAAGTTAAACCTGAACATACTGGATGATCTGGTGCGACCTATGATGTAGCCCGATGGGACGTTCCACGATGACAATGCACCCATACACTGTTTAGAATCAGAGTTATTTATAGAATTATTAAGTTTAACCACTCAAATCACCAAGCAGTCACAGGATCTCAACACCATTGAGGGTTTATAAAAAAATCAGAGAGAAAAATCCACTGCAAAAGAATTTGACCAAATGACTACTTTTCACTTCAAATAACCTTGGGGTCATCTTTGATCATGAACTGAGCCTGACTAAGAAAACTGAACTTATTGTATAACCCCTGTCGTTGCATCCGTGCACTGACTGGCAGTTATTTTTGTGATTAATGTCAAGATCTTTTTTCTTACTTCTTAATTTTAAATATGTGCATGACCTGGTCTCTCAGGGCTAGCGTCAGGGGAGATGCAACTACAACTGAGCCCAGCCTTTAGGGGAGCCCCCCAGCCTCGAGTCCTTTTTTTTTCTGAGCCCACTTTAATGACTAAACATAAAAAACGTGTATAGGGATTAGAAAAATAAACCGTAACAAGGTAGTATTGGCAGACTGTCAATCAAAACTGAAATTCGCAAATCTGTAGGAGGGACGCAGAGCAAGCGCTCTGGCAATAGGTCAGTGTTAAGGTCATGTGATTGCTCTGGTGGCAGATGTGTGATACTAACCAACAGATGGTACAAATTCAGCATTTTCAAAAATTACAATATGTTAAATCTGCTACTAAAGAACAAGTGTAATGAGCAAAAAAGACAGCTCTGTCAGAAAGAGGCAGAAAATGCAAACAAAATAGCATATTGTAAATGGTTTAAGAGTGGGCTGTTTGTTTTGCTTCCATGGTTTTGGGCGATTTTATGTATGGTTTTTTTTTTTTTTCTACTACTTGCTACACTTTTTTCGAATCCCAGTATTTCAGGGGGTGCCTACATGACCAGAGAAATAACCTTGCTTCCTGATCTCTTACATGATGATGTGAAGTCTCCATTTCAAGTAGTACAGTACCTGGTTCAGAGAGACTTGAGCACAGGATTCCCCAACACCCAAATTGAACTGCAAGCACTGCTTACAATTCCAATTACTGGTGCTATTGCTGAGCGATGCTTCAGTAAACTGCGGTCAACAATATCACAGGAGAGATTGTCTGCACTGGCTGTACTGTCAATTGAAAATAGACTTGCAAGACAAGTAAACTTTTTTGATGTAATTATTTAAAATCCGCCGTGTAGCCCTTAAGTTAGAAAATTAAAATAAAATAAGTAATATTTTTTGTATTATTATTATTTTACATTATTTACAAAGAAAAAATGTATTATTATTATTATGTTTTATGAATTTCAGTTTATAAAAAAATGAAATCTAATTAGGTACCTGTGACGGAGATCGAATGATTCTTGGTGTTAGATCTCCTTCCTGACCTGTGAGGGCGCTGAGAAAAGGGAACAGAGTACCCTGGACTGGATGGCCAGACAGTTAATTCACAGGGTTAGGAAGAAGTCGGCCATCTAGAAAGGGGACTGAGCTACGGTACACTAAATCATTGACCCAGAAGGTTAATGGTGTGGTACCTGCGGATTGGAGGAGCAGGTGCACTCGTTAACCAAGGGGTCATGGTTGACGGTATATAAAGGGGGTGTAGTGAGGTGATCCTCCCTTGTGATGGTTATGCTAAGAACCGAAAGGACCGATACTGTGATTATTACCGGCTAACATTAATTAGACGGCTAACACGATCCGGAGCTGTTGCCAACGGCCAGCACTAAAACCGGATAACCCTACACATTGTATCACAGATAAATTGTAATTCACAGCGAGCACTACAGCACGCACTTTGGACTGGTGACAGTGTTTGTATCTTGTGTGTGTTTGTACTAGACTAGTGTTTATTATTGTTTACGGGACTGCAACCCATAATTATTCCCTGCGCCATACACATCGCTGTGTATTGCCAGTCCTCCTAATATTTACTATTGGGTCATCAGACCATTTGGATTACAAATAAAACAGAAACCATTTTGCCCGTACTTTGTTGTCTATCTTTTCTTGTTGGATTACTTCACCTGCTCTACTAATTACCACTTTGCCACAGTACCATATCAATGTTCTTAATATGGAGGCAGTGTGGCAGTGTGTGACCCTGAGCAAGTTACTTAACCTCCTTGTGCTCCATCCTGTGGATGAGATGTTAAATCAAAGGCCTATTGTAAGGGACTCTGTATATAATGTACAGTTCACAGCCTACCTCTGTAAAGTGCTTTGTGCTGGTGGTCCACTATTAAAGGCGCTATATAAAGATATCATTAGGAGGCTGTGTGGTCCAGTGGTTAAAGAAACGGGCTTGTAACCAGGAGGTCCCCGGTTCAAATCTCACCTCAACCACTGACTCATTGTGTGACCCTGAGCAAGTCACTTAACCTCCTTGTGCTTCATCTTTCGGGTGAGACGTAGTTGTAAGTGACTCTGCACCTGATGCATAGTTCACACACCCTAGTCTCTGTAAGTCGCCTTGGATAAAGGCGTCTGCTAAATAAACAAATAATAATAATATATGAATAACTGAAACAAAGACTTTCTGCATTAATAGTTACCACATTCATGAATACATGCTGTTTGTTCTTATGAGTTGTATTGAATACATTTGTGCTATGGGTTAAGTTTTGAGATGCAGACGTTTTTATTATTATTTTTTTATAGAAACATTTTTACACTAACTTCTGTACTTCATAACATTAATTAATAAAATCTGATTGATGCCTATGATTTATGTGTTTTTGTGACTAAATTTCAGCTATTACTATGTTTCAATGTTAACTAAATTGAGTTATTGATCACATTGATTAATCTTGTTACAATTGATTTATTAAAATGTTTGGATATACTGTTACTTGATCTATTTATTTAGTCTACTTTACAGTCTTGCACCAGGGCCCAGTAAATCCTAGCGCCGGCACTGTGGTCTCTTTATATCTAGATGAGCTGATCACCCCACACACCCTCTCACTTTTCTCTGATCGTGGTTTGCTTTCCATCCCCAGCACTATGCGTTGCACTCGGGGCTTTCAGCTTTAATGCTCCACGGCTGTGGCATTTCCTTCCCCTCTTTATCAGGGGCTCATTCAGCCGACATTTCTAAATCTAGATTAAAGGCTTACTTTTTAAATTACATTTTGTTGCATTGGCCTTTTTGTAATTTTTACTATTTAGTTTTTATTGAATGGTCTTTTTCTTCTCCTAGATGCGATAAGCCGTCTTGATTTTGTGCTGCCATCTATGCACAACTGAATTAAGGACCCGCTAAATTTATTACAACCTAATTTTATAGATCCTTCGAATGGAAAATCACCACAGTGTGCAAATGGGTAAAGCCGTCAGTGTAGTATATTACGTCAGTGGGAAACAATGTCACAGGTCACAAAACATGTACTGAGAAGAAAGAGAGGCACAGAGTGATTCTGACTGTTCCAACAGGCAAAGGTTAACGTTTACTAGGGTGTACAATGTACTGTATGAATAGCAATGAGCAAAATGGTGTGGGCTCTTCTCTAGCCTCATTAGATGATAAATACACTATCTAATGCTAAAATAGATGATACATTGTCCAAATCATAGCAACTACAAATATTTTACCTAGTGCCCTCATTAATGAAATAAACTGCAACCGCTGTAATACTGTATTTAGACAGACAGCCACATAACCTAGAATTGTTTTTTTAAAGTTACTCCTGTATATGCACATTCTAGTAGTTGCTAGAAAAATAAAATTCTGTCACCATAGACAGATGATCTTCCTTGAGTTGGTGATACCCAAATGGTCAGTGTTTCTATACATCACTCTTTCAGTTAAAGGAACCTCTCTTTAGCTATATTTCTGCATCGTACATAATTTAGTCTTGTTACCTGATGGCAGCTCTCCAAGAAGATTTTTTTTTTTTTTAAAGACAGAATAGTACATTTTAGCCATTGTTAATTCTGTAATTGGATTTAGTTCTCTCCTTTGTTACGCTTAGTGTAAATGTAAGTGGCCTGTAAGCTTGTTTAAACAATAATACAATTGTATTACTTGTATTGTAACACTTGAAATGTATTTGCTTACGATTGTAAGTCGCCCTGGATAAGGACGTCTGCTAAGAAATAAATAATAATAATAATAATAATAATAATAATAATAATAATAATAATAATAATAATAAACGAAAGAAATGCAAAAGCTATATGAAATGTGAAATACTAAACTGCAAATCACAAACCATTTTCTAAGTCTTACGTTTGAAATGTGTATTACTATAATTAGCTAATTGTTGAAATGATTGTTCCGTAATAAAATTATATTATCTTTTCTGTTGAATTGTTGATAGTGGTTTCGTTGATGAATCAACGGCTTTCTGTGGATTCGTAGCACAAACTGTGGATGTGTTAATTAACAAAATATCTGCCCTGCACCCCCCTTCTCTTCAAAGCCACTCAGCCACTTTTAGTTTGAAGATTTTGTAGAATTAATCAATCAAAAGATTGTCACAGATATGTTTTAACTTAATTTAAAACTGTTTAAATTAAAACTTTGAACTGTTCTGAGTCATTAATTATTCACTTTAAGGATAATAAAGAAATAACAGTGCCACTCTCTGCAGCACCACCACATGAAAGCGAAAAAGTACATTAGAAGTAATTTAATATAAATAACCTCTTTCTTCTGGATGTATTGAAGTGGTTGGATTACTTTAGTCACACATTCATGGTTACCCTGGGATTAACCCTGGTATAAATTGATAACATCAGTTCCATTCGGGGGCGGCAACTCAGAGTCTCTTTAAGGCATGTAAGAGATTATATATATATATATATATATATATTATATATATATATATATATATATATATATAAACAAATACCTGAAAAATATGTAAATACAGTATTTTTCATGTATTATGTTTTTTTTTTTTGCTGGATGAAATAATTCTGTTCTATTACACACCCTCTGAATGTTGTCTGTCAATGTCTGTCAATGTCCCAACTAGTGACATTTGATGTTTCTGACTAAACTGTTAATCTTCTTTTATGTACTTTTTAATGAATCTCAAAAAACAATGGATTAGGAAAATAAATCTATATTAATGTATGCACATTAAACTGACTTTTTTTAAAAAAAGAAATACTATTGTACAGTGTATATAGTTATAGAATGCAGAATAACGTCTATAGGACAGTGCACACACAGTATTTTTCAAAAAAAAAATTACTGTATACTTTATTACCGCTAAGTGCTTGTCGTATTGGTCATGTATGATATAATGACTATACAAAGATTTTTCAGTCTATTTTTTAAATGAATGTATAATGAAAAAAAAATAAAAGCACAAAAAAAAACAATGTTCTCCTGTCCATACGTTAAAACTGTCATTTGAATACCTGATGTCAGTGCGAGTATACAATACGAAAAACGACTTGTTTGTTATACTTCAGAGCAAACAAACAAACAAACAAAACAAACAAACAAAAGGAAGTACGGTACTGTAACAAAAGAAAGTACAAGCTTTTTGTTCCTCATATACTCACAGAGGTTGAGTCGTGACTGTGTTATTCAAACCGAGATTCATTCAGCAACAGCTCCCTTGCTTGCACTTCCTTCCGAGCCACCTTAATCACATTGTATTCCTTAACTACCGACACACATTCATTGCACAATAACCACATTAGCTTTGCGTTCGGTACAGTTGGTAAAATAAAGTAAGTATTTATTGGTCCACTCATTGTTGAATCTGTGATTTTCACCATCAAGTTTTCTCGTCTTACCAGCTAGAGTTGAGAGAGACATGTTTATATCAAAATAAGACCTTTCAAAACCAACAAAAATCACCCACAGAAAACTAAAATCAGAGTATGCAAAGCGGAACTCAATGGAACTGGAGTGACTGGAAAAAGGTGGTGTGATGCGCATGCTGCTTTGCCGGATAAAAAAATAAAATTACAAATTGATTTACAATGTTACCGTTTTGGTTTTTTCTTTTCCATATTTCTTTTAGTTCATTTTTATAATTTTTTCTGACTGTCGGTGGGCCACTTGGTTTTTCCCTTGTGGGCCGCCAGTTGAAGAGCCCTGCCCTAGGGTATGCCCACTTGCTCACATGTGTTCCTGTACAGACAATACAGCATAAATTCATGCAAAAAAAGACTGCAACAGTTTACAAAAAAGCTCTATTTGTCAGTGCAATAGACCATGTTTGGCAGTATCTGAAACATTTAGCAAGTGCATTTTGAAATGTAATGCCTGTAAACTGTAAATATTGTAACATATGTGGGGTCTATGAAGTGCAGGAGCGCTTGGAGTGGGAGGGGCTGTGTTTCGCATCGGTAGAGCAGCCTATGGGCGACGGGCACCAATCACCGCAGAAACTGCTGGTGATTAGCCGTGGAGTGGGATGAGGCGGGACTGGCTGGTGCTGGAGATCAGTGACAGGGGGATTTTTTGTTGTTATGAAGCAGAGAGAGAAACGAGTAAACAGACAGAATAGTCCCACCCTGAGATTCCTTTTTAGTTCCACCCTGAGATTTATTTGTTTTGTTTTAGTGGCGTAGGTCGTGGCCCACAGCAACCTGTTAATTGTTGGTTAACCTTTGTCAAAGTGTCTTTGATCATTTATTATTGTAATAAATAAAGATTGAGTTTGGACCTGAATCAACTGAAGGTCATTCTTACTTTTGTTACATTGGTGATCAGAAGCAGGATATTATGGAGTGAGCTCGGCAGAGAATGGATCTGGAGAGGGCTAGAGGAGACACCGCTATGAAAACGGGGCGAGGTACCAGGACAGAGCGGGGCGAGGAGAAAGACGGTGGATAGGAGAGAAAAGGAATGCAGGGAGACAGAGCGCGAGAGCGAGGGGGAGGGGGAGGGTGCCAGCGGCTCGCGAGGGACAGAGAGGCTACTCACGGTGACATCACAGAGGGCGGGAAGACAACTGAGCCAAGATGCCGACGAGGCTGTAAGGAAAGATGGGGTGGGACCGGTTTCATCACGTCATACCAAGACAATAATAACAAACAAACTAGCAGTGCCCATGCCGACTCTCAAAATGGCGGCACTCAGGGCTGATTGGCAAGATTATTTGCATTATTTTAATGGTCTAACCAGGCTAGCTGGCTGGGACGATAAAGAGAAAGCAAAACATTTAATTACTAATGTGAAAGGGGAAGCATTACAAAAGGCTGCTAGAGCTGGAAACGGGAGTACACTCAGATTACCAAGACATAGTCCAATGGCTTGGGGAACATTTTGACCGAGGGACTGTAAGACCAGAGCACTGAGATGGGCGCCGTTATGATAATCAGAGGGTAGAAGGGTCTGGTCATCATATAAAAACACCAGGTTTTGATGGGACTGGGAGCTGGGAGCTGGGAGGCCTTTAAGGCCCAGACGGAATTGATGGCTGGACTCCAACGCTGGGTCGAAGAGGAGCGTGTCCTGCGATTAGCCGCAGCACTGAAGGGGAACGCACAACTGGTACTCCTGTACCTTCCTTCTGTACAACGCAAGAGTTACTCAGGTCTCACAGAGGCACTCTACCGCCGCTACAGCGGCCTATCAGACCCTGATGGCCTCATTTTAGACGGCGGTTACGGCAACCCAGAGAAAAGGTGGAAAAACTGACAGACTTTGCTGGAACCGTGGACATAGTGGACACATCCAGTGTCAGTGCCCCGGATCTCAAGGCCCCAGCCCTATCTCTACCCCGGGAAACGGCACAGGGGACACTGCGGGCCCAGCCCTGTTTCCCTGGTAATGCCTTGATCACCTGCAACCCAATCAGGTCCACATCCCTCAAACCTGTCTCCCTCAACCCAGTCGCTCCGGTGTTTCTCCATCTGACAAGCCTGCTTGCCTATCCTACTTCCTCCTCACCCGGTTGGCCGCCCCATCTACAAACCACAATACACCACAGCCTGTCAATTATCACTCCTGGCGCCAACTGTGGTCGTTGGAAGGATGTCACTGGCCGATTTCTGCCATGTCCCTGTGCAGATAGAAGGGGTCCCCTGCCTAGCGCTAATGGACACGGGGTCAACCGTCACCATGGTGTGCCCTGACGTGGTTCCAGCGATGCTCTGCCTGGAGCCTACAGTAGTACACCTGAGGACAGAGACGGGAGAGCTCGCCCCCGTGAAGGGAAAATGTCCATTCAGCTTGGGGACAAGTTCTTTCGTCACCCGGTGTGGGTAGCCGCTGTACAGGACCTCTGTATATTGGGGTTGGATTTCCTCTGTAGCACAGCGGGACACCTAGACCTGGCAACCGGAGCCCTACAGCTGAGGGGTGGGTCCACACTCCCAATAGCGGACCCAAGAAGAGATCCAGTGACAGGACAGAGAGGCAAAGGGGAGCAGAGTCCCCTCACTCGATTACTCCAAAATGGCTGGACTATATCACCCTACATCCCTCCACCATCTTATCCCATAAATTGTAGGGCAGCAGTGTGGAGTAGTGGTTAGGGCTCTGGACTCTTGACCGGAGGGTCGTGGGTTCGGTCCCAGGTGGGGGACACTGCTGCTGTTCCCTTCAGCAAGGTACTTTACCTAGATTGCTCCAGTAAAAACCCAACTGTATAAATGGGTAATTGTATGTAAAAATAATGTGTACAAAATAATGTAATTGTATGTAAAAATAATGTGATATCTTATAACAATTGTAAGTCACCCTGGATAAGGGCGTCTGCTAAGAAATAAATAAATTAAAAAAAATGAGGCCAACACAGGGACTACACCAGAAAGAAACCCCAAATGACAGCTTGTGGCTTCAGAATAAGCCACCAAGGCTGCCAAACACCCACCCTGAGTCATCCCCACCAGCTCCCCTCCAGCGTCCACCCAACCCAACCCAACCGCCCCAACATGGCACCACAACCCTTCACAAAGACATCGGACGTGCCACTCTAACTGCAGTGACAGCTATCTGAGACCCAGACCCAGCTGCTGGAACTGCTGTTGGAGTACAATGACAGCTTCGCAATCAGCGCGGAAGAGACAGGACGCACCCAACGCACCCACCTGGTCCAGCACAAAATCAACATGGGGAAAGCAGCTCCCGTTAAACTGAGGCCTCGCCGGTTACCACTAGCATGACACGACGGTGCCGAAAGGCTGATGAAAGATATGAGAGAGGCGGAACTGATCAAACCGTCGGACAACCCCTGGATGGCGCCAGTGGTGATGGTTCCGAAGAAGGACGACACGTGGCGACTTTGTATGGACTATCGCCACCTGAATGAAGTAACAAGAAATGACTCGTACCCGCTTCCCCGTATTGACAAGTCGCTGGACCTTGTGGCAGGCTCCTCCAGGTTCTCCTCCATCGAACTACGGAGTGATTACTATCAGGTAGCCCTGGCACCTGACACCCGACCAAAGACAGCCTTTTCCACCGGCAGGGGGCTCTGGCAGTTTAGAGTCAAGCCTTTTGGGCTGTGCAAAGCCCCTGCCACTTTCAAGCGCCTTATGGAGACGGTCCTGGTTGACGTACCACCGCAGGAGCGCCTGGTCTACCTGGACGACCTGCTGGTCCATACAGCCACTTTCCAGGCCGCCCTCGACTCACTGAGCAAGGTCTTACAGAAGGCGACACCTGCAGGGCTGAAGCGGCACCCAGATAAATGTTGGTTACATCAGCGGGAGGTGATCTTCCTTGGCCATAAAGGTGGGAGGAGAGGGCATCAGCACCGAACCATCTAAGGTGACCACTGTCCGCGACTGGCCAGCCCCCACAGACCAGCGGCAACTGAGAGGATTACTTACACCGGTTCGTGCTGAACTTCGCCGGCATCGCCACCCCTCTGTTCCAGCTCCTGAAGAAGGGGAAGGATTTTGACTGGACGCCAGCTCAAGAAGAGGCCTTCTGCACATTAAGGACCACCCTTACACAGTCACCCATCCTGGTACCCCCCGACACTGGACACAGATGCCAGCAATGAAGGCATTGGAGCAGCCGTTCCCTCAACAAGGCTGAACGACGCTACTGCGTGATTCGATAGGAGCTGCTAGCCGTGGTTGCATCGGTCCGCCACTTCCGTCACCACTTGTGCGGCCTCCTGTTCAGGATTAGGACGGATCAAGCAGCTCTACAATGGTGACTTACCGCACGCTGGCTCGAGCAACTTCAGGCCTTCAATTTTACTATTGAACACCGGGCCAGGGCTCGCCATTCCAATGTGGACGCCCTGTTCCGTCGATCATGCAAAAATACATGGAGCTTTGAAATAACATTGGTGGTTTCCCAATGATTTAGTTTTTAAACACCATGGTATTAAAATCTTGTGTTTTTCATTTAAAGCTATTGTAGCCGTCCTAGGTGGTAGCCACTACGTGACTAATTTTAGGGGTTACGTCACCTTAGACACTGTAATTCAGGCATTAGTTTCCGGACTCATTGTTTTAAAATAATTATTTGTTTTAATTACTTCAGACATTACTTCATAGTGGCAGGTAATTTTATTTCAAGATTTTGTCTTTCCCATTGTATATCTTATGTACTGTAACTTTTTTTTATATAGTATATTGAAATATGGTATTTATAGTTAAACACACAGATTTAAGGTTAGGGTTATGTAATATGTAAGCTGTAAGATGAAGAAAGGTGGTTTTATTGCATTACTGGACCGATGAGGCCCTTTCACAGTACTACATGTGAACACCTCCAGCTGTGTCATCATCCAGCCCCTGCATAATTTTAAGTTCACTGCAGTGTGGTTTCCTAAAACTGTTCATTGTTGAATCAGATTTCTTTGAAGAGTACTGTTGATGGATCAAGAAGGCATTTTAATCAATATTGTTTATATAATCCTGAAAATACAAAAGCTCTGTAAATGGTATCTAAAATATGTTTGTTTTTTTAAAAATGTATTTATGTATTTGTTTACTTTTCTAAACGATAACAAAAAAATGCTTTTAAAATACTGATAAATAGTCTATGCGACACTTGAGACAGTTCAGAAGCACTGTTCTAATTTTCTGAGGAAGTCTAAGGATTCATCCAAAATTATCAAATACAGTAAACGTACACAGTGTGCTCTTTCAGAACCCTCCTAAACGCATACATAAAAAGGCTGACACTTTTGACTGGTCTACTGTATTCAGTATTGTACACAAACACATTGCAGAATTTGAGCACCAGTTTAAAATGTGATAATAATCCCTTTCTCTCTATTACTCATGAGATGATCATAATCTGTCATTTCATTGGTTTATGGATTGGCTCATGAAACTTTATTATTTTTCTGTTCCTACAGTATATTGGTCACTGTCCATGTGCGAAAAACAGGAAATACTTGGCCCTGCATATTTTTCACAGGGTCTAGTGAGAAAGGCAGCAAAAGTAATTTTAAAGTACATTATATTTATTTATTTCTTAGCAGACGCTCTTATCCAGGGCGGCTTACAATTGTTATAAGATATCACATTATTTTTACATACAATTACATTATTTTTTACACATTATTTTTAAATACAATTACCCATTTATACAGTTGGGTTTTTACTGGAGCAATCTAGGTACAGTACCTTGCTCAAGGGTACAGCAGCAGTGTCCCCCACCTGGGATTGAATCCACGACCCTCTGGTCAAGAGTCCAGAGCCCTAACGACTACGCCACACTGCTGCCCATTATATTGTATTTCTTTCATTGAGGCAAGTCTCCCAACACCTATGTGTGTATACAGTTAACATTTAAAAAATCATATTCATGTGAGAAAACAAAATTGTATTCTTGTAAGAGTTTATATTTTAGCAACTGCAAATAAATTGCAATGAAACTGAGTAGTATTGCATGATAGGCAGTTAGGTTTTCCAATCTAACTGTATATAATTTTTTTAGTTTACAGAAGCTTTTTTGTATGGTACAGTGTACTGTATGAACTATTGACTTTTCAAATATGTTGTGCAATTATTTGTACAGTATCTCATACATATTTTTGACATGTTATTATTGTATGTATTTGAATGAATTGTGCACATTTGTTTCCTCTATCCTTAACCACTGGAACCATACCAACATTGTGGAAGCTTGCATGTGTGGTACCAGTACATAAATGGAGGTTGCCAATTACAGACCAATATCATTGCTGCCTGTTTGGATAAAATGTTTGGAGAAGGTGGTGCTGGATCAGCTGAAAGCCTTTATTGACTCAAACAACCTGCGATCCCCAATCCAGTCTGTTTTTAGATCAGGCCATGGGACAATAACAGCAGCAACTAAAGTGGTTGATGACATTGAGTGACTTGGATAGTAAACAGTAGTAAGCAGGTGGCAGCTGCAGTCTTTATTGATTTGTCCAAGGCTTTCGATAGTGTGCAGCTGTATTATGTGATAGGTTGGGGGAATTGAATCTGTCTGATAAAGCAATTGATTGCTTCTCTGGTTATTTAACAGATAGACAACAGGTAAAAGGAGGAGGTATGTTTTCTTCCATTTTAGAGATAAAAAAGGTGTATCCTGGGTCTGACATTGCCCATTGTCATCTCTGTGTGGATAATACAATGCTTTATACTACTGGGTACTCTGGCATAGGCGTAATTAAACTCCAAGAGGCTTTCAATATTGTACAGTGATTTTGGAATTTAAAGCTTTAGCTTAAGTTGTATAATTCAGTGAGTTCCACAAGTTGTTCTGCAAACAAGCTGTAAAACATTTACAGCGTTGGTTAATGAGGTATCCATTATGCTAATCAGGTCGTAGGCACTTAATTTACCTTAATTTGCCAATACAGTAAGCCCAGTATCAAAGAGATAAATCACTTTCATTAATAGGTCTGTATTTAAATAGACTGCAGATGCAGTTAAACACACTATAAATGTCTATAATGAGTACTACAACTAATGTGTGTTAATGCACAGATAATAAACAACAGTATAGGAAGCAAGTATCTTGTGTATTTTACCACTGGATTGTGCCCTGTGGTTTTCTTGTTTAGCTTGTATCTTTTTTAGTCTTCACCAGCAGTTTATAGAATGATTATAAAGTAAATTAGCCACTTGTACTTGCCATGGGAAAAAGAAATCCTACTTGAACTGAAGGATGGTACGGAGGTGTGAATTCCTGTGAAAATTCTGCATTCTGCTGCCTTTTTTTCTTTTTTTAAATACTGCTGCATCTCACTTACCTAAAGACCTTTTGAAGCTTAGAGGTAACAAGAGGCAAGGCCCAGTCTGGCTGGTCTCCACAGTGCCTCCACAGCAGGGGCTGCTGTAGCATGATAAGGTGAACTATCCCCTGATGTTGTTACTTCTTAACCTAAGGGATAGCTCACCCAGCACTCTTCCAAGAGATGAGTGATGGCCATATTTGGTACTTACAACAGAGCTGTTGGCTACAGTGCATTTTATGACCAGCAGTAGTACTGGAATCTGGTTTTGGTCTCCACCTGACCAAAATATGTATTTTCAAGTAACGTAATAGTTACAGATTAAGATGTCAAAGTCTGTCCTTCATATTATTATTATTATTATTATTATTATTTTTTCATAAATTTAGTCGTTGCCAATTTTTATTATTTTCTCCCAATTTGGAATGGCCAATTATTATTTGAAGCTAAGCTCACCGCTACCACCCCTGCGCTGACTCGGGAGGGCGAAGACCAACACACACACTGTCCTCCGAAGCGTGTGCCGTCAGCCGACCGCTTTTTTTTCACACTGCGGACTCACCATGCAGCCACCCAAGAGCTACAGCATCGGAGGACAACGCAGCTCTCGGGCAGCTTACAGGCAAGCCCACAGGCGCCCGGCCAGACTACAGGGGTCACTGGTGCGCGGTGAGCCGAGGACACCCTGGCCGACCTAACCCTCCCTCCTCCTGGGCGATGCTCGGCCAATTGTGCGCCGCCCCCTAGGAGCTCCCGTCCACAGTCGGCTGTGGAATAGTCTGGACTCGAACTCGCGACGTCCAGACTATAGAGCATCCTACAATCCACGTGGAGAGCCTTTAGTGGATGCGCCACTCGGGAGCCCCCAGTCCTTCATATTATAACAGACATTATTTTATGGAATTGCACCTTGAAAGAGCTGCATTATTTACATAATTATAAACCTTGGACAAGGCAATTATGTAAAAAAAGACAGTACCATCAGCCCTATCTTTAAAAACACTCAATCATTTAGAGATTCAGTTATACTAATAAGAAACTGTTGTACAGCATAACTAGACAGTTGTCATCCTGTACCAGAAAATGTGTTGGTTTAGAGGTGGTTAAGTGTAAAATGCATGGCAGAAATTGTACTTTGGTTTGTGGCTTATAAGGGGGTTTTACCAAAATAACTACAAGACATGAAAGTTTGTGATGTCAATTAATATAGACAGATTACCATGCTTCTGACAGTTCTAAAGTGATGTCTTTTCATTTTACAGCAGTTCAAACGAGAGAGCATAGACCTGCAAAAGGGCAGGCTTATTTGAAATATTACTTTAAAAAAAAAAACAAAAAAAAACAGCATAACAAGATATAACAGAACTGTAGCATGGGATATGCCATTAAAAGAACAGTGACAGACAACACAAAAGAGTGAAACTGACATTTCAGTGAGGACCTAGACAAACGGGGATCAAAAACAAAATTAATAGAACAAGTGACAGGTGAAGACAAGCAATAGACAAGAGGAGAGATGCCATAACAGACAAGCTATATTACTATAATTCCTTTCCTCTCTCAGTGGTTATCCCAACTAGTGCATTAACCACCCTCTAGTTATACAGTAGGAAGGTAGGTACCTTGTAATCCAAAATGTTTGTTTAAGTTTTAGTGATTAATTAAAAGTAAAATATACTATGTGGACAAGCCATGACGGTGCTCGGTGAGACAGCATGGAGTGGGTTATGTACTCTCTTTTTTAACCTTAGATTTTCGTATTTTTGTAAGTATATTTACAATTTTAAAAGCTTTTTTGCAGTCTTACTCAAATAAAAAAATAAAAAAAAACATGAAATGTTACAATCTTAATGCAACATGTATTACAAAATGTCTTCCCTGTATACATTTGCTAATTATAACATTGATTCTTCAAAACAATCCCAGATTTAAAGTAGAATGGTATAATAATAACAATACAAAAAAAAACACATTTCATTCACACTTTTCATTGCTCATTATACTTTGCTCCAACTGGCCAGCCTTTAACATTTTTTAATCATATGAAATGGGAGAAAACTAAGCTCTATTATAATTGCATAAACACCATTTGTACAGTTCAACAACATTTCTGCTAACAATGGTTGCCTTATTCTCTGGGGTATAAATCTATTAAAACCGAAGACATCATTCTAAAGAGTTATGAAGCCACAGAAAAATTACATTCTCTGCACATCAGATAAGAAAAGTCTGATCAGCTATTACAGCTGTGAAAAAGCAGTTTTAATAATTCCATTAAAAATCAGACAAAAACATTCATAGCTGTGCCACTTCTGTGAAGCATGTTTCAGCTCATGTAATATTTTTTTTTTGCATTCTATATCTTTGTAGATAGTATACTATGGGACGCCAAGTTTTTTTACCCAATTTAGATTAAAGCTTGTATTTTTTCCCAGATTTAAACATCTTTTTTCAGATTTATAAGTCTTGTGAAAAAACAAATGTTTAAATGTGCACTTTCAGATATAAATATAACATTTAAATCCAGGATGTGAAAAATCAAAGAAAAAAATCTCCAGTTTTGTTTACACTTGGCGAGTAGAGATTTAGCTAGCTAAATCTTTGCTGCTTGCAAATAAATTTTATTTTAATTTTTTTTTTTGCGAATCAAGATTTAGCTGACACATTAAATCTTTTCCATTCGCAAATAAATCTGTTTTTTGTAAAATACATATTTAATTTCAGAATAAGTTAACTGCTAAATCCACACATGCAATTTTTCAGATTTATAAATCTCATGAAAAACCTTTAAATGTTTAGTTCCAAAACAAATATATAACTTGACTGCTAAATCCGGACGTACAGGTTTTCAGATTTATACGTCTCTTAAATAAATTATTAAATGTGCACTTCCAGATAGAATTTATAAACCTGAAAATATTTATCAAAGTTTCAACATTTAAATCCAGCATGTGAAATAAATACAAGAAAAAGAGCTCCGGTTTTAACACTCGGCGAGCATATTTAGCTAAATATCATTTTTTAAATCTTTGTTTTACACTCGGCGAACACAGTTAGTTAAATCTGTGTTTACACTTTATTTGCAAACGCCAAAGATTTAAGTTGTCAGCTTTAAGCTAAATCTGGGGAAAAAGACATGTTAAAATGTTAACTTTTTTTTTTTTACTCTTGGCGCCCCATACACCCAACCTGCATTTATTCTTCTGTCTTGGAGGGAAATGGTAGTTATACAGTTAGTACTTTGTGGATACAAAGCAAAAAATAGACAAGAAGATGTACAAAGACTGCAGCTTCATGTCTGTAGACCTGTGACATCATCCTTTTTTAATAGCAAGCCACAGTATGTTTTGGAGACTAATTGTATGGCTTGTGATGACCTTTCCTATTGAATGATCCCCTGAAATGATATTCTAATAAATGCTAATGAATAAGTAATGCTTCTTGGAAGTGGCTGGTAATAAAGCAATTTAGCTTTTCCTTTGTGCACACTAATCTTTAACGTTAAGCACGGCTAATGTGTCTGGAAATGTAGTACAATGATCAATTGTTAAACAGTATGTTATTAAGGGTACATAAACACACTGATTGAATAATAGGATTCCTAGGTGCAAGAGCCATTCAGCTATTGTATATTTTTAAAAATCACTAGATTTAGTTTAAAATTACAAATTTGGGTTTATTTAATATGCAGTGAAAACTCTATGTTAAAAGGTGCTCTTTAAATATATTGTTTTTAAAATTATATGCTGGTATTTTGGGCAGATAGAAAGGACTGTCTACAGCTGATGAACTTATTTCACGTACCTGCACGGATTTCATCTTTTCTGATGCTTTCATAGTCATGCCAATCTTTTCTTCTTAAGCCATCACTCCATGTGTAAATGTGTCCTTCACTCAAGCCTAAAGGAAATTCCTAAGAAAAATGCAAATGCAATCATTATATTGTATTCCCTGATAGAGATGAAAGGAAACATTTTTTGCAATGATGATATATTTAGACAAATATGAATAATGCATTCTGAATAATTCTGAATATTGTTTAAATGTTGTTGCCCACTTTATCCACAGAATGTTAAGTTTTCTCTAATATTAAATGCATACAGGATTTAATATTCTCGATTTAAAATGTGTATAATTGTTCTTAAAATGTAATGTAAAAATCAAGAAATATTCAAGCTCTATATTCATGTATTTAATCATACCAAGATACCATTAAAAACCAAAATGCATTAAAAAAAACAAGAAACAGATTTAGCTGTATTCTAATAAATAACTCTTTGTGAGTATCTTACATCATAGTATTACAGTCTTTTATTCTGATGCGTCATGTGACGTCATAACCTTCTGTTTCCAACATGGACAGCCATTATAGGTTCAGCTATCAGCTTCAAGGTGCACATACACCCTTCTTGATAGAGATTAATGGCTTAAAAGAGCTAAATATCGTTCTAAAACCAATTTCTGTCCTCTTATTAGCATTAGCAATATTATTGCTGTACTCTACTTTCTCCTGCTGCTACAGCTTTGGCCAAAGGTTTTGCATCACCTAGAATTTTAGGATTGAGAAATATGTGTGAACATAATTTAGATATTTTATTTAATATCATGTAATCAATGAAACTACAAAATGATACCGCAAAAGTTTACTGGAAGCCATAATAGTAGTACAGTATTGCATGTTTAGGGTGACCACCCGTCCCTAATTGGACGGGACAGTTCCGAAATGTGAAGATCAAGTCCTGGTCCCGGGCTCAATGCCTTCGTGACAGAATTTGTCCCGGATTCCTAGACAGTTCAATTCACCAGTTCAACGCTACAGTCAAACCATAGCATATCTGTTTGGAGCAAAGCACTGCCCCTGCTGCATCATTTCCAATGCCTTACACAGCCCCAGAATGATCGACACATTGACTAGCCAATCCAAGACATAAAACTATATAATCCCACTATCATGTGACTTTTTACACTCGCATCACATGTTGCCCAACAGCCTGACACTGATCTGCTTTGGAGACAGCAAACAAAATACAATTTGTTGAATTTCATAGTTTTCTTTGTTTATGTGTTAATGGCTGACTCTAAAAGCTGAAGTAGCACATAGTGATACTTCAGTAAAGGAAGGAGTACCCTATAAGGCCTACTTCAAAGAAAAAAAGTAAGCATCTGTGCAAATTCAGGGAGAAATTGGTTATAACGGTCATACACATGGATTAGTAAAAGTGCAAAGCATTAAACAAGGGTATTTTATACATTATGTAGAACATTTTTTAGAATTGGATACTAAGGTGAACACGTTGTTAAGAAGCATTCAAAGTTGATAAGTGATTTTGAAATACTGTTATTAAACATACAGTATAAAATATTTTGTTAAGTATATGAAAAAAATGGTATGCAATTAAATATATTAACGCAACATTATTCAGCAGGTTTCGTTCAACTTTATAAACTGTAAAACTGTATTGCACCACAATCACTAATTCACGCACTAACCGGACTTGTGTATTTGTTTTGTGTTTAATGTGGGGATACAAGAACGGGACTATTATTTTGGGACCAGCTTGAGGATTATAAATGTAAGTAATACACTCTGCTGTATTACTCACCATCATTATGATTTCCTGTTTGTTTTGCCATCAGGCACTGGACAAAAACAACTAATAAAAACAAACCTTTTAACCTACTTATTGAAGGACTTATTGTTACAGATGTCTGTACTACCCTGTAGCAGGGCGATTGCCCTGCATGTGTGTATTTAGTGTTGGTATCATTTGTATGGGGAAATGGGTTTATTGTATGTCGTTTTGGAGTTGATTTGTTTAATTGAATTATTGTTTGACAGCCGGACGCTCGATTGAGACTTGCTGCCTGCTAGGCTTGGTTGAGGGGAAGGGCAGCAAGTGATTGGCTGTGCTGGACCTCAATCAGCAGGTGGGCGGGTCTTGATTGAGTGTCCGTCAGTTCAAAAGCATCCGCGGGAGATGGTTCGAGGCGACTGTAACGCCATGCCAGAGGGGAGCGGCGTATACTCGGGAGGAGAGGGTCCGCGCTGCAGGAACGACAGCTACGCAACCCTGAGACTGCAAGTGGTGCTTGTGAAGGCAATGCCCAGCCAAGGCCGTATGAAGCAGCACAAGTCGTTGTATGAATACCGGCTCATGAGTAGGTTAGTTAGGGGATTGTGATCCCATGTGATGTATAGCGAGGGTTACGTAGTGTAGCCGGTTCCTGGAGCGGGACGCCTCGTTTTAAGGCTAGCGCTCGCCCTCTGGGGCACCTTTTATTTGTAGTTTTTGTACTGTGTTTTATTTTGCCTTTTGTACAGCTTGCTGTATGTGTCCTCTGTGCGTTACCATGGCTGGTAACGTCACATGACCACCTTTACTTTCATTTCTGTTTTGTGTTAATAAATCCTGCGCGCCTGTGCCGGCGTTTCAAATCCACCCCCAGTTGTCTCTCTGTTTTGCTAAACACAGCGGCTATTCACGCAAGTGACGTAAGACCCGGTCACATACCCATTTTAGATTATGGAGATGTCATTTATAAAGCTGCTTCTAATGTTGCCCTTAGGTAGCCTGATGCTTTATACTCTGCAGTAAGATTTGTCACTGGTGCTCCCTACCGCTCTCATCACTGTGATCTCTACACTTTGGTTGGCTGGCCCTCACTTCAAACACGTCGGCTATGTCATTGGTTCAGACTCATTTATAAAACCTTAATTGGGAAATCACCCCTCTATTTAAGCGAATTGTTGACTATATCGGTCTCCTATTACAACCTTCGATTCAGCAATTTGATTAGTTTAATTGTCCCTCGTGTTTTTACTGCTGTTGGACATAACTCATTCCAATATGCAGCTGCTCACGATTGGAATGAGTTACAATCAAGGCTTAAACTCCCTGGTTTTATCTCAGAGGGGGCTTTCTTTGCTGGACTTGAAGCTCCTTTCCCTGTTTCATGTCCTTGTCAGAGCAGACACTAATTTTATTAGTTTTTCTTTTTTTTTCTTTTTTTTATTTTTTTTTGTATTGTTGTAATGTCTCTAATTGTCTATGTGTTGTTTTTTGTTGTATTTATGTTGACTCTTGGCTAGGTCGGCATTTTAAATGAGAACTTGTTCTCAATGGGGCAGTTTACAAGCAAAAACTGAAACGCGTGACAAAAGATCTCTCGCGCTTTTTTGGTCATGACAGTTCTGCTTCCACGTTTACATGATAGTTTATTTTAGAGAGAGAAATTAGTCGTTCAAATGCAAACGACCTCATTAACAATAATAATGGGAGGGTTTATTGAAATATCACCAAACGGGCTGAAAAGAGATGCTGTGCGATAAAGGATATCGTTCAAATAATGCATAGGGGTTTACATGAGGCTTTACGCGCTAGGCAGAGATGAAGAGAAGGTTACCCCCCCATCTGTCTAGAATGCAAAAGGCTTGCAGTTAAAACGGTTCATGCTGCCAAGAAGAAGAAAATAATAATAGTTATTACTATTATTGTTTAGAATTAGTTGTTCTAGAAATGGTAGAAGTAGCATGTGTACAAAAACCGACAGCACTCACCAATTCCCATTACTGCTTTTCTTGTGTTTCTTAGGCTACTGATGTCCTTTTACACACCCATATATATTAGTATTAGCCAACTGCGTAACTGTTAATGTGCTAAACAAAAGGATTATGAGTTCAATAATTACAAATATGCGTTAATGTGGAACAAATATATTAAAAACAACTCATGATGTGTTGGTTTCAAACACAGGTACTTTGTTAAAATATTAAAATTAATTATGCAAAAAATGTGGAAACTTACACAAACGCTGTTAATATAATAAATACATAATGTGTGTGTATTTGCTAATTAGTTAGGGTATATAAAATCATAGGCCTACTTACAACGTACTTGCAACAAAAATTGATGGATGGAGAAGACGCAGACAAACACCGACTAGATTAAGTCTTGTATGGGAAGAACTCCTTCAGTCCCATGCAATGGGTTTGCAGGAAAGGAATCGTATTGTGCGAAGAAATTCGGCATCCAACGCAACCACATCTTGGTGCTGTTGATCAGTGCGGCCCAGCCTTTCCAAAAGGTGGCTGTATTGCCGATCCTGCCTGGCAGCGGTGCGTGCAATCAGACGGTACATCCTTCTGTACTCCAGGCACATCAGACGATGCTCCTGGATCAGCAGCTACAGCAGCTACAGCGTTCAACCCAACTTTAATTTAAAGAAGAACAGTTGTGAATTGCTTCACAGCTTTTGTTTTACATGTGAATCCTAAGAATAATATGTGAAAAACAAAACATATCGCATATGCGCACACACTTAGCCCGACATGCGTAAAATGGCTTGATATCGCCAACCAATTGTTTCACAAATTATTATTAGAATTCACATATAAAAACAGAAGCTGTGAAACAATTCACAACTGGTCTTCTTTAAATTAAAGTTGTTTTGAAAATGCTACCTGCTGTGGTTGGGGATATCAAGCACTTTTAATTGACGCTGGAACGGTGGTGTCTATATGCTATATGTTATTGCATTCACAAATGATTCTTAGGCGTCACAGGTAAAACACAGACTGTGAAACAATTCACATTTGGCATCCTTTAAATTAAGGTTGGTTTGAGCGCTGTAGCTGCTGTGGTTGAGGAGATAAAGCCATTTTACACGTGTCAGGTAGGCTGTGTGCGTATATGCGGTATGTTATTGTTTTTCACAATTTATTTGTTTGATTCACATGTAAAGGAGAGCTTGTGAAACAATTCACAATTGGTCTTCTTCACATTAAAGTTGGTTTGGACGCTCTAGCTACTGTGGTTGCGGAGATAAAGCCCTTTTACGCGTGGCCGAGGCTAAGTGTGCGTATGTGCGGTATGTTATTTTCTTTTACATAAGGGAAGTGGAGGAGGTATCGTGTTATTTCATGAAAGTCTATCGTTAAGTATTTTGCACGACTGTGGAGTGTGTTGCTGTGGGACTAATGAGGCCAATTAGCGTGCACTTTACCGTGCTGTACCAAAGTGTAATGACACTTAGTCACACACTTTTTTTGCCGTGCACTTTTGGAACGAGCACAATCATGCGTCATTTGCGCGTGACACGTCATGAATGCACTATAGTAGCGCGATTAAAACTTGCATGTAAACACTGCCAATGTCTTTACCTGGTTAAATAAAGGTTTGAATTTGAACCTGGATTACAAGGGTCTGTTTGTTCTTTAATCACCTGCACCTGTACACAATTAACCACTTTACCACAATGGTCAATAACAAAATCTGCTTATAAATAGGCCAAGGCACCGTTAATTCAGTGAAACGGAGATACAAAACACAAGGCAGAAACCGTGGACCTTTAATGGTCAACATCAGTGGGGCAAGTATGACCACATTATTGTCCATTTCAATTTTGTATTTTTAATTAAAATGTTCTTTTCTTTTTACTTGTCCTGTAATCTCCTGTAAAATGAATCTGATTAAATCAAACTGTCTCAAACTATCAGAACTAACTCGAGCCAGACAGTTGACCCAACTCGACTCGAGTAAACTTGACATGTCAAAGACTCTACTCGACTCGAAGCTTTACCCCCCTGTGACTGAACGCAATGAATAGAACATAAAACTTAGGATCAGCTACTAAACACAATAATTTACATTTATTTATGCTTTTATTTTGTTTGATAATTCACTGATGGTGGAATTAGTCTTTAAAAGGTGGACATAAAAAACGAAATATTCTACAATTTAGCATTTACATTTTTCTAGGTAAGCATTTCAAATTTAGAAACATTTGTTGTATAATTAACTCGAGAAAATGATCAATGTTGAATGTGACAATGCATTTATTTTGTTTTAACACATAGTATGTTTAATCGTGAAATATCTTGAAATACCCATTTTTTGACTGCAAAATAAGCAATTTTTTTTTTTTTTTTTTTTTTTTTTTTACTGTGAAACAAATACTGCCTTATCTGTATCTGAACAGTGTTTAAAGCTCTATGGATCTTACACATTTTGTATGCAACTTTTGTGTTGTCAGTGATACACACTGTACAATTTTTGGAAAGTTCTGAAAATGTATAATCTAGCGTTGACGTTAAATTGTACAAGTGGCATGGTCAAACCCTGCAGTTTACTAATAGTTTGTGCCTCTGTCTGTAACAAGCAGTTGTGTTTGTGTCTGAACAGCAGAGTAAATTGTTTCAATAGCAAAGCAACACTCCAAGGTGAACTCTAGGTTTTCTCAAAGCATGTCATGCTGTTTTTTTCTTTAAAATACTGGGAAAAAGACTCATTTTGGTTGATGGCTGTTATCTGGGGAAAACATTCTACTCCTCAATGTTGTTTAGAACTAGTGCCAATAAGCGTAGGTTCTTTTTTTTTTTTTTTTTTTTTTTAAATGAATATGTATTATGCTATACCCCCCTCCTCCTTTTAAAGGCTTTGGCGCCGTTGTTTCAAAGCAGCTTTGGTCTTTAATATGGATCAGTTATTTTTTTCTATGGATATTAAAACCTTATTAAAACAGAACAAAGCCATTTTAGCCATATACATTTGTAATAATAGTAATACAGGGATTTTGCAATTAGATTGTACAAAGCTAACAGAGGAATGGTTTGAATAAGACATGTGGTTTGAAGACACTAAATTGCATTCAGAACCAACTTCCATTACCTAATTGCACAGCGAGTAAAAACATATTTTTCGGTGCAGTGGTTGAACTTGCCTCTCAAGAAAGTTCACACACATTCTCCTTATATAGCCATTCCTTGTTGCATGCATTACCAAATGTGTAATACTAGATTTCATATGCTAGCCTTCTGACATCGGCCTACTGCTTTCGCGCTCCAGTAGTAATTGTAGAAAACCTCCTCAAAATGAGAGTGCTTTATTTATTTATATAGTTTTCAGTATTCATTGTGAATTACATTTAGTTGTAGTCATTTTTTCTGTTGTAAAGAAAAGCGATCGGGCCCATCAATAAGTGAGCTCTTAACTGTAGCCAAACTCCAGCAAAGCCGTATTTATAAATGAAGTGTGCATTCTGCATTAGTATTCACAGTAGTAACTACAGCAGGCATTTAGTCAACTTCTTCCATGCGGGAGCTATCGCCTTCGTCCTCCAAGGGGGGCACGTCCTCAACGGCCTCCTTGATTGCCTCCTCTGTTGGCATGCCTTCCTCATCAATACCCAGGCCCAGCTTCATCATCCTGTAGATGCGGCTGGAAGGAGTCTGCGGGTCATCCAGCGTGAGGTCTCGAACAGCAGGAGGACCAGGACCTTCACAGACTTGGTCGTTCAACTGGTATCATTGTTATATAATACTACGACTACAAATAAGTCATTCTACTTTTCTTGTTTTATTCACTTGCTTCAGTTTTCATGTTATAAAATCAATGCAATTTAATGTGGATAGTCATTTAAAGTTAATGCGAGAAAAGCTATTGAACTGTTGAATTAGACAGAATGACCCTGCATGTCAGTTCCAAGCAGTGGTAGTCATACAGCCTAATTTCTCTAATGAGACCAGTTATGGGACTGAGAATTAGTAGCCCTTAGGGGGATCAGCCTTAATGAAATGGAATGTATACAGCAACTGCCTACCATTTCAAAAGATTGATTCTTGTAAAGATGAAGTAATTAACTGTTTTCAAAGAACAATATTGACACAGAGTTTCCCAAAAATACCTAGGGTGACCAGATAGCATGAATGAAAAATTGGGAAACTTTCAGTTGGTGAGGGGAGGAAAGAAACCTTGTGAACTACTGCACAACGCAAGCGACGCAAACTACATATCGTTCTTCTGTAGACAGGCTTTTTTGTATTCCTTTGCCTTCCTGTGTGCATTGCACTTAGGCAAAAACAAAAACTTAGAGAAATATAATTTAAAAAAAAAAATACTCCAAAGCGGTTAACTTTCTTGTTTACTGTTCAGATGACAACAATGTTTTAATCAGCCTATCAGTGTGTCTCTACTGGCTTTTCTATGACCTGCTGTACTGTATGTAGCAGGTGGGACAAAGTCAGTCCTGCATTGTTTTGATTTAGGTTGCTAAAATCTAGTTTCCTCGGCTCACCGTGCACCATTAACATATTAAATAGTAATTCATCCCCTTTATTCTGATGCTATGCGTGTCCCGATCTGACACAAGAAAAGGAAAATAGAATATGGCACGAGTACAGCGAGTGCACACCTTTCCACTGTTGATGTTTAACGATTAAATTTGTGTGAAACTGATAATGTGTTTTTTTAAATTTTATTTTATTATTTTAGCATGCATCAAAAATAAAAATGTGACTCGTATGTGTACATGTAGTACTTAATATACTTCATAAGGTGTAGCTGAGTTCAAATTTAGGGACAAGCACATTGTGAGTCAGTGTAAAGTAATATTTAGTGAGTGTTCAAGGCTGTAGCCAGCTAAGGCACCTGAGGCACAGGCCTCTGTTAAAAATCATAGTAATAATTATTTACACATTTCTTCCCAGCTCAATTATTGCAACGCGTTGTTTGCAGGTGTCTCCAAGGCTGCTATTAGCAGGCTACAATATATTCAGAACTCCACTGCTCGCATTTTAACTGGCACTAAACTGAAAATTGAAGACTAATTTCCAGATTTAACGCTCAATTAAACCGGCTTAATTTGGTACGCTTCAATTAACCCTACAATTGTCTTCATTAATTTAAAGTATGAATTTGTTTTCTCAAACATGCAATTTGCGTTACAAGGTCCATTGTAAAAAAGTAAACAAACACAGAGAATGATTACTCAACCGTTAAATAGCATCTTTAAAACAACAACAACCCTGCTACAGATCGCTACAATACATTCAAACGTGAACTTTAGTTGCCTGCCGTGAAAATCATGTGAATTGTTCGCATTACTAACAGTGTGAAAAAGTAGGAAGCGGAACAACCTTTTTATTAATAAAAACAACATCTTTTATTAAACATAAAAAGCTAAATGTGAATATTAATATAATAAAGTAGAGGTCCACAATTGCATGGGATGCAGTTTCTCATAGGTATAGCTATGCAAAAGTGAATCCCCTGTATCTCGCATAACGTGCGCATGCGTGGTAAAGCCAACAGCGCTGAAGGCCCACACTCTCTCATAGGGTGCAGTTTCTCATCCTACACCGGCACTGTTGCGGCATATACTGTCACAGAGCCATCATATTTTATGTCGTCTCTGAACCACGTCTCAACTCCTGTGTGAAAGGCTTATGACGGTGTAGTACGCTCAAAACACTCACGCAAAAAAACACTTGGGAGTGTTTTCCATGTACGTTCAAAACAGAGTGTTTTTAGCATATGTTCAAAACACTCGTCACTTTGAAAACACTTTCACACTCAAAACACTCTATACATTACATTTAAAGCATTTATTACTTTCAAAACACTCCTACGCGCACAACACTTTACAGTACATTAAGTTCAAAGCATTTATGTACATTTTAAGTTATGTTATTACATTTGTATTTCCCCAAACGTTTTTTAGCTAAAGCTAACTGAATTAACCAACATACAGTTTCCGTTAGTAAACTGTAACTGTCGTACTCTATACCAAAATATGGAGTTGAAATACAAAGCAAACAAAAAATACAAAATTACCAAAATTAATTATATACACATTAAAGAAAAAAAACAGTACTACATCCAGAAACACACACACACAGTTCCTACTATGTGTGATTTATGTGCGTGTGGTGAAAAGAAGTTTCTAGTGGAAAGTGAAGTGCTGGTGTCCAGGTTTAATGCTGGCCTGCGGCTACAGCTCTGGATCGTGCTAGTAATCTTGAAACAAACAACATTTACAAGACAGACTAACAGAACACTCATGGTTTTTAAATGCAGGGACTCCTTTTTGGTTGTTTTCTAACCATTCACAAAAGGAACAGATCACTTACGCTATGTCCCCTATTTATATCCTCGCTCATGACCCCTAGGTTAACGAGTGCTTCCGCTCCTCCAATCCTCGGATGTCAAGCCGTTTACCGTCTGGGTCATTGAGTTTAGATACCGTAGCTCCGCCCCTTTCCTAAATGACAGACTTCCACCTACGCCAAGGAATAAATTGTCGTGCCATTTAGTTAAGGGTACTCTGTTCCTTTTACACAGTGCCCTCACAGGTCGAGAGGGAGATCTAACACCAAGCACCCTTCGATCTCTTTCGCACTTATATACTTAAAAGTAAAAACTACTTTTAAAGTGTTGTCATTCTGGGTTGCTACCTGGTGTAATAAAAAAAGTAATATTGTAACAAGTTAGATATAGAAATATAGGGCAGCAGTGTGGAGTAGTGGTTAGGGCTCTGGACTCTTGACCGGAGGGTTGTGGGTTCAATCCCAGGTGGGGGACACTGCTGCTGTACCCTTGAGCAAGGTACTTTAGCTAGATTGCTCCAGTAAAAACCCAACTGTATAAATGGGTAATTGTATGTAAAAATAATGTGGTATCTTGTAACAAATTTAAGTCGTCCTGGATAAGGGCGTCTGCTAAGAAATAAAAATAATAGAAAGCTCAATTGATGTTTAATAAGGCAAATAGATAGTAGGAAGTATAGTAGAAATATAGAAAGAAAATAAAGTATATATTGTAGTTATAAAATATATATATATGTATAGGGTACCCAAGTCTCCTCGTATTAAGTCAGATTTTCAGTAATAGACAGTACGAAGACAGTAAAAATAAACTGTGTGATTACATAGTTGTCCTCTGATGCAACAATGAATTATTAGAGTCAGTTCTTGGCTGGCAGGTACTTGTGTGCTGAATTTGTAACTCAGGGTGGCCCAGAAGGGATTACAGGAGTACAGCAGCATTACATGCACTGCATGCCGTAGTGTTTGATTTTTTACATTAACCTCAAGCCCTGGGGAACCCTGCCAGATAAAGTATAACACAATCTTGGAAGATCCACCATCTCCAGAGAAAGATTAAACATCTGGTTAAATTACAGAGAGCATGAGAGGCAATAAGTGTAATAATTAAAGACGCTTGCCAAGTTTGAAAATTGTACTGCCTGGTATTCCATTGTCACATATCCATGCCTGTAATCTGATTCCTTCTAAGCTCAGAAGCTTTGTTTCTATCTTTGTTTATTACAAACTCAGTACTGCTTCACAGACTGTCAAATGCTTCTAAGTGTCAAAACCTCAAAAATGTTGCATTTACTTAGCACAAAGTATGCTATGCTTACTCTTATCTCACGTTTGGATTACCTGGTGGGGGTGTGACTGAGTTTTAAGCTTTGTATGATATAATTTAAGGGTGGCTGTAAACTAAATATATATGCAATCTGCAGGACTATCTTTTGGAACTGTCTGATGAACAGAATGTGAGGCAGTCCAATAGGGTCTGATATGTATGTATGGATGGATGTCTCTGTAACCCCAAAATATAGAAGTCACGTGACAATATGGCAGTCATACAGTATATTTTATTTATTTCTTAGCAGACACCCTTATCCAGGGCAACTTACAATTGTTACAAGATATCACATTATTTTTACATACAATTACATTATTTTTACACAATGTTTACATACAATTGCCCATTTATACAGTTGGGTTTTTACTGGAGCAATCTAGGTAAAGTACCTTGCTCAAGGGTACAGCAGCAGTGTCCCCCACCTGGGATTGAACCCACGACCCTCCAGTCCAGAGTCCTAACCACTACTCCACACTGCTGCCCACAGGTCAATGTCATAATCACTGACACATTTAGCATAGTGTTTATATAGCGTAAATGTAAAGTCAGTACCTCACAGGCTACAGTTCAGGTTTAAAGTATTTTTTTTTTTTTTTTTAAAACATGCAGTTTCAGTACACACTAGACAGCACTTACATATAGCTTCTGAGACTAACAGTAACTACAGTGTTTGCTCTAAAGTGTATGTTCACTACAAAACTTGAAACAAACAAAAAAAAAAAAAAAAGAATTGATTGAAATTAAAATGCACTGTTGGCTCCACCAGAATACACTGATATCAACTTCTTTACAAGTATATTATTGTCTACTGCAAATCATAACAGACTAAAATCTCTAATTAGTATGGGTATGCAGAATTCTGTAATGAGCAGAATAACCCAGCAAACCTCTGTGTGAAAGTCGCAATTAATGGATAAGCAATTATAATTTAATTATTGCCCAACCCTAAGACAAAGATGGACAGATGATTTGGAATCAAGTTTTTTGAAGACAAGTTCTGTTCCTCAGATTCCAGCCTTTTGTCCACAGCACGTGGAATCTGAACAGCAGGGCACTAATGTGCCATTGTCAGAGTGCCATTATTAAATCTTTCAGCAGATTTCCTTCTTACCTCTCAGTACATTCAGCCTGGCCTAGAAATAACCCAAATTTGAACCATAGTTCTCAGCTACAGCATTAAACCTTTCAAAACGGCAATCTGGATACACATTCACCGCCATCTTTATTTTACATATAACAGGCCTATATCTTGCTGAATTCCAAGAAACACATATGTGAATGTTATCTGACAGTGCCAGATGCATTCCCTTACTGGTAAATTCAACAAGAGATTTACTTTGCGAAATGTTGTCCACTGTCACATTTATTAGGCAGAGCATTTAAGAGCCCATTATACTTTTGTAATCCAAATTAATGAACACACAAAAAACAGTACAACATTTTGGCGCCCCAGCATCCATCTGTGTCACACTTGATATTTTGTATAGTTATGGAGAATCGCTTTTCCAATTGTCATGAAACTCTGTATTAACAGTAGGCTTGGTGGTCCAGTGGATAAAGAAATGGGCTTGCTACTAGGATGTTCAAATCCTGGCTCAGCCACTGACTCACTGTGTGTGACCCTGAGCAAGCCACTTAACCTCCTTGTGCTCCGTCCTTCAGAGGAAATGTGAAACCGAAGTCTTATTGTAAGTGACTCTGCAGCAGCAGTTGTTGATGCATAGTTCACTCCTTAGTCTCTGTAAGTCGTTTTGGATAAAAGTGTCTGCTAAATGACTAATTAAAATTAAAAGTGAATTTAGCTTTAGTTATTGAGAGTATCAGAGTCTGATTATATATTGAAGTGCCTTGCTGTCCATACATGATCTCTCTATATATACAGTCAACTCTCATTAATTTCAAGGAACCAGCAAAACAAAATGGTCTTATCAGTAATTCTTATTATCAGGAGTCTACAGCTAGACCAAAAGTTTAGCATTACATAGAATTTTAGGATTGAGACATAAAAAAAATATTTAACATCATGTAATCAAAGAAAACTACAAAATGATATTGCAAAGGTCTACCTGAAGCCATAATAGTACAGTATTTCATGTTCAATTTTGAAATGTTAAGTTTTCCGTTAAGTATATGGAAAACTACAAAGCGGTATTTAATTCAATATGTTAACATAACATTATTCAGCTTGTTTCATTTGACTTTATGAAGCAAAATTAGTTAATTCTATAGGGTGATGCAAAACTTTTGGCCATAGCTGCAAGCCAAATGCATACTGTCAGTTTTTTATTGAAGTTACAGTAACCATAACATTATGGTAATGGTTATCCAGGTCTGATCTTTGTCATCTAATCTGAAATGTCTTCTGCAGATGCTTGTACCTTGGCCGTTTTACATTTCAAATCAAGCATACTTTGGGGGTTAAGAACCTAACACTACAGGGTCAGCACTCCTGAAAAAATTGTGTTACTCAAGCGATTACATGGCTGTTAATTTTCAGTTGACTGTGAAGTTTATTTTTAAGCAATGAACATACATACTCATAAAACACCGTCCTGCTGAAACATTTTTTTAACCCTTTAAGGTACAAGGGACAGTTGTGTCCCACAAATAAAAATGATAACTTTTATTTTTGTAATGAGGTGCAAAAACACAGATTTAAAATCCGAATTGTCAGTTCCCCCTTTATACTTGAGTCACTCTCAAATGTATTTTCAGAAAATGTTTGAACAGCCACTCAATTGTGTAATAAGTGTACCTTAAGGGTTTCAATTAAGTATGTTTTAGTTGTTCATTATGCCTTGTAATATCAGAAATGTTGCAGAGTGACTGTTTCAATATTCATCTTTTATATTATTGATTCCTAACTCAAACTCAATCACACATTTATAAAACTAAGTAAACTTAGCCAAAAACCACATTGCACACTCAATCATTCTTTATTTGTATGGTCCAAATCTGTATTATTTGTTGCCGACTTTATTAGGAATTTGAATCACAAATGAGAATGTAGCCCCTTGGAACAAGAAGGTGCAGCCTCCTGCTATTACAAGAAAACTGAACACTTGCTGTTATGTCTAGTTTGCAAATTCTTCCAAAGTGGAAACCATTAAAACTAGCATACATATCTATTATTTACATGCTGTTGAGAGATTAAAGTAAAGATTCTGTCACAAGTCACCCTCAAACCCCTTCTCTCTTGTATAAGGTTTTGGTTCCTTTTGAATGGAAGGCCTATGTAGCCAAAGTAATTGGTCCTTTGATCGAACCAACTTCATTTCTATGGGGGTTCCCCACCGACGATATGGATGGTATTGGCTTGGGAACCCTCTGATATGACAAATAGTAAATTCTGGCCCACTAGATATTTTGAATGGAAGGGATACCTGTCAAAATAGCCCTCTGTGAACAAATTGAAATGTTTGAATGAGACAGAGAGCGAATTAATCCTAGTCAACAATCTCCCTCCCAACCTGTGAGGACGCTGTATAACAGGAACAGAGTGCCCCGGACTGGATGGTCTGGAAGTTCATTCCAGGGTCAGTCGGAAGCCAGCCATCCAGGAAGGGGGCGGAGTCACAATGCCCGAAGTCATCACCCTAATGTGGTACGTGATGTGTCAGTCATGGATTGAGGGAGACGTGATTGAACTAGCTATCGCAGGGGGCGTGACTCTGGGTATAATAGGGGATGTGACTATGTAATCTGTTCCTTTGTTGTCGCTACAAGCCAGCACCAAAATGTTACTATTATTGCCTTGCACTGCACCTGCACTAATAGCATGCACTATCAGGAGAAGTGACCGTGTCTGGGTTATGTGTTATTCTTGTTATATTATTTCGGGACTGAACCCTGTGGTTTATATGCTGGCGATACACATCGTTGTGTAGAGCCAGTACTATCATTTAACCGGTTACAAAAAGAAAGAAATAAAATAACTGTTTTGAACCGTGAACTTCGTGTCTGTCACTGTTTGGAGCACTTGCATCCCCTGTACACTGCAAACCACTCGTTCACAATTAACTAAATAGTTATCAGTCCAGGACTATTGATTCCTGTGGGAAACTCTCTGAAAAGGGGGAGAGACCTGCATACACCCAGATTAATATGTGGATGCCAAAGCTGTAGAACTGGGCTACCACTAGCAGAAACAGAACCGTGTCTCATCTGTTCACATCTGGTAAAGCACTGTAGAACAATGTTTGAATGTGCCAGTCACAATCACAAGGATTATCCTTTTCTCATTTGAATGTTATAAAACACAATGTGAAAAGAATTTAATGTATGGGATGTGATGTATCACATAAAATAATATGGGCTCACTTGGGAAAACTAGAATTCAAAGATGGGAAACCTCCTACCAGAGTTCAAGTATCCTGCAGATACAGGTACTTGTAGGTAAATGTAGCCCACACTTGTGATGTGCAGTGATGTATCCCGGGCCCTGTGGTTGCCTTTAAAGAACCTCTTAATGCAGAGCTGGGCAATGATTTCCAGCCTTGTTGGAAGGACTGAAGATTTGAGGAAAATCACTGATTAATATGGTTCAGAAACATTGGAAGGCAAGAATATTGTTGTAAAGCTCAGTACTAGTTTAGAATAAGTTAAAAAGCTAAAAGCAGAATTTGATATTATTGCCAAAAAACTATAAAAAAAACAAACACTCAGATAACTGCAAAATGCTGACATAAGCAGACAACCCTATAACTACCTTATTTACATCAGTTCTAGCTCAAGACAGGAGAGTTTCACCTCGGGATAAGCTTATCTGTCATGGTACTTGAATTTTCAAGGTACAAGAAACTATGTTTGAGGCAAAACCTACTGACAAGAACAGGTGCTTTAACTAAAGGGCCTCTCAACTATGTTCATATCTTAAAATGTGAGAGGAGCTACAAGGTACAGGAACATATAATTCTTAGTTTTAGATAAAGCATCA